>NC_089225.1:43567201-43923113 GCF_963924675.1 Phocoena phocoena | reverse complement strand
TTCATGACCCATCAGCTTCAGCCTTATTGCAGCAGCTGGTTTGTTAACTAAATGCAAACATGTCTCCCTCTGAGGTCAGTCCCTCTAAGCTAAGGAGGGATTGGTAAGAGGCACAAATTAAGTAGAGCATAGAAGGATGGGTCAACTCACTTCCGAGGGCCCTCATGTGTAGACTGCAACTACTGCCAGATTTATCTAACCCCTGGCAAGTCACAGACCAATGCATGATTTCGTAGGCATTCCTTGATGGAAAGAATCTAATGCAGGAATTTATTATGGCCCCGTGGTTGGGAAGCATGAGTGAGGAGGGGACTGGGGGATTTGGAGACAATCCACACAAATAGATACAATCCATAGATGTGGACTCCACTGCAACTCCCTGCCTGAAGCTCCTGCTCTGGCCCCGGCCCTGTATGCTATGAATGCTTCCCCTCAGCAGGGTCACTACTGAATTACACAAGAGACATCTCTCCCCCACCACCACTGCTATCGCACAATATTTCTCACTCTCTGTGGAGTTAAAGAGGAAAAACTGAGATCCCTGGAGACAAAAAACAACCCCCTTCCATAAAAGCATCATTCTTGGCTAGCTCTACCCTCGCTGCTTCTTACAGAAGCCACTGGGAAAGAAAGAAAGACCTCAAGTAATATTTAACTCTGATCACACTGTTTGTTTTAATTATTAACATTTGGCAGCCAAAGGAGACAAACAACAGCACTTCATCCAGACACTTAAGAAAGAAAAAGGAACAGCTCATATCCTGGTCTTTATGTTTGAGCAATCGCTTTGAATGGGCACGTGCAGTCTTCATACATATCAGCAAATGCTCCAAAGTGGGAAGACTGATTCATTCACTCTGCAAATAATTATTGAACTGGCACTGTTCTAGGTGCCGGGAATATATCAGAGAACAAAACAGACAAGAATCCCTGTTCTTGTGGAGCTTATATTCTAGTGAGAGGTAGAGGAGGCTCATTTTTTTCTGGAAGTATAGTTGATTTACAATATTGTGTTAATTTCAGATGTAAAGCAAAGTGAGTAATATATATCTATTCTTTTTCAGATTCTTTTCCATTATAGGTTATTACAAGATATTGAATATAGTTCCATATGCTCTACAGTAAATTCTTGTTGCTTATCTATTTTATATATGATTGTGTGTATCTGTTAATCCCATACCCCTAATTTATCCCTATCCCCCTTTCCCCTTCGGTAACCGTAGTTTTGTTTTCTATGTCTGTGAGGCTATTTCTGTTTTGTATATAGATTCATTTGTATTACTTTTTAGATTCCACATGTAAGTGATATCATATAATATTTGTCTTTCTGTGTCTGACTTACTTCACTTAGTATGATAACCTCTAGGTCCATCCATGTTGCTGCAAATGGCATTATTTCATTCTTTTTTATGGTTGAGTAGTATTCCATTGTGTGTACGTACCACATCTTCTTTATCCATTCATCTGTCGATGGACATTTAGGTTGCTTCCTTGTCTTGGCTATTGTAAATAGTGCTGCTATGAACATTGGGGCGCATGTATCTTTTCAAATTAGAGTTTTTGTCTTTTCTGGATATATGCCCAGGAGTGGGATCGCTGGATCAAATGGTAGCTCTATTTTTAGTTTTTTAAAGAACCTCCATATTGTTTCCCTTAGTGGCTGCACCAATTTACATTTGCACCAACAGTGTAGGAGGGTTCCCTTTTCTCTACACCAGGTCCAAAATGTATTATTTGTAGACATACATATGGCCAATAGGCACATGAAAAGATGCTTGACATCGCTAATTATTAGAGAAATGCAAATCAAAACTACAACGAGGTATCACCTCACACCAGTCAGAATGGCCATTATCAAAAAGTCTACAAATAACATATGCTGGAGAGAGGGCAAACATATAACAACACAACAAATAAGGAAATTATATAGTATGTTAGGAGGCAAGAGAAAAATATCGTAGGATAAGAGGAATAAGGAGTGTTGGGGGTGAGGAGTCCTATTTTACATGGGGTGGTCAATGTTGGCCTTAATAAGAGGGTGAAATTTTAACAAAGACCTAAAGGAAAAGAAGAAGGCAGCCAAGTGGATATCTGGAAAGCAGTGCTATAGACAGATAAGAGTAGCCAGGGCAAAGGTCCTGAGGTAGAAGCTGAAGTGTTGGCAGAACATCAAAGAAGCTGGTTTGTCTGGAATGAAGTGGGTGAGGAATAGAATAGAGGAAATGAAGTCACAGAGGAAATAGTGGCCAGATAAGTGGAACCCCGTAGGCTCATATATAAACTTTGCTTTCCTATAGAGAGATGGAGCCACTGGGGCCTTTGGAGAAGAGGCGTAACACTGCCTGCTTCGGGTTTTAATAGGATCCCACTCTGGCTCCTGTGTGGTGTCTTCATTAAATGCTCAGTTAAGGCCAGGGGTAGGGCCTTTGCCCACTTTTACCTCTTTTTCTCAAAGATGTTCCAAGTTGGTGGATTTCCACGCTGACACATCAGCATCCCCCGTGAACTGAGCTTTTATGTGGCCTCCACCATGACTGCCTGCCCCCTGGAAGCACAGTCCCAGCGTATTACATCCCAGCATCACATGGAGATGGACAAAGAAAGGGAAGAATCTTCCCTTCCCCTCTGTTTGCCGACTTCTCAATAATTCCAGCTCCACCTAGCAAGATCCATTAGAGCTAATTAACGACCCTCCTTTCAGGAGGTGTCCCTTCATGATGATTAATTCTGGGTCAGAGACAGAAAGCTTGTTCCATTATAGTTCTTTTTAAAAAAATTATTATTATTCAGGCTTCCAATATTGGCATGAACTGCGGGTGAATTTCTGAAGCCATGTTACTTAGCTGTCACAACCAGTAATAGAAAAATTCGATTTATAAAGAATTAGGAGAGGCAGGAGAGGCATGCTCTTCGGTTTGGAACAAAGGAGATCAATCCGGACACAGTGGCAGCATGACATTCGTGGACTTTGAAGATTCCAGGCTTCCTCTTCATTAATTAGAGAGAATCAAGAGTACTGGTGGTTATTTGCAGAACTTGTGCTCTGCAAAAGCAGATGCCAACTCACTTCAGCCACTTCCAGCTGCAGCTCTGCATAATTAAACCGCGTGTCAGTCCTAAGCTCTATCTGGGCTGGCAAATAAACCCTGGGATAGCCACTGCCATCCCCCACCCCTCAGGTTTAGTGGGAGTCATGGGACTTCCTGGCACAGGGGCCCCAGGAGGCTGACACTGTTCTGAATGGATTGCCCTGGATAAGTAGTGCTTTTAAATCCACATCAAGAAACATAAGATCAGCAAAGGAAACCATAAACAAGGCGAAAAGACAACCCTCAGAATGGGAGAAAATATTTGCAAATGAAACAACTGACAAAGGATTAATCTCCAAAATTTACAAGCAGCTCATGCAACTCAATATCAAAAAAACAAACAACCCAATCGAAAAATGGACAGAAGACCTAAATAGACATTTCTCCAAAGAAGATATACAGACTGCCAACAAACACATGAAAGAATGCTCAACATCATTAATCATTAGAGAAATACAAATCGAAACTGCAATGAGGTATCACCTCACACCGGTCAGAATGGCCATCATCAAAAAAATCTACAAACAATAAATGCTGGAGAGGGTGTGGAGAAAAGGGAACCCTCTTGCACTGCTGGTGGGAATGTGAATTGGTACAGCCACTATGGAGAACAGTATGGAGGTTCCTTAAAAAACTACAAATGGAACTACCGCATGACACAGCAATCTCACTACTCAGGCATATACCCTGAGAAAACCATAATTGAAAAAGAGTCATGTACCAAAATATTCATTGCAGCTCTATTTACAATACCCAGGTCATGGAAGCAACCTAAGTGTCCATCCACAGATGAATGGATAAAGAAGATGTGGCACATGTATACAATGGAATATTACTCAGCCATGAAAAGAAATGAAATTGAGTTATTTGTAGTGAGGTGGATGGACTTAGAGTCTGTCATACAGAGTGAAGTAAGTCAGAAAGAGAAAAGCAAATACCGTATGCTAACACATATATACGGAATCTAAAAAAAAAAAAAGGTCATGAAGAACCTAGGGGCAGGACAGGAATAAAGACGCAGACGTAGAGAATGGACTTGAAGACACAGGCAGGGGGAAGGGCAAGCTGGGACAAAGTGAGAGAATGGCATGGACATATATACACTACCAAACGTAAAATAGATAGCTAGTGGGAAGCAGCTGCATAGCACAGGGAGATCAACTCGGTGCTTTGTGACCACCTAGAGGGGTGGGATAGGGAGGGTGGGAGGGAGGGAGATGCAAGAGGGAGGAGACATGGAGATATAGGTACCTGTATATCTGATTCACTTTGTTATAAAGCAGAAACTAACACACCATTGTAAAGCAATTATACTCCAATAAAGATATTAAAAAAAAAATTCCAAAAAAAAGAGAGGAAACGGTAAGATCAAAGTTACATACAATCTGCTCTTACAAAGTATATGTTTGGCGGGGCGGTGGGGGGGCGTCCAGGAAAGTTCAGGTCAAGGTCAGCTGGTGCACTTGGGTTGTTGCTGCTGTTACCATTGTTGTTACAGGGTTGAGTAATCAATTGTTTTAAAAAGGAACTTCAGGGCTTCCCTGGTGGCACAGTGATTGAGAGTCCGCCTGCCGATGCAGGGGACACGGGTTCGTGCCCCGGTCCGGGAAAATCCCACATGCCGCAGAGCGGCTGGGCCCATGAGCCATGGCCGCTGAGTCTGCGCGTCTGGAGCCTGTGCTCCGCAACGGGAGAGGCCGCAACAGTGAGAGGCCCGCGTACCACAAAAACAACAACAACAACAAAAACACAACCAACTTGAATTGTTCTTAATTACAAAAGTAATTAAAAGTATACATCCTTCATATCAAACTCAAGCATTGTAGAAGTGTACACGTAAAAACAGAGGGCTCGGGCTTCTCTGGTGGCGCAGTGGTTGAGGGTCCGCCTGCCGATGCAGGGGACACGGGTTCGTGCCCCGGTCCGGGAGGATCCCACGTGCCGCGGAGCGGCTGGGCCCGTGAGCCATGGCCGCTGAGCCTGCGCGTCCGGAGCCTGTGCTTCGCAACGGGAGAGGCCACAGCAGTGAGAGGCCCGCGTACAGCAAAAAAAAACCAAAAACAAAAAACGGAGGGCTCCTCTCTGCCCCCTTCCCACCCCACCCTCCGAGAGAACCCCAATGAGGTTTGAGACATTTTCTTCCAGACTTTTCCTAGGCTTCAGGTTGCAGCCTTTGAATCCTCTTCTGATGAGCCAGATCCCAACGACTGGATATGACATCTTAGCACCTCCGCTGCTTCTCCTGTACCCCCAAGACTCCTTTTTGTCCTCAGTTTCTCTGCTTCCACAAGACTCAGTGGCAGATTTAACATAAGGGAATCCCGGTTTGGGAGTCTTGCCATTGGATTTGACTGCATGGACCGTCTAAGAATGCAGAGACTTTGGTTCTTATTTGTATGATCTTAGTGTTTCCACGCAGGAGACAACCCCACTGCGGTGTTAGCAAGGCATCCCAACTCAGTCTGTTGAGCCCAGTCTTTAATTTGACCACAGATACTGTTGGAAAGAAAGTAGAAGAGCATATGCATTATAAAAACTGTCAGCCCTGTTGATGGGAACAGACGCCAGCGGTCTGCTCACATCCACTGGGGGAGGGGAAACAGGACGCAGTGCTGGTCTTCCAGAAATAGAAATGCAGTGAAGTTAGCCCGGGGCCTCTGGTACCCTAGGTAAGGCAGCAGGCAGAGCCTCGTCTCTAACCTGCCCTTTCAGGCATCAATTTCTTGGGGGGTTTTATCCAGATGATTTCAGATCTCAAGCTGTGGAGGGCCTTGGGTATCTGATTGGCATTCAGGAAGAGCCATGGGCTGCGGGATGAAAGTGGCTTCCTGGCAGGCCTTTCCCCAAATACCCAGTTTGCTTTGAGTGGTTTGATATTTACTGGCATTAAGACCCTTTGGCCATTTCACAGTCCATTTATTTAAGGTATTTGGAACTCTCTCTGCAGAGCAGCTAAGGTTATAATATTAGCCTGGCTGACATCAGACCCTCTCGGGTTACCAAGGATATTCTGAACACTTAGAGGTTATCCAACTTTAAATAGCAGTAGCAAGTTTTGTCCACATCTTGATTACAGCATTTATTACACTCCTTTGTAAACTATCTGTCTACCCGACTCTCTCCCCAACTAGAGAGTTACCTCCTGAGGGCAATGAATGTGTTTTAAGCAACTTGGTGCTGCCAGCTCTTAGCTGGACATGGGGTACAGGTTTCAGGATAACTCTGTTTTAATGGGCTTTTATTATACAGTATTTGTTTGTTTGGTGGCAGGTTTTTTGGTGGTAGTGGTGGTGGCTGTTGGTTTCAATGAACATAATTTGACACAGGATGTAATGGTTAGTTTCGTGTGTCAACTTGCTAGACTATAGTACCCAGTGATTTAATCAGACACTAATGTAGGAGTTTCTATGAAGATATTTTGTAGACGGAATTATCATCTACAGCCAGTTGACTTTAAATAAAAGAATTGCTCTCAATAATGTGGGTAGACCTAGCCAACCAGCCTTAAGGGTAAAAACTGAGGTTTCCTGGAAAAGAAATTCTGACTTAGGACGGCAGTATCCAGTCCTGCTTGCGTTTCCAAGCCACCAGCCTGCGCTGTGGATTTGGACTAGCCAGCCTCCACAATTGTGTGAGCCAATTCCTTAATATAAGTATCTTTATATAAATAAATAAAATCTCCTATTGGTTCTGTTTCTCCGGAGAACCCTGACTGATACATATAATATACACAAGTTCATGTAAAACACAGCATTTATCTATCTATCTATCTATTTATTTGGGCCACTCGACAAATATTTTTTGAGTACTTGCCATGCTTCAGGTATTGTACTCAGCCCTAAGAATAATGGTAGGAAGAGACCGTCCCTGAACTCAAAAAATGGTTTGATTTAAGGCAAGTCCAGGGCTGTGCTGGAGGTTTCCTAAAGAAACAAACCCAGCCTAGAATCTGCAGGAACTGGACTCAGTGAGTCACCTGCAGCTGCCTTGGCCTGGGGCAGGGCCAGCCTGGACTGGCACAGAGCCAAGAGCGAACAAAACACATTTGCCCAGGCATCCAGGGCACCTGGTTTTTTTGTTTTTTTTTGTTTGTTTGTTTTTTTTTTTTGCGGTATGCGGGCCTCTCACTGTTGTGGCCTCTCCCGTTGTGGAGCACAGGCTCTGGACGCGCAGGCTCAGCGGCCATGGCTCACGGGCCCAGCTGCTCCGTGGCATGTGGGATCTTCCCGGACCGGGGCACGAACCCGTGTCCCCTGCATCGGCAGGCGGACTCCCAACCACTGCACCACCAGGGAAGCCCCGACACCTGGTTTTGTGGTGCCAAAAAGGGAAAAAGAAAAGACACCAAGCCAGGGGGAGGGAGAGATGTTCTGGGTGGCTTTTCTTTCAACAGGCAACCTTGAGGCTGAAAAAACCTTCCTCCCTACAAGCACCAATTCCCAAGAATTTCCCTTCCTGCCGCGATGCGATGACCTCACTTCCTTTCCAGGAGCCCCAGGGATTTCTCATCAGCCCAGAAGCTTCCGGGAAGGGCTGGCTTTGGGCTCTGTCATTACACCTTTGGCCCAGAGGAACGGCTGGCGGGGGGAGCAGAAAGAGCCTCAGCTCTTTGCAGCTTCTCCAAAAGTGGCACCTTTTAAATGAACCTTGGAAAGAATATGCAAGCCTGATGTTTATGAGTCTCAGTTAGAAGATGTAGGAGAAAGCAGAGTGAGCACAAGACCAGCCAGAAAGTTCAGAGAAAAGATGTTCAGAGGTGTGTTAGCCTTTCGATGAGCCAGGTCTTGCTCTGACCAGGTGTATGCCCTGCAAGCCCCAGGTCTCTCTCCACAGGGAGAACATGGCACATTTTTCCTCCTCCTCCTAGGGGCTAGTAGCAAGAAGCGAAAGCAAGGCTCAGATTAGGTATCACTGCTCCTGTGAGCAGTTCAGGGTTCAGGCAGTACTGAGTGAGCCCGCATAGCATTGTTTATGAATGAGAAAAAAATGACACCTTCCTCAAGACACATGACTGTTGTCGGCCATAAAATGGTCTCCATCAATATACAAATCTCCGATGCAGAGGACTGAAAGATCATCTCTGGAGTTCTGCAAGGCACAACCATTCACCTGGCCCTGGGACCATCTAGGCTTCTTCTTGGGAGCTCTAGCCTCGAGCCATTGTGGTTTCCTTTACCTCAGGGAGCTGCTGTATTTGGGGACTTGCCTGATTTAACTAAGAGACATCCACAAGCCCAGATCTCTCCCTAAAGGGGACTCAATCCTCCACGGCTTTCCCTGAGGCTGAGGACGTCGGTGCTACCCACCTGGCAACCCGTGGTAGAATTTTCCAGTTTCCCACAATCATCTCACTCTTGCTTGAAAGTGCTTCTTCTATCTTCCCAGCATAGTTATTTACCTAAGAATCTCAAAAGACGTAATACTTCCTCGGCTGAAAAAGATGCTGCTAATTTTGATGGAGTCATGTCAGCCCAAGGTGAAGCCCAGAACGGTGACAGGCAGACCGGGTGTCCCCGTTCCGCTCCCTCTTCAGGGGCTCATCCTGGGGATGCAAATGGTGGGTGAGTCACGCTCCGGACAAAGGCTGTGGCTGTGGACTCCACTGGCCTCCAGCGGCCTCAGTGCGGAGGACACAGACCCAGAGATACCTTCCTCTCAGTTTTGACTTGATCAGCCTGGACCCTGTCACCGTTCTCCTTCTGAGAGAGAAAAAGGGCGCTCACCTGGTCTTCAGCCCACACTCTGTTACCGATGCCCATTTATGTGATGTGAGGTGGGGGAGGATGCCTATCATAGCTCCAGAAAGACCCCACTCAGTGTTAAGGGGGCCCCTTTCTGCGAGTTCTGCAGGCAGGTCACCACCAAACTTCCTCTCTTTCCGGCTGAGTCTTTGATTATCCACAGTTCTCCCCTGTATTGTCTTCTATTCCTGGCCTGACAGGCTTCTCAGTAACAGGAAAAGAAAAGCTACCTGGATGCGTGTGTGCCCTTGGCAAAATGCTGCCGCCTTCTCTCTCCAAATACGCAAAGCTGTTTTCTGTGCTTTAAACTCATTCCCAGGAGGGGCCTTTCCCCCAGGCTTCCGGAAGGAATTGCTGCAAAGGAGTAGCCACATGAAAGCTTTACCAAGTGGCTGGGAGAGCACTAATGGGTCCCGGTACGATTTTTGAGCACCATCAGGAATGGAAAGGCAACAGCGAGGTGAATTGCTCACTAACTGGGTGATTTGAGATGTCAATCAGAATTCCTGCTTCATAAAGTTTCTTGAGAACTTTAAATGAGATGAGGTACTTGAAGTGCTTGGTGCACAGTGGGTACAAAATGAGCACTGATTTCACTCTTAGCCAAGTTTCGTATAAAGCCAAGCGACAGAGAGGCCCGTGTGGCATGCGTCACTAGAGTGGGGGGGTGGGCTAAAAGCAGGGTTCCTGGGGACAGGACCCTGAGCTCAAAGCCCTCGTCTGCCACTTCATAGTGGTGTGGACTGTGTAGATCTCTTAACCTCTCTGCATATATATATATTTTTTTCGGTACGCGGGCCTCTCACTGTTGTGGCCTCTCCCGTTGCGAAGCACAGGCTCCGGACGCGCAGGCTCAGCGGCCATGGCTTACGGGCCCAGCCGCTCCGCGGCATGTGGGATCTTCCCAGACCGGGGTACGAACCCGTGTCCCCTGCATCGGCAGGCGGACTCTCAACCACTGCGCCACCAGGGAAGCCCAATCACTCTGCATTTTGTTTCTCCATCTGTGAAATGGGACCGATGGTGATAGTGCTTTCCTCACAAGAATTTTTGTGAGGATTAAGTGAATCCTAGAGCAGTGCCAGGTACGGAAGGAAGCATATACATACGTTGGTGGCTATTTGACTGTGTTATTACGCTACTGATGATTATTCCATTTCTGTGTGTGCATGAGTTGCCAGGTCATCGCAGTTCATTCCTTATTTCACAAATATTCTTGCACGCATCCAAGATAACATTGTAAAATTATGTGCTTCAGGATTGAATTTTTCAGGATATTAATAGGTGCTTTGTGGGAAAAAAAGTAGTTCGGCAAATAAATATGTGATCCTTTGGCTTAATGATGCTAAACAGGTATTTTTACTGCAGGATTCACAGAACACTTAACATGCTGAACACACTCCAAGCAGAAACCTTTTCTCCCACAGTCCCTCCCAGGTCTGGTGTCACCAGAACACACTTTGAGAAGTGCTGGCCTAGGATCAGGTTAAAAATAAGTCAATAAGGGGCTTCCCTGGTGGCGCAGTGGTTGAGAGTCCGCCTGCCGATGCAGGGGACACGGGTTTGTGCCCTGGTCCGGGAAGATCCCACATGCTGCGGAGCGGCTGGGCCCATGAGCCGTGGCCGCTGAGCCTGCGCGTCCGGAGCCTGTGCTCCACAACGGGAGAGGCCACAGCAGTGAGAGGCCCGAGTACCGCAAAAAAAAAAAAAAAAAAAAGTCAATAAGCTTCTCTGGCTGTAAGTATAGCAGGTAGGGACATACGAAAGGTGCTGTTGGAAACAGCAGAGAGTCGAAGCGTCAGGAAAAGCCAGGCTGGGAAGAACTTGGCAGAACTAGCCTGGGAAGGATGCTGGGAGTTAGCAACACCCAAAGATAAAGCAGGCTGTATCTCAGAACAAGTAAAAACTAAAAGTAAGGGGGACAAGAAGGTTGTGTGAGCTATCACTTCATTCTTTCTCCTAATTCCGAAATCAACTTTTTATCGAGCATATACTGTACCCCACACACTGTCCTTGAAGCAGAATGCCCTGCGTGCCTAGGAGGACGGCACACTCATGAATGGAGCCAGCAGGGAGGGAGATAGGCTCTATGGAAAGAGCAAAGGATAAAGAGCTCTGGGAGCTTGGGAGGGGAACGTGCTCCAGGTGGGGGGGTGGAGAAAGGCCTCCAAAAGGATGTTCTTTGAGCTGAGTCTAGAAAAATGCTTATTATGTCAGGCAGAAATGATAAGAGGGGTGTTTCAGGTATAAGAGGTCCCTTGAGCAAAAATGAAACAATACTGGTGGGATTCGGCGACAGATGCACCGTGAACTTGGTTAGGGTGTGTGGGGACAGGGCAGGGACAGCCACAAGTTCAGGCTGAAAAATATTGTCCAGACAAGATTGTGGAGTGCCATGAAGGCCACGCTTACATGCCTCATTCATTCATTCGTTCAGCAAATATTTATTGAGCACCTACTATGGGCCAGGCACCATCCTAAGTGCTTAGGGATAGAACAGTGACACAACAAAGCTCCTGTTCTCCTAGAACTTATAATCCTGGTGTGGAGAAAAATAGTAAACAAATAAACATATAACACAACATCAGGTAGCAATAGGTGCTATAAAGCAAAATAAAGCAAGACTGGAAAATAGAGAGTGAATGAGGTGCTATTTTCGACGGGGTGGCCAGGGGTGGCTAAAAGGAGATGATACTTGAACAGAAACCTGACTGAATTCCTGAATGAAAAGAGGGGGTCAGCCAAGCAAAACAGAGGAATTATGTTCCCAGCAGAGGACACAGTCAACACAGAGGTCTGAGGCAGCGGGTACATGGAGGGTCCTGGAGCAAGTCCCATGGGTGGCTGGAGTGGGCTGTGTGAGGGGACAGGAGGGAAGGACATCACTGAGGCCAGATGGGTCACTGCAAGAACCCTGCATTTTATTCAAGGTGTAACGGGATCTTGGACTTTATTTTTTGGTAATCGGGGTGTTGAAGGTCTTGGAGCAAAAGGGTGACAGAGTGATATGATGTGAGCTGTTTTAGGTAAGTGGTTTTCCAGTTTGAAGGGCAAGAAGAAATCTCACACAGAGACGTCATACTTCAGTCTGAAATCAAGGGACACTCCGGCTGAAGTGGGGATGGGAGTCCAGAGCCCCAGCTACTGCCTACTTCTCTTACCTTCCCCAGGGACCCCTTGGGACCCTCAGAACTTGGTGTCAGTGGGGTGGCTGGGCTAGGTGTGTGGAATGCCTATGAGCTACAGACACTGGAGGCAGGACAAGAGATTGAGGCTTCTGCAATAACCCAGAGGAGAGATGCTGGTGTCTTAGGCTGGGGTAAAGGGAGTAGAAATGGAGCAGAGTTGATGGAGTGAATCTGGTCTATTCTGCTTACCCCTCTCAGCTAATGTGCTGTGCATGCTGTGCACAGGTAAGAAATAAGCATATCCACGCCAAGGAGTGACCATCTCTAGGATTTAGCAGGGATGGTTTTTTACTGGATGAGTGGTCTGCACAGAGATGAGGGAAGCTGCAGAGTAATTTCTACTCGTTGGGAGGATACTATCAGACGGTTGGAATGGTCTCCTCTCCCCTCTCCCCATATAAGGCAAATATTAAATATTGCCTCTTGGAGAAGTCAAAGATGACACAAACAGATGGAGAGATATACCATGTTCTTGGATTGGAAGAATCAACATTGTGAAAATGACTCTAACTACCCAAAGCAATGCAGAGATTCAATGCAATCCTTATCAAACTACCACTGGCATTTTTTACAGAACTAGAACAAAAAGTCTTAAAAATTTGTATGGAGACACAAAAGACCCCGAATAGCCAAACCAGTCTTGAGGGAAAAAAACAGAGCTGGAGGAATCAGACACCTTGACTTCAGACTACATTGCAAAGCCACAGTAATCAAGACAATATGGTACTGGCACAAAAACAGAAATATAGATCAACAGAACAAGATAGAAAGCCCAGAGATAAGCCCAAGCACCTATGGTCAACTAATCTATGACAAAGGAGGCAAGGATATACAATGGAGAAAAGACAGCCTCTTCAATAAGTGGTGCTGGAAAACTGGACAGCTACATGTAAATGAATGAAATTAGAACACTCCCTAACACCATACACAAAAATAAACTCAAAATGAATTAAAGAAGACCAGGGACCATAAAACTCTTAGAGGAAAACATAGGAAGAACACTCTTTGACATAAATCACAGCAAGATCTTTTCTGACCCGCCTCCTAGAGTAATGGAAATAAAAACAAAAATTAACAAATGGGACCTAATGAAACTTAAAAGCTTTTGCACAGCAGAGGAAACTGTAAACAAGGTGAAAAGACAACCCTCAGAATGGGAGAAAATATTTGCAAACGAATCAACAGACAAAGAATTAATCTCCAAAATATATAAACAGCTCATGTAGCTCAATATTTAAAAAACAAACAACCCAATCAAAAAATGGGCAGAAGGGCTTCCCGGTTGGCACAGTGGTTAAGAATCCACCTGCCAATGCAGGGGACATGGGTTCGATCCCTGGTCTGGGAAGATCCACATGCTGAGGAGCAACTAAGCCCATGTGCCACAACTACTGAACCTGAGCTCTAGAGCCCACAAGCCACAACTACTGAGCCCATGCACCACAACTACTGAAGCCTGTGCGCCTAGAGCCCGTGCTCAGCAACAAGAGAAGCCACGACAATGAGAAGCCCGCGCACTGCAACGAAGAGTAGCCCCTGCTCACCGCAACTAGAGAAAGCCCACACACAGCAATGAAGACCCAACACAGCCAAAAATAAAATTAATTAATTAATTTTAAAAAAAATGGGCAGAAGACCTAAATAGACATTTCTCCAAAGAAGAAATACAGATGACCAAGGGGCACATAAAAATCTGCTCAACATCACTAATTATTAGAGGAATGCAAATCAAAACTACAATGAGGTATCACCTCACACCAGTTAGAATGGGCATCATCAGAAAATCTACAAACAACAAATGCTGGAGAGGGTGTGGAGAAAAGGGAACCCTCTTGCACTGTTGGTGGGACTGTAAACTGATACAGCCACTATGGAGAACAGTATGGAAGTTCCTTAAAAAACTAAAAATAGAATTACCATATGACCCAGCAATCCCACTACTGGGCATATACCCAGAGAAAACCATAATTCAAAAGACACATGCACCCCAATGTTCATTGCAGCACTATTTACAATAGCCAGGTCATGGAAGCAACCTAAGTGTCCATCGACAGATGAATGGATAAACAAGATGTGGTACATATATACAATGGAATATTACTCAGCCATAAAAAGGAAAGAAATTGGGTCATTTGTAGAGACGTGGAGGACCTAGAGACTGTCACACAAAGTGAAGTAAGTCAGAAAGAGAAAAACAAATATCGTATATTAACGCATGTATGTGGAATCTAGAAAAATGGTACAGATGAACTGGTTTGCAGGGCAGAAATAGAGACACAAATGTAGAGAACAAACGTATGAACAGTGGAGGTGGTGGTGGGATGAACTGGGAGATTGGGACTGACAAATAGACACCAATATGTATAAAATTGATAACTAATAAGAACCTGCGGTATAAAAAAATAAAATAAAATAAAATTCAAATATTAAAAAAAAAATTGCCTCTTGGGTTTTATTATCTTCCATTTCCCCGTCATTTTTGCCAGCTTGGTTGACCTCCTCCATCCTTCTTGACTACATCAGACATGCTCCTGCCTCAGGCCCTTTGCATCTATTGTCCTTTCTGCCTTGGAGGCTCCACTTCAGAAATCCGATTGGCTGAGCCTTCACTGCCTTCAGGTTTCACTCAAATGTCACATCTCAATGAGGGCTTTCATGTCCACTCTACCTCCTTGACAATTCCTAGCTCCTTTCCCTGCTTTGTTTCCTTTATTCACTTAGCACTTTTTAGTGTCTAATGAACTCTATAGTTCATTTTTCAATATCATTTATTGTCTCTCTCCTCTTATTTAGGATCTAAGCTCTCTGAGAGCAGGGACCTCTGCCTATTTAACGTCCCCAAGGCCAGCAGTAGTGTTTCGCATAATGGAAGTTTCATAGAGACTTATGGAGTGAAGGAAGGATTTTTCCTTGCATGAGTAACTGTCACAGGGTCTGGAACCAGTTAAATAATTTAATACAAAGGACTTGTTACTTATATATTTTTTAAGGCGGCAAAACACATTTATTGTGGGCCATGTGGTGATCAGAAAATCATTATTTTATTCCCTGATTTGTTAAAAATACAAAACATATGCTAAACAAGGGGTATGTTAGTCCACTTGAGGATGTGAGACTTCTTTTGACAAACATTTCCGCAGAAATACCCAGTGGCCAGTATTGTGCTAGGCACTGGGGTGCAGTGATGAGTGAATTTGGTTAAACATTCAATTTCTTGAGGAAGTTCTAAGATGCATAACCTACGTCTGCAACTCACTCCCGCAGGGTCAGTGTACTCACAGACAGCCTCCAACTGACAAACAGGTTGCGTTCTTAAGACTCACTTTTAATTCAACTGATAGAACTTGGGACAGATTGTCTTATAGAACCTGCATGATCAATGGAAGAGAGTTTCACAGGCTGGGCTACAAAATCGCATTTAAGAATAATGCAATTGACATATCATAAATTCAAGATGAAAAGCTGTATAAAAGAATATTGTTGGATTACTAAACAAACTATAACTTGAGTTCGAAACTCTGTTGTTATGTATGTTGGGTGGCCACCCTTGAGAAAAGCACTCGAAGATGTTGAAGAAAATCTTTGGCTTCCTCAAGGGAAGCTGAATTCTGGATTTTAATTTGGTGACCTCACACTGGATGTCTCATCCTCAGTCAGTGCCCTTTTCCCCCATTCCTCCCCTCTCTTGGCTTTTCCTCGCTCTTTTCTTTCCCTTCCCCTTTGGCTGGCTGTGTACATGTTTATTTATCTTTGTCTTCTTTCTCTGAAGGTTGATGCCTTTCCCATCTCTTTACTGAGCATACAGCCTTAGTAAAATCTCCTCCCTTTTTTTCCCCTTACAATAGAAAAAGGGCCACGGGAAGAAAACCTATCAAGGTCACCCGTTTGGAAGGATGTGGTCTTTCATATGGATTCAGAGAGAGAGAGAGAGAGAGAGAGAGAGAGAGAGAGAGAGAGGGAGAGAGGGAGAGAGAGAGAGAAACGTTCCCCAGGTCCTTCAAAAACTGTGTCAGGGCTTCCCCGATGCAGGGGACACGGGTTCGTGCCCCGGTCTGTGAGGATCCCACATGCCGCGGAGCGGCTGGGCCCACAAGCCATGGCCGCTGAGCCTGCGCGTCCGGAGCCTGTGCTCCGCAGCGGGAGAGGCCACAACAGTGAGAGGCCCGTGTACCGCAAAAAAACAAAAAAACAAAAAAAAAACTGTGGCAAATTCAATACTTTGGGTGTTTTTTGCTTTTCTGATTTCTTAAATTCATGTTATAAATAATTGTCATGACTTAGGTCAGGGGATAGAATCAAAAGAGTATGATGGTTTATACCTACTTTTCGCCTGCATAATGTTCAAGGCAATGTAATAATGTACTATGTTGTAATGGGGTTCAGCTCTTCTCAGGAAGAAAAGCTAAAGATGTCTTAGGTCCTCACTGCTTCTGCTCTCATAGAAAGAAACTTTTACGGGGACCAGGAGACACCTGGTCCTGTCATTATCAAGATGAGTCATAGGGTCAGTTTCCTAGGACTCCATTTCCTTATCTTTA
Organism: Phocoena phocoena; assembly: GCF_963924675.1. NCBI lineage: Eukaryota > Metazoa > Chordata > Mammalia > Artiodactyla > Phocoenidae > Phocoena > Phocoena phocoena. The sequence continues at coordinate 43,906,557 of NC_089225.1, read as the reverse complement.
AAATGTGGATAGTAAATCTGTACTTCCGATTTCATTAGACTGTTGAGAGGAACAGATAGCCCAGTAGAAATGAAATTGCTCTTTAAGACTTGAAAACCCTAGAAGTCATGGTATTATAAATTATCAAAAAGTTAACTCTGGCTATCCCTGCAACGTTATGATAACCTGGATAATTTGGAAAGTCTCAGCCTTCTTACCTCACCCAGGGAAGTCCCAGGTTTTATGCAAGAAATTACTCAGGATCTGGTATTTGTTTTGGAACCATTATCAATAACACAAGCAGGCAGTTGAAGCCTTAAGTGCCATGAAATGTATTTGCAAAAGGAGGGGCCAGGAAGAATAAATGCTATATTGAGTGAATGCTTAATTTCATACCTGCATTTTTTTCTACTAACTGGGTTGGGCCATTCCCACTTCAGAATTGGGAAGCAGGCACAAGCGTTTAGAATATGCCCTAGGTGAAAATCTTTCTGTGTCAACTGAATCTACAGTTGAATCTCAGGAGCCTTTCTTCCCCTGGGGCCTGACTCAGGTGTCTAGAATGTATACTTGCTCATACATAACAGGAATATTCAGCTTTGTGATTATTTTTCTCCACTGGGTTGTTTGGGGATTTCAGTTCACTCTGGGTAAATGATGAGTGTGTGTCCTTGTCGAATAAATGCTATGATGTATGAGAGCACTTCATTAGGACACAAGCCATTTGTACCATTTCCTAGCCAGCCAGAGACCAGTATGGGTACGGCATCTTTTGCTCTATGACTCACTTACACACCTGGCAGAGTGTTTCAGCTCATCAAGACCCTTTGTCGGAGGCAAACCTTGGTGCAGACTGAAGATACTGTGTGATGTCTTAAAGGATCAGTGGGCAGAGAATAAGGAGCCCAACATCCTTGTCCTGAGCAAGTGACAGTGTGACTGTGGATGAGGCCCTTGTCCTCTCTGTGCTTCAGTATCTCATCTATAAAGGGAGAGGACTCTTCCAGCTCTACAAATGTCAAGAGGCAAAGTCAGTGTTATAAGCACTACCTGTCCAGTTTACCACACATCTCACCAGCTGGGCTTTACATATACGGGTAAATCAAGAGGTAGGAAACTGAGGCCGAATGGGCCAAATAGACCTAAGGCAGATTTTATAGGCCGTTTATAATGCTTATTAAAAGTTTTATTTTTTTGCAAATCTTTGAAAATCAGGAGACCTCCTATAAGAACCTAGATTTCTGGTTGCTCTTGAAAAATCAAAAGATCTGGTCCATTGGGCCCAGATTCCAAAATAGCAACCATATAGTGCATAGTGAACCCTCATACATGAGGTTCCCTTTTGAATCCCACTCCCCTATGGTGGAGTGGCCACCATAGGGGACAGCACTGAGGCAAGGAACCCCCTTCCAATTGTTGCCCAGAGCTCTTGCTAGCTACCGAATGGGATTCAAAAGGGAACCTCATGTATGAGGGTTCACTGTGCACTATACAAACTACAAATATGACAGATATGACTTGCTTTCTTTTAGTTTGTGTGTCTCACTAAAAAAGATAGCTAGAGCTAGGGAAACACCAGTGAAACGGTATTGCAACTGGTACCCAACTCTGTCTCCTACCATTGCATGTCCCTGGACCTAGTATTTTTTACCTTCAGTTTTCTCATCTCTAAAGATGAGATGTATTTACCTTAAAAGATTATTGAAAAATTCATGAGAGTGCTTTACAAACAGTAAATAGCTATACAGGTTTAATAAAAAGAAAAATAGCTATATTTTACTGAGTGTTAGCCTCTGTGCTAACACTTTGCACGTCATTGTAATCTTTATAATACCCTTATCAAATGATATTATTATGCAGACTTTAAAAAGAAGAAACTGAAGTTTGTAGAAATTAAGTATCTGTGCAAAGTCACACAGGTAGTGAGTGGCAGAGCCAACCATGGCTTTGAAAATAGGCTGGATTATACTCACGGTATTACTCTAGTTAGAGAGAGAGCAGTGAGAGAGAGAAAGAATGAATCCTACCTTTCACTTTCTTAAGTGTTTTCAAGGTGAAGAAACTGGGCTTTATAATTATATTCAAATCACACACGCAGCAAATTAATGGCCCTGGTAATTTAGAATTGAACAATATCTAGGGTTGTCGTTCTGGTTTTAAGTCCACTGAACCTTCTGAGCCAAAGGAATCTCCTGATCTTTGAGATTATTTTTAATTCCAAAAACGAAGAGTTAACCCCTTTGAGGTCGAACCTCTTCAGTGGAGGAAATGAATGCGTAGCCCGGGCAGGTAAATTCATTATCTCTTGTTGATTCTGCCTCTTCTTTGCTCAAGTGACTTCAATCATACCAGTCCATCCCAATTCTTCCTACTTCCCGGGAGGTGAGTTACCACTTCTATAATGAGATGATTTATCATCAACATTTCCAGCTCCAGCCTGACTTATGCAAATATAGATAAGAAAGATCACTGGTGCTGAACTTCCTCCACAACTGCATGCAGACTCAGTGTGAGCTGAGGCATTATTGACTCTAAAATGATATTGTTTTTATCACAGCAAATGATGTGACTGGTGTTAGTCTACATTGTTTTCAATGCCTCCCCACCAAACCTTCTCACCAGGTGGGCCCCTCTCCTGCACAAACACTAATCCTTCCCAGTGAGGTCCCCTTGTAGGCGCTGTTCCCACTGCCTGGAGTGCCATGTCCCTCAGTCTGTCTCATCCAATAAGTCTGTCCTTCAAGGAGCACGCAGCTGAGGTCAGGGATCTGATGATTTCCAGTTGCATTGTTTCTATGTCATTACTTCCAAGCACATATTGCCTGTACCTCTCATTTTAGCCCATCTCATGCTCCACTGTGTTTTGTCACTGACGTAGTTCGTGTGTACGTTTTTACCCAGTGAGATGAAGATTCCTTGAAGACAGGCCCCTCGTATCTACAGTGTTTTACACTTCAGCAGCACCCAAAGTATTTTATTTACTGACCCCCTGAATATACTTATTCTGTATAATGGTGCTGGGTTATAAGAGGTGTGTAAGATCTGCTGAATTAAATAAACATTACATTAGGAAACCATATAGAATAGTGAGTTCTTCCAGTGGTTACAAAGCTCTGCCATGATGTCAAGGTTCTTTTTGTGTGTGTGTGTGTGATACGCGGGCCTCTCACTGTTGTGGCCTCTCCCGTTGTGGAGCACAGGCTCCGGACGCGCAGCCTCAACGGCCATGGCTCACGGGCCCAGCCGCTCCGCGGCATGTGGGATCCTCCCGGACCGGGGCACGAACCCGTGTCCCCTGCATCGGCAGGAGGACTCTCAACCACTGTGCCACCAGGGAAGCCCCATCAAGGTTCTTAATTGTCTCATCCTCCTCCCTCTCTGCCCATCTCTTGAAGGTGAGATACTAAATCTTGTGGTATTTCCATTTTTTACCTCTATTTAAGAGTACTTTGATAATGCTACTCCCCACTTACAATGTGTGTTATTAATATCCTCCAGCAAAAGACTGAATTATCTTGTGAAATATATGATCAGAGTAACATGGAAAGCAATAAAATTGGTATGGATATAGAAAAACTTTGCTCCAGGTGAAATGGAAAAACGAATTGAAAACTATGACTCAGCCACCTGCATTTTTCCTGGTTTAACAAAACAGCACAGAATGTACAGTGGCCGTGAATAAACTATCAGTGCCCTTCCAGGTAATGAGTAACTGTGTGTGACTAAGACAGGATTAGGAGAAAGTCTCGGACCTTGGGAAAGAAAAAAGTTCCCCTGACTAGCTAGATAACTGGGTACTTTCAGTTCTGGGAAAGATGATCATATCAGGGGCTTTAGGGACATCAGTGTTCTTGTTTGTCAATAAGAACCTGTAAGGAAAAGTTATTGTCTCTAATTAAAAAATAAGTACAGGGATAAAATTCAGAGATCTGTAAATTCCTTGAGGTCCAGGGGGCCCTTATTTCATTTACCCTTTTGTGGGGCTTTTCATATTTTCATTGAGTTGTGTTGTGAAGTCAGCAAACACCAGGACACAGGTAAAGCCAAATGTTCCTTTGGGGTCTGGGTTTTCAGTTCCTTGGAGAATAGACCGGGCTGGCAGCCTTCATGAGAACAGACACACGGGTTTACCTTTGAGTAATACAATTAAATTCCTAGGCGAAGACTGTTATCAGCAGTCCCTAAGCCCAGCCCAAACCCTGAACTCTCCCTCCAGCCGTCATGGATATTTCAACAGGTAAACAGAACCACTGGCTACTTTAACGCACTCTACCTGCCTTGGGCTATGTTAAAGTAATTTGACTCTCTAGCCTCTGGAACTGGGGCTTTGGTTTGCTTTCAGAAAAAAAAAAAAATTCAGAAACCAAATGATTTCTTCTAGCAGGTTCTCTTCTGAGAAGACAGAGAGAGAGAGAGAGAATGAGAGAGGGAGAGAGTGTGCTGGTGTCCCTTTTTCCTCTTACAGAATCAGCCGCCCTCTAGATACGTTGACAATCACCCAGGTCCAGTCCACCCATATTCCACGCTGTGAGGGGCTTCCCTTGCCAGTCTAGGAATTCTTCTGATGTTCCTCAGTTCCTCGCTCTCCATGAGCTGCTGATCTAAATAATCAGCAACTCATGTCAGCTCTACTTCCAAAGATCCCAAATCTGTCGGCTTTCCAGATCTGATTCAGTCACCCAATCACCGTCCGATCCCATCTGTCCTCCCACATCAAACCCTGCCCCTTCTCCCTGCTCCACTGAAATCCATTCTTTCCCCAGCAGCCTAAGTTATCCTTTTAGAGCATAATCAGATGATGTGGCTCCCCTGTTTCCAACTCCAACTCTTTCCATTATGCCTAAAGCAAAATATGAATGTCTCTCCTGCCTTACAGAGCCATCTGCCATCTGGTCCTCTCGTGCAGACAGGACCGACCTCTTCTGGCACCACTGTCCCCTCCCTAGACACCCTAGATTCTTTCCATCACCAGATCCCACAGAGCTCGCCTCTGCCCACTTTCCTTTGCTGCTGCTCTGCCTGGAGTCCTCTTTCCTCTGATCTCTGCATTGATGGTTCATCCTTCTTTCTAATCTCGATTTACTGCCATCTCCTCATGGAAGCCTTCCCTGGTGTCCCACTATACCAGAAGCTCCACGTCACCCTAAATCAGTTCTCTGGAGAGCACTTATCATAATCTGATATTTTCTTATTTATCACCTTAAATGTATTTAGCATTCATCTTTCTCCATTAGGATATTTCTTCTTACTCACCCTTATATCTCCAGTGTCTAGAACAGAGCCTGTCACACAGTAGGTGCTTAATATGTATTTTCTGAATGAATGACTACATAAATAGTAAGTGTCATGGCCAGTGGCCATTCTGTAATGGTATCTATTGAGCATCTACAGTAGGCAGGGGCGTAACCTCATATTACGATGACGTGGCCAGTTGCAATTTAGGTATAACTTTCTCCACGTTGTCTCATTTGATCCTCGTGGGAAACTGTGGGGAAATTAATGAAAAGGAATCACAGGACCTTGCTGCCAAGAAGCTATAAGCTGCTTTCTAATGTCAGAGAAAGGAATATGCATGTTAGACGTGTAGTGCTTTGCTTGTTAGAGGCTCAGCAGGACCCACTGGGCCTAAGTGCAGATCAGGCGCATGAGACCAGGACCCACGCATAGTTTCCAAGTATTTATTTGCACAGCTGAGCTGCATCATCTTGTTTTTCAGCTGAGGGAACAAGGAAGAGTTTAATGAATGAGGGATGGATGCTAAGGGAGAAGTGGGGGAAAGCGGAAGGGTACGCAAGACAGGGAGGGAGGCCTAGCCGGGCTTGAGCCCTGAGGGAGGACAAGGCCAGAGCCAGAAGCTGAGGAGCTGTTGGCACGAGAGGGAGTTTTCGTTGCTCAGGCAGAAGCAGAGGGGCTTTGGGATGCAGAATATAGAGAACGACACGGGGCAGGTGAGGGCGTCTTCCTTACCTCTGCAAGGAATGTGGCCTGGTCGCAGCATGAGGAGGGATCACAGGAGACACAGAGCCGGGGCGCTTGCAGGAGGTGCAGGGGCCAAGGCGCAGCTTTGTGGCACTGGAAATCAGGCCGGGTGAGGGCGTTTCCGTGGGGAATATCACGGCACTCTGCTCTGAGCAGCAACAGAGTCCCAGGTCCACTAAAAGCATCCCAAGGACACTGAAGAGGTCTGCATGGCCTTGGCACTGAAAGCTCACAGAGGCCCCAGCCAGCAGCTGTCCCCTGGGACAGGTAGGGCCAAAGCCAAGACTTGGATCCCCAGTAGAGGGGTTGGCACACAGGGTACCAGCAGAGTGGCAGTTTCCAGTGACCAACAAGCCATGACCAAGCATGAACTGTAAACTGTTTTTTGAGCACACTCAACACATCCTGTGGACCCTCCCCAAGTAAGTAAAGAGATTTTGAGAAAGGGGAGGCATGGAGGGCTGGCGTTATGGGCTGGCATTCAGCTAGCAAAATTTGAGTGAAAATGTGATTTAATTGGCCTCACAGGCTGGTGAGTCCTGGGGACATTTGGTTACATCCCTGCCAAGGAGCTTAGTAAACAGGTCCAGACCTACTCAATTGGCAGGCAATTAAGTACCAAGGCCAAGGGGGAGCCAGAGGCAATGATGGGCAGAACAACGGCCCTGTTGTGGCACCCAGCCCTCTGTGGGCTGCCGGGATGGCGCTCCAAGCCCGCCAGCTGCTCTACTTCTGCACTTAAATAGACATTATTAATAACAAGAGCTAATTGTAATCATTTCTGCCCAAGGGCCACAAAGTTTACAAACTAAGTTTACAAACTATGGAAAAGAGTTTCCTGCCCTGCCATGGCACTGGTAACTCCCACAGAAAGTGCCCCGGATTGTCCAAAAGGTTTCCATTCAGATTGGGTCTGTGAAGTCACTTACTAAGGGGTTAACTATAAACATATGTAATTGCCTTCCACATTGCTAACAAAGAAACTCAGCTTTCTTCCTTAGGGGGCAGAGACCGGAACTTATGCATTTTTAGTTTTTATTTATTTATTTTAACTTTTATTTTATATTGGAGCATAGTCGATTAACAATGCTGTGTTGGTTTCAGGTGTACAGCAAAGTGATTTAGTTTACATATACATGTATCTTGTTCTTTTCCAAATTCTTTTTCCATTTAGGTTATTACAGAATATTGAGGAGAGTTTCCCTGTGCTATACAGTAGGTCCTTGTTCATTATCTTTTTTTTTTTAATAGATCTTTACTGGAGTATAATTGCTTTACAATGTTTTGTTAGTTTCTGCTGTATAACAAAGCGAATCAGCCATATGCATACACATGTCCCCATATCTCCTCCCTCTTGGGCCTCCCTCCCACCCTCCCTATCCCACCCCTCTAGGTCGTCACGAAGCATCGAGCTGATCTCCCTGTGCTAGGCGGCTGCTTCCCACTAGCTATCTACCTTACGTTTGGTAGTGTACATATGTCGATGCTACTCTAGACATAGAGAATGGACTTGAGGACACGAGGGGGAAGGAGGAAGCTGGGATGAAGTGGTTATCTATCTTAAATATAGCAGTGTATACATGTCAACCCAAACTCCCAATCTATCCCTCTCCCCACCCTTCCCCCCCGTAACCATAAATTCGTTCTCTAAGTCTGTGAGTGTGTTTCTGTTCTGTAAATAAGTACATTTGTATCATTTTCTTTTAAGAGTCTGCATATAAGCAACATGATATGATATGATATGTCTTTCTCTGTCTGACTTCACTTAATAGCATTATGCATTTTTACATCTTCCGAAGCCTCACGGGGATCTTGCACATAGTAGGTGCTGAACATCTGTTGCATGAAAGAAGCGAAAGCTAACAAGAATGGAGCGTTCTTTCTAACTGTGAAGTGCACCTCCAGAGGTAAAGCCCTGGAGTGTGGTGTGCAGGAGGCACGTCCCTAATGCCATGGAGGGAACCAGGTCCTTTCCCATCAACACCCCCAGGAAAAAGAAAACAATGTTACTTAAACAGAGCTGAATTCTAAGTACAATAAGAAGTTAATGCAACAACCCTACCTTTCATGGTGGTCTAGCTGTCCCCACTCAAGAAAAGATTCTCACATTTGGTTTTGTTCCATTGATGGGGAACCTCTGAGTGTGTATGTGTGGATACGGTCAGTGAGGTGTGTGCGCCCATGAGTGTTTGTGTGTTAAGTTACCACAGGATGGAAATCAAGACAGCCTAGGGCCACAGTGGTGAGCCCTGCGAACGCCACTGCTAAGTGGGCAGGGTGGACACTTAAAAGCTAGCCTAAAAGCAATGGGCTACTGCCATCATTGAGTAACCCAGAGACCTCTGAACAGTCAGAAAAGAAAGCCCTGGGTCAGTGTGGGGTAGAGCGGAGGGTTGGTTTTTGTGACTAAAGAGGATGAAAATGGTCATAGAGTGGCAGATGTCTGCTACAGCTGAGTAAGGAGCTCACAGCTACACCTCACCTACCCCTCCTTAGATAGGCCTCCCTGGGGCCGCTCAGCGGACCAGCCGGTCACTTTGGTCCCACGTGGAATCCAGGCAGCATGGCCACCAGCTCTGGGAAGTCTGCCTGTCTCACAGTTGACTTCACAAATAGATCTCCCAGGGATTGTCAGGCGAAGGCCTTGGACTTCAGCATCTGGGGGCTATCTGGTGCATTGCAGTCATTGCTGTTGCATCACTACAGCTGCTGTTACCAGGAAGGCAATGTATGCTCTAGGAAACATATCAGTCCTTGTAGGGTAGCCCTCCTTTTAAGAGTTCAGGCAACTCCAAGACCCTGACTGCAAACTCATATGACTTTTGGCAGCCATACATCCAGGTTTCCCAGAATACCCCCAACCTCTGATATCCCGCTCCCTTGCAGGCTGGGTAGACTTTGTGAATGCCGGCGCTTCCTATGGGTTGGGGGGGGAAGTATAATTGCCCTAGTCAGATCACAAAACTAGCTTCTTTCCATCAGCTTTTCCTACTGAAATGATGGTGATTTATCTGTCCCCACCATCTTCGGAGCTGAAGGTGAATCATCACGGAGGCCGGAGCTGGCTATGCAGACCCTGAGGGCCTGGGTGGGGAATGAGAAGAGTGAGTCAGACACGACAGGAACAAGCCAGCTGTCCTTAGCCACCCTCTCGGAGCTGAGCCACGTTAAGCTTGAAAATAAATGGAATCCAGTTTTTCTCCCACCACTGTTCACTTTTATTTATTACTACCCATTGAGCCAGAAGCGGAACGGTCAAAACATTTCCAATGAAGCTGAATTTTCAGGGTATTTACAGTCAGCCTGGAAGCAGGAGGAAGAGGGATTTATAGGTTTGTATTACCAGGCAGGCAATCTCCCAAGCCTCAGCATTTGGACTTGTTTTTAATTAAATAAATGTGCAGGCTTTAATCGGACTGGATCTCTGGAAACCTGGAGGATCTCCCAATAAATTGAGATAAGATCCTTAACCCAGAGACATTTGCATCCCCTAGAGAATGCAGACAGGTGGGCATTCCAGAAAGTGGGAAGGATGATTGCAGTGAAATACATTCCTGGGAGGTCAGAAAGGACTTGGCAGGTATGGAAGGTGCTGTCACATCTATGACTAGGCTAGAAGGGAAAGGTTCTTGCGGCATAATGAGTTTTTTCAGCAGTGGAGAGGCAGAAGCCATTGGTGATAAAAAGCATGGCTCATTCAGCTTGGGTTCAAATCCCAAATGTCTCCACCAAAGGTTGCTATCGGCAAACCTCAAATGGCCGCTGATTTAAAAGCCTTATCTGCATACATCGAATCTCACGTTACTCCTCTGCTCAAAACCCTCTAACGCTTTCTATCTCATCGAGAGGGAAACCCAAGTGCTCTCTCGGACCTTCAAGGTCTGGTCCCCTGCTAGCTCTCTGCCCCACCTCCATCACTCTCCCCGAACCCATGGTCCCAGCCCACCTGACGGTCCTGGCACACAGAGCGGCCTGCATGCTCCAGCCTCAAGGCCTTCGAACTTGTTCTTTCCTCCTGAAATGCCCCTTATCCCCGTGCACTCCTCCTCGAGGGTCATTTGAGATAAAATGTCACCTCCTTAGAGAAGACCACCCTGACCACACTGGATAAACTTCCCCAACACTCCCTGAAAATCTGGTGACTGAAAGACAGCAGGGTCTCAGCATCGCCCAAAGGTCTCCCAGATATTGCCCAGGGGTTGGCTTCTGAATCTGTGAGGTGTGTAGTTATGGCCACAAAGACAATTAGCATCTCTCATCCCGGGGGCCCCCTGGTCCCTCTTCCTCACTCACAAAGCTACAGGCAACCTCTCTGCCACCAGCCATCCTGAGGTGGGCAGGGTTCCTGTCAAGGGCACAACGGCCACCCGATCCCGAGGCCCGCAGTCCTCGGGGGCAGAAGAGTCCCGGGCGCCAGGCAGAGAGGAGAGGGACTCCTTCCCCAGTGGCTGTCACTGGGCCCGAGGCAGTTCACTGACCACACTTCACCTCCCGAGGCTTCCTGAGCAGCCTTTATCTCCTTTGGACACCTCCCACCACCCCCATGACCAGAGTTCGGAGTCCTCTAAGCAGGAGGAGGATAAAGAACACACCAGTTCCCTCCTCCAGCAGCTTCTTCCCCAATTTCCCTCCCCAAGAGGAAAGAAAAGAGCTCTGTGCAACGACTGTATATAGACACCAATAGACGCGAACAGAAATCAATAGCGGGGCATGTGTGTGAGGAGGGGGGTGATCCAAGGAGACTGATAGTACCCACGTGGTACCTTTATGCGAAATTAGAAGAGAAGGGGCTTCCCAGGTGGCGCAGTGGTTGAGAGTCCGCCTGTCGATGCAGGGGACATGGGTTTGTGTCCTGGTCCGGGAGGATCCCACATGCCGCTGAGCGGCTGGGCCCATGAGCCGTGGCCGCTGAGCCCGCGCGCCCGGAGCCTGTGCTCCGGAACGGGAGAGGCCACAACAGTGAGAGGCCTGCGTACCGCAAAAAAAAAAAAAAAATTAGAAAAGAAGTTACCCCTTCCTCAAGACACTTTACTTTTATCTCTTAGGAAATTGTCACAATAATTAGACAAATCTACGATGTCAACAACGGAATTGTTTGCCCAGCTGCCCCGCTATGCGAGTTACCTGAATTAAGCAGGCACCTTCATCCAGTGCCTGAAACACTGTGAGCAACCTTTGGATTCTTCAGTTAATCATGTCCATCGACGTCAGGAGCACAGTCAACAACCTGGCCCTTCCCACAATTCTCAGCTGTCTGCAGATGACTGATCCTCCCAGCCTCTCTCTCTCAATCTATGAAATGGGAACAAGGACATTGTGAGGGACATGAGGGTTCTGCCTGCCCCCAGACCACTCCCAGCCACCTTCCGGGTGTCAACCTGGTCATCCCACCTAGAGCCAGGTGGGGTAGGAAGCAGGGGCTCGAGGCGGAGGGCAGCCCGGGTTAGGTCCGGAGCATCTTTCCGCTCCCCTCCAGGATCTGCTGAGGAGTTGGCAAGGACGGTTCAGGGAGGGAGCAGGAGGTCTGGGGCTCACCTCCTTCCCCATGCCACCCGTCTCAGCCTCACCCACAGCACAGGCCTCCACGTCAGACCTGCAGGAAAGTCCCAGGCCTGGAGACGGTGGCTGGGAGGATGGACTTTTTGCATTGTTCTGCTTGTTTGGTTTGAAGAAGGGCCTTCCAGCTATGAGGCTAAGCAAAACCACATCACCCTGGGCTGGCTTAATTCATGGAGGACCAAGATTTAAAGCCTCAGCTTCCTTCTCAAACACACAGGCCAAACACTTGGAAGCCCCCAGCAGATGCCAGCACCTGCTCACTCCTGCCAGGCGTGCCCCCTGCCCCCGCCCCCGCCCCCGGCTCCTGGCTGTCCTGACTGCACACGCTCACGTGAAGCAGAGAGAACTCTCAGGCAGGGCTGCAAAGTGCTTCCTGGGATGCCAGGTCCTGAACTCTCGACATGGCAGGTGTGGGCACCAGCAGCAGCTGGACAGGCCATGTCTCTGGCCCCTGACCAGGCTGCACTCATGCCATCCCAGGGTGGCGGGAGAGGGGGGTGGGGAGAGCAGCCTTCTGAGTGATGACACAGGGGGATACAAAGGAGAGAAGTCCTCGCAAAAGTGAGCAAAAATGAGACCCCAAATGAGAGTTATGACCAGGGCCCTGGAGTTAAAGGGGGTTCTGAATCCTCACTTGAATTCAATTATTATCAGCATGACATTGGGCAAGTTACTTAATGGCTCTTAATACCAAGCATCAGCTATCTTATTTATGAAAGGAAAGGAGGAGAATATTTACCTCACTGTACCAGGTGGAGTCCCAGCAGGAGACAGAAACTACACCAGTTATTTCAACAGAAAGAATTCACTATAAGGAATTGTTGACTGGGTACAAAGTTTCTACCTAGACATCTGAGAGGGTAAAAAGTTACTACAGTATCACCGAGGTAGCAACTGCAGGAAGTAGCTCCCACCCTTACGATTGGGAGGAAAAAAAGGAGGGATCTGGGATTATTAATTTAGAAATTTAAGGAGGGTTCTCAAAGGGCCAAGACTCAGAGCTCTGAGGAGGGGCATTGCTGGGCTGGCACTGGGGTCTCTGAGTGAGCGTGAGAAGGCTGGTTCTGCCTCCTGGTTCTGAGTGTTGAAAAAACAGCAAACTGGATTCAACCCTCATCATTGCAATGAACTCCACTGCCAGGGCTGGGAGGTGCTGCTTGGGAGACTCTGGAACAGGAATCAGACAAGAAGAGGCAGGTCCCTTCTCCCTGCCCCGGCCCTGCAGCCTGCCTCCATGGCTCCTGTTGGCAGAGCCTAACACGAAGCAGCTGGCAAAGCAGAAATGTGGTTTGCAGAGTCCTGGTTTCAGCGTTGCAAAGCAGGGTCTAGAGGGCTGGGTCTGGAGTTCAGAGACATTAGTTTAACAAATGGCCCATTCACAGTTAGGATTAAATGAAAAAATGTACAGTCATCCCCCCCTTATTCTCAGTTTTGCTCTCCACAGTTTCAGTTACCCACGGTCAATCCCAGTCTGAAAACATTAGATGGAAAATTTCAGAAATAAGCCATTCCTCAGTTTTAAAGTGTGTGCTCTTCTGGGTAGTGTGATAAAATCTCATTCTGTTCTGCTCTGTCCCACCCAGGATGCGAATCATCCCTTTGTCCAGCACATCCCAACGGTTAGTCATTTATTAGCCATCTTGGTTATCTGATCAGATCAACTGTGGAGGTATCACAGTGCTTGTGTTCAAGTAACCCTTTTTTTTACTTAATAATGGCCCCCAAACTCGAGAGTAGTGACGCAATTCGGATACACCAAGGAGAAGCCGCAAAGTCCTTCCTCTAAGTGAAAAGGTGAAAGTTCTCAACTTAACAAGGAAAGAAAAAAAAAATCACATGCTGCGGTAGTTAGGATCTATGGTAAGAAGGAATCTTCTATCCATGAAATTGTGGAGAAGAAGAAACATGGTGCTAGTTTTATTGTCACACTTTAAACTGCAAAAATTATGGCCACAGTGTGTAATAAGTGCTTAGTTAAGTCAGAAAATGCATTAAATTTGTACAAGATATTTTGAGAGAGAGACCACATGCACATAACTTTTACTGCAGTATATTGTTATAATTGTTCTATTTTGTTATTAGTTGTTGTTGTTAATCTCTTACTGTGCCTAATTTATAAATTAAACTTTATCATATGTATGTGTGTTTAGGAAAAAACACAGTATATATAGGGGTCAGTACTATCCGTGGTTTCAGGCATCCACTGGGGGTCTTGAAGTATATCCGCCATGGATAAGGGGGTCTACTGTATACAAGATGCTTAGTACAATGCCAGGCATAGTAGTTGCTAAGTAACTACTATTATCATTTATTATGATGATAGATAAGTGGGCTTGGCAATTAGATGGAGGATAAGCAGACTCTGTGATGAGTTGATACTGAGAGTGGAGATAATTTTGGATTCCTTTTTGGAAGGTTCACTGATTTCATGTGTAATATAAAGGACAAGAGTTACATCAAATAGTAGGAAGTCTGTAAGTCAGTCACATGAATTTGATCTCTAAAATGTCCATCCCTCTTCACTCGCAATGCCCTGCACTAGATCAGATACCCTCACCTCTTGCCCAGCCTCATTAATGCCCTTCTCCCACCTCAAGTCCATCTGAATCATGGCTCTGGGTCCAACAGTCATTCTTACAGCACTGTTGTCATCTCAGTAGACCCCCAATGCCTGCAGATGAAAAGCCACATTCCTGTGATTGACATCTAACACACTCAGTGATCTGGTGGGAGCCCCAGAAATACTACTTTCCATTGGATCTGGTGCTGCCCTCCCAATGTCAGGGTCAAATTAGAAAAGTGAGGAGTGGGAAGGAAGTCAGGTTTGGTCTGACACCTGAGGAATCTCCCTCCGGTTGCCCTAATGTCAGCTCTAATTCAGAATGTCAGAGCAGGACAACTTTAGTAGGTTCCTTGTCATCGCTGAGATGACATCCTAACTCCCGAAGCCCATGAGATGCTGCTCTGCTTTCCCTCATTAAATTAGCAAATCCCTTCTCCCTGTGTTCTCTTTAATGAAGTCTTCTTTTATTGTTATCTGCATGGTCAGCTAAGGCTAACATAAGCTAACAAATAATTCCAATTGAGAGATTATCATACTAAGTGAAGTAAGTCAAACAGAGAAAGACAAATGTTATATGATATCCCTTATATGTGGCATCTAAAACACAAAACAGATTATTTACAAAACAGAAACAGACTCACAGACGTAGAAAACAAACTTACAGTTACCAAAGGGGAAAGGGGAGGCTAAGTTTGGAGGAAAATTAAGTCATCTAGCTCCTTACTACTATTCTTCCCCCTATCAATTTGCCTTTTTAAATTTATATCCATTTCTCCAAAAAGATGATAACCTGCTTTAGGGTGGGAATGTCTCATTCATTATCTGTTATAAAAGACCCTTGAGATATATTATCTCTAATTCTAACAACAACGTTGCTGGGTAGCAATTATTCTTCTTTTACCAGTGAGAAGATTAAGGGTTAGATAAGTCAAGTTATGAACCCAAGATTAATTAATCAGTAAATGAAAAAGCCAGGGTTTATTGAACACTTACTGTGTGCTTGAAATTGTGCTCATTCTCACTTCAAAAAAAAAAAAAAAAAGAAATACAATTTACTTAAAAAATAAATGCCACAACTTGAATATAGTTCATAACAAATCCTAAATGAGTAATGTATTTAGGACTATGGGAATTCATGTAAGGCAGGCATTGTGGCCAAGATACTTAGAAAGAGATTGGACTTGAGCTTGGGAATTAAGAAGGCACAGGATACGTTTAATCTAAGCAGATGTGGTGGTTGAGTGCAGACATTTGCAACAAGGGTAAGGGAGTGAGCAGAAATTGGTAAAACTGGGTTGCTTGGAAATAGGGAAAAACCTGTTTGGCAGAAGCCATAGTTTTCATAGGAGACTCACGCACAGTAAGTTATAACAATAGATCAGGGCAAAGTTATGGAAGGCTTTGAACGTCAGGTTAAGGTATTTGGAATTTATTCTGTAGGTTATGGGGAATCACCGAAGATAGTTGACATACAAAAGTAGTGTTTTAGCCAGTTGTGTAATGGGTAAAGGGAGGAAAAAGGACTGGGAAATAAGAGACTACTGAAAGACATCATGAAGTGGATTAAAGATTATTTTAATCGCTTACTCTAAGTGAGAAGCCTGGCATAGGGATGCGCAGGTTTGGAGGGTGATGGAAATAATATTATTGGTACTGGAGTTATTACTGCTGTTTGTGGAGGTGGGAGTTGGCAATGTGAAATATAAATATTTTAAGTTGTTTGTTTAAAAACAGACAGTCCTGTTTTCCTGAAAACACGTATGGAAGTTAAGGGTCTAAAAGCTAATGAAAATAATTCCTTGAAAGGCGGGGAGGGAGATTCTGTTCCCAGAGAGTTAAAAAGATTTATACCCACAATCCCATTCTACCTATCCTCTGCATGGTCTTCAGTGGTGTGCTTCTAATACATACTCTTTAATTTGGCTTTTTTCTTTCATAAGTAAACCTACAGTTCAGCGAGCATCCACATGAGGCTAAATATGGGCTGCTTTCTACCTAATGGCTTCTGAATTCACGGTATCTCTTCTTATCGATATTATCAGCACCTTTATTTTTTTCTATCGAATTCTTTGAAAAATAAAAGAGCCAAATTTACTTAACAAAATATTCAATTTGTTGCCCGAATGGGAATCAGTAGGTAGGGTAGGGATGTCATACCCACAATGAAGTTTGAATAAATGTTGAATTTAAGACGCATAGATCAATGCATTAATTATTTGCATACATTTCTTTAAAACTTTCTTTAAGAGCTTTTTGTTTTCCACCTTGGAATCATTGTTGGGACTCCTCTCTGGCCGCTCTCAAAACTCAGGGTCTCTCTTAACCTTGGAGCTCAGGAGGATCTGGAAGTATTGGCCTAACCAACAGCAATGGTAGTCAAAATTGACCACATAACTCCCAAATACTATACCTTATTCAGGTCATGCTTGTTTCACCTTTCACAGGGCCAACTTATACATTTAATTGGGTGATCCAAGAACAACTGTGTGGCCTGCATCTGTATATCTGATGTCTCAATCTCATTTCAGGGATAAAGGGATGGAGAACATTTCAGTAGATTTTTGAAGGTCTAGAAAAAGGGTCTTCAGCCAGCATGACCAGTTTCCTTTCCTTCCTTAGGGGTTCTGAACTTTTTTGGTGTGACATGAACCTCTTTGACTATCTAATAAAACCTATGGACCCCTTTTCAGAAAAAAAAATGTCTGAAATAAAATACATACAATTAGAAAGAAAGCCAATTAGATTGAAAAATAGCTATCAAAATACAGAAAAACAAATTTTTGTTATAGTAACACACATACCTCTTTATTAACACTTTATCAAAGCCCAGTGGCAGGTCTAGTGACTACTGCGATTTGGACACAATGATAAGTGTTGACAACATTTTGAGATACCTGCAACAACTATAAAGTGATATGAAAAATATATGTGATTCCTCTTGGTGAGAATTACAGGTACTGCTAATGACAGTGGTTTCTTGTCTACATTTATAATGAAGGAAATGTTTAATTTCAGTTTGTGATAGTGCAAATGATACAACTTATTTCCCCTTCCAAGGTCATGGACCTCACCCCCCATCCCCCGCAAAGGTGCTGTTAAAAGATAGACCTCAGGTGAAGAACACATATATTAAACAATTGTTTCTAAGTAAAACATAAGCTATCAGTGCTCATGGGAGATCATCTGGATGCTTACTCAGCAATGTGGAGGTGACCCACTGTCGCTCTGGGAAGCTGCTCTGTAACTAGCACCTAGCATCATGCCTTACCCAGGGTAGATGCTCAGTACAGATCTAGTGACTGACTGAAGAAAGGGTCGGAGAGACAATGGAGTGGGGTTGGACTTGGCTTTCTAAAGGCCCTTCCTGCTGCCCTAACATTCTGAGACTGTGGCTCTCTGACAAATGCGGAAGGAATTCAGCGAAGCCAGCTCGGAGCCCTGTGGCTGCCAGAAGTGACCGCAGGAGACAGTGCAGGCGGCGGGGGGTGGGGGATGGGGGGGGTGGGGGGGGGTGGAGAAGCAACGCAATGCAGTGGGGTTGGAGTGAGTTGTAACTCTGTCCCCAAGATAAAGATCTAGATCAGAAAGTGGGGTTGCTGCATGCAATGACTGCAGAGGGTAATCAAAGGGCAGAGAAACAGCTGAGACTTTCCAGCTGTTTTTTCTGCTGCATGTTTATCAGCCTGGGCAACGGACAGGAAATTCATTCATCAGCACCCTGGCTCGTAATTCTCTTGAAGAGGAGATCATTTATAAGCTTAAAGTCCTTCAGTGTTTCTGACAAGTGTCATTAGCTAAAAAGGGTTGACTGAGGATGCCCCTCCCTCCTTAGCACGTAGAAAACGTATACGAAAGGCTGAATTCAACCTTGTGAAGTTCCTGGCAGGGCTATATGTTAGAAACTAAGAAGACCATAATATGAAGCAATTATTAAGGATAATAAGAGTCATATAAACTAGACATAGATGAACGAAGTTATTTCAGTTGAGACATTTACCTAAGTTAACACTTTTGTAATGGGGGCCTCATATTGTGCTAAAGAGTAATAATAAAAAGGACGGCTGTGTTTGAAACATGTCTAAGCCAGCATCAGGTATCTAGTGTAATTTTATCTCATTTCATCCTCACAACAACGCTGTGTGCATTACCGGCTCCTATAGCGGTATGAATGGTGGTCCCATCAAAAGATATGTCCACCCAGAATCTGTGATCTTATTTGGGAAAGGGTCTTTGCAGATAGAATTAAGTGAAGGAGTTTGAGATGAGATTATCTTGGATTATTGGGTGGGCCCTAAATCCAATGACAAGCGTCTTCATAAGAAGAGGAAAAGACACGGAGAAGGAGAACACACAGAGGAGAAGGTCATGTGAAGAGAAGGCATTGGAGTGATGAGTCTACAAGTCAAGAAATGCCAAGGGTTGCTGGCGGCCACCAGGAGCGACGAGAGAGGCATGGAACGGACTCTCCCTCAGAGCCTCCAGAAGGAAGCAACCCTGCCAACACCTTGATTTTGGACTTCTGACCTTTTGAACTGTGAGAGAATAAATTTCAGTTGTTTTAAGCCACTTGGCTTCCTCCAGAATCTATCTACTCAAGGCTCTGAGAATCAGGGAGCTATTGTCCTATTACTGAAAACTGCCCACGTGACTATGGCCAGTCCCAGACTAGGGACACCTGGATCAGGTATGCTCACCTCTCAGCTGCCTGAGCTGACAAATAACTTAAGAAATTCATGCTGAAATAATACTACTAGGGTAACAATAGACAAAGGATAACCACATGCCTGGAGTCAGACTGCCTAGATTTGAGGCCAACTTTTCCACTTAGTAACTATGAGACCATGGGTAAGTTATTCAGCCTCTCTCTGGGCCACATTTTTTCCTTTCGTATGATGGAGAGAATTCAAGAGGAGCCTGAGGAGACATGACAACAGATGTAATGTGCTTTCCCGGATGGGATTTTTTTTTTTTCAGATTCTTTTTCATTACAGGTTATTACAAGATATTGAATATAGTTCCCTGTGCTATACAGTAGGTCCCTGTTTTTTATTCATGGATTGGATTCTTCAATCAAAAAAGGACATTAAGTAAAAACTAAGGAAATTTAAATAAAGTTTGGACTTCAGATGATAATAATGTATTGGTTTATTAACTGTAACAAATGTACTATACTAATGTGAGATGTTACTAATAGGGAAAAAGAGAGAAGACTGGTGCGAGGTATATGGGAACTCGCCGTACTAATCTAAAACTCTTCTAAAATATTAAATTAAATTAAATTAAAAGTAAATATTATTTTTTAAATGGGGAAAATTTCAGTACCTCACAGTGCGATAAAGATTTAGAACAGTGCGTGGCACATCGTAAGAGCCATCGTTAGCAATTATTGTTTTACAGCGAGTATCAAGACCGAGGGATTAGTATTTGCAGTGTTCCATGAAATAGGCTAAATCATTTTTTTTTAAAGTTAAGATGATGCTATATTTTTAGATGCTATGTATATATTTTTATAAATCAAGAACCTTTATTAAACAAACTTTTTTTAAAATTTATTTTATTTATTTATTTTTCCTGCATTGGGTCTTCACTGCTGCGCACAGGCTTTCTCTAGTCGCAGAGAGTGGAGGCTACTCTTCCATGTGGTGCGCGGACTTCTCGTTGCTTCTCTTGTTGCAGAGCACGGGCTCTAGGCGCACAGGCCTTAGTAGTTGTGGCATGCGGGCTCAGTAGTTGTGGCATGCGGGCTCAGTAGTTGTGGCTCATGGGCTCTAGAGCGCAGGCTCAGTAGTTGTGGTGCACAGGCTCAGTTGCTCTGCAGCATGTGGGATATTCCCAGCCCAGGGATCGAACCCATGTCCCATGCATTTGCAGGCTGATTCTTAACCACTGCACCACCAGGGAAGTCCTAGATGCTATATTTTGATGCTATATTTTTAGGGTAAGTTTGTCCAAAATCTGCTACTAGATTCAATTTTTTTAAACACCTACATTGTACTTTACCTTCTTTTTTGGCAAATCAAGCAGAATGAGTTACAACGACTCTGCTATTTTGACATCCCACAAGGTAGACAAATTATGTTTCTTATATATTCACTTAGATTCCCATCTCAATGAAAGAATAGCACTTTTATTGTTAAAGAAGGACATGAAACTGACCATTGTAAGAAGACAGGTTTTTCAGGAGAATGATGACATCAAGAGCAGAGATCCAGACTCAAGCAGACTGTTCCCACCTTGCCTGAAGCCATGTGTCCTAAGACCCTGAGAAAGCAGGAAAGAAACAGATTTGTAACAAATTGTCACACGCTTTCTCACCTGAAGAGAAGCTTCCTACCCAAAGGAGAGGATGCTGTTGTCTTAAGGGAACTACTCTTCTAGACCTTCTGCAAGCAAGATGGGTTGGTTGATAGACAGATGAGAGCTTGAAACTGAGCTCAACAGCTCAAAAAGGAATAGGCAAAGGATTGACTCATGCAGCAACGGGGTGCCCTCTGCCCAGGGGAGAGTGTATCATAGGACAGCAACGTACAGCGGTGCTTGGAATCCATTTCACAAGGGAAGCTAGCCTAGCTTAAGACTGTAATGTTTGGGCTTTTAAGTAATCAAGGTCAAGACCTGGGTATGAGTTTAGCGATGAGTCATCACTACTCCAAGTACTTCATCTGAACTATCATCTAAATGGAACCGCCCTCTGGACTTCCCTCAGAAAAAAGAATTTTCTCCAAGAAGATCCATCTTGAAAGGTCTTTGAATTGGATAATGCATTCACAGTGCAGCAGGAAACAAATGAATTCACATCAGGATTTTCTTAAGACATCTGGCTACAATTTTTTTTTTTACAATTTTTTAATTGATTCTGGGTCTCCTCTTGACAGCAGGATAGATAAAATTTCATAAAACTTTCAGTACATCTGTACTCTCTTCAAGCACCCCTGAAACTATATCAGGTAGAAATGCTAATAAGTACAGGGAGGAAAAAAGGCTTACTTTTTGTTTAATTGTTAAACAAAGGTAAGCAATTCTCTTCACTGTGGGGCTTCTTAGGGTGTTTAATAGATGAGTGTGTATCACCAATTTCTAATAGGGGAGATTTAATAGTCTATAGTAACTAAACTATCAGAACGTTGCACTTTTAGGGCAAGGAGTACAGTTTGGGAAATAATATTGATACATGATTATTATCTAAAGTCCATACTTTATTCAGTGCTCTTCCTCTAGGGACATACATAAAAATAAGTCATTCTGTAGGTTAACATTTAAATCCTGTCTTCCTCACCCTTGATTTCCTGAAGTTTAGGCTCCAAACCATTTCTATAGATTATACCATGCAGCAAACGGCCAGTAATCCACCAAGGTCTGGACTGAGACCAGGGCTCACAGCTGCATTTTCCATGCTATTGGACACGACTCTACGGGTGTCCAAGATACCATAACTTCATCCATGTGTAAGGAATATTTGCCCCCCCAGACCTCCCAAAATATATGCAACTAACAGCAGTTTTCTCCTGTCAAAAATTTTTCACTATATGTGTTTGGGTCGGAACTTTAAAACTTTGAACTCGATATGAAGAAAATTCTTTTTTTTTTTTTTTGGCTGCATTGGGTCAGTTATGGCATGCGGGATCTTTTCCTTGCGGCGCAAGCTCTTTGTTGCGGCCTGCGGGCTTCTCTCTAGTTGTGGTGTGTGGGTTTTCTCTCTCTAGTTGTGGCACACAGGCTCCAGGGTGCACGGGATCTCTAGTTGATGTACACGAGCTCAGTAGTTGTGGCACATGAACTTAGTTACCCCGAGGCATGTGGGATCTTAGTTCCCTGACCAGGGATTGAACCCCCATCCCCTGCATTGCAAGGCGGATTGTTTACCACTGGACCACCAGGGAAGTCCCCAGAAAATTCTTAATGAATGTTGAAACTACGGTTGAGTCGTTCGCTGCACCAGGCATGGGTTGAAACCCTGTCACTCTCCCGTCAGTGACATCTGGAAGGGCCATCTGCAAACACAGCTTCACCCAGAGTGGTGCTGAGACGACAGGTCGCAGGACAGGCGGGCGGCTGTCATACTCCCTCAAACTAGCCTCTCACATCTGACAGCTCATTGGAGCCACTTTTTGTCTGAAAGTAATTACACCCAGCAATATATAGATTCATTGCTTCTGTTGTATAAAAATCCAACTTACCTTTTAATTAGATGCCAGCAGAGTTTGCTTTTAAAGGTTTTTCTTCTTTCACCTCTTCTAATCCGGTTAATTTTGAATAGCTTTTTAGAATAATTTACTGTTTGGTCTTTTTAACGATTAGGGTGTTTGCATCACACTCAGTCCTTTTCCCTATCCAATTTTTGTAAACGTACTGATAGGATTCAGTGAGTGGGCATCAGCCACAATCAGAGAGGTCCCTAAACTGGCAGTTGAAATAAATCATCCATGGACCTCCTCAAGGATATTCCTCAAACGTAATCATTGGTCACCATTTTCCCCAGTTTTTTAAAGAATAACAAGCTTCTTTAGTGTTGCGGCTTCATAAACTGCCTCTTTAAGGTGAAAAGAAGTCTGAAATCCTACTTTGCAAGATTCTTTTTTTAATGTAAAATATGTCCATCTCACCTGCCTTCCTACAGTGGCCTAATGAGGAATATGTTTTGTTTTGTTTTGTTTGCACTACGCGGGCCTCTCACTGTTGTGGCCTCTCCCGTTGCGGAGCACAGGCTCCGGACGCGCAGGCTCAGCGGCCATAGCTCACGGGCCCAGCCGCTCCGCGGCATGTGGGATCTTCCCGGACCGGGGCACGAACCCGCGTCCCCTGCATCGACAGGCAGACTCTCAACCACTGAGCCACCAGGGAAGCCCCAGGAATATGGTTTTTTTTAATCTGTTAGGACAGATTCTTTTGCTACTGAAGCTGACCCCAGTAGTCTACCTGTGCAGCCAGAGAGGGCTGCAGGACCACAGGGATATTGCAGATTTTCTTTTGTTCCCGCAAACCAAGTCACGGTGAATTCCAGAATAGAAGATGCCAGCTAATCACACTTTCACTGGACTGAAGGAATGCTGACAACACAAGCGTGTAGACGGTCTCACCCTAGAGCACTTCCTGCGTAGTTCTGGCCTTTGCTGTTCTGCCACAAAACACCTTTTGCACAATTATCATTTCATGGGTTATGAGAGTTGACTAGAGCTCACTGTGACTCTTTTGATGGGCATGCACTAGACCACGTGTCTCTGACACACCTGGAGAAACCTGCTGGTGATGGTGGGGTTACCACGTGGGAGCCTCCATTACTCTTGGAGTCATCCTTGAGCCCCCGCTTTCTCTCCTTCCCTACAAGCAATCCATTTGTAAATCCTGTCTGCCCTGGGAGTATATCCAGAAACCAATCACTTCTCACAACCTTCCTCGTCCAAGCCTTCATCTTTGGCCTCAAAAGTTGAAATGGCCTCTGATAGGTCTCCCTGCTTCATCCTTGCTGCTTCTAGAGTCTCCTCAGAGGGATCCTTTCAAAACATAAGCTATATCATCCCCCACTGAAACCCCATAAAAACTTCCCTTCACACTCAGAATACAAATCCAGAGTCCTGACCGTGACCCACGGGGCTCTGGTGACAGCTCTTCACTGTCCCTGTGCCTCTCTGGCTGGTCCCCTGTTACCTCCTTGTGATCACCCGTCACTCCTCTCCGGTCTCACCGGCCACCTTGCCTTGCTTGTCCCCAGACACTCCTGCCAGGGGGGCCTTGTACTCATGTCACCTTATCAGAGGCTTCCCTGGCCAACACACCCTGGTCACTCTCTGACCTCTTACCATTCTTTGTTTTGTTCAGCACAGATCACCATCTGACATCTTTATTTGTTTGGGTGTCTATCGTCTGTCTCTCCTACAGGAACACAAGCTCCACGAGGCAGAGACCTTGGTAGTTTTAATCAACACTGTGTTCCCAGAACAGTGCCTGGCAAGTAGTAGGATCTCAGTAGATACTTCCTGAATGAGTGAGTGAGTGAATGAATGAGTGAAGAATCAGAGCTTACTTTTGCTAATCATGTCCACCCCATGGCAACCCCAGACGTAAGAGATGGTGCTCATCAGAAAAAAAAGAAAAACTTTGCTTAAAACGAAGGAATCCTAACGTCGGGTTAGACTGCTAGAGTTATCTCTTGAAAGGAAAAGAGAAAAGAGTGCTCAGCAGTTTTGCAAGCTGTGAATGAGTGAATTACTCTGCAATCAACGTTTCCGTCTGTTCACATGGACTTCCGCCATGACATACCATTTGCTTCATAGATGGGGAAACGGGCAACGAAGAGAGAGTCGTTCTGAGAGTCAAAGCAGATTAAACTCAGATTCTCTGATATTTTATGGAAAATCTCATCTGTGGATTTATTCCACAGCTCAAAGACAGAAGGAGCTCAGGTCTTTTAGGATTTCAAAATAAGTTCCCTAACAATTTCCTTGAGTACTTTTCCCAAGCAGGTCTGACGTACAAGATTGGCATCAGACTTGCCGAGGGAGAACCGTCCTCCTTTTCCTAGTAGGTGACTGACTCCTGTGCTCCAGAGTGAGGTGCAGGGTGGCTGCCACCGGAGGCCCAGGAGTTAATCAATCCTGAGTCACCGCCGGCCCACGAGAAATGCTGGCCACCGCCCTCTCCTGGACACAAGGCCAGGCCCAGCGCTGTCACTGTGCCCTGAAGGGCAACAGGTTTTGTCTCCCTTGCTTTTAAGTGATTTAACGGGATGTAAATCAAAGGAGGAATAAGAAAAACGTTGTACAATCCAGGACCACATTTCTGTCTCATTTTTGGTGGTGAATGATCCACAGGATGAACAACAAGCAAACCAAAAAGGAGACAGCTGGCTACAGAGCTAGAGCTGGAACGAGGGGTCTAGAGACGGAGAGACAGACTTACCTAAATGTTCCTTGGGGAATTTCATTTCTTGCTGACAGCTGCTTTAGGATTCTCCAAACATCTCTTATGTACCAGGAGGCAGTTTGCACGGTGATGCGGAGCTCGGACTCGGGGGAGAAATCCGTCTCCAGGGCTCTGCTGGCTGAGCAGCGTTGCAACGGTGGGCAGGTTCCACGGCTTCTCCTGCCTCAGTTTCCTCATCTGGTAAATGGAGGTCAAACAGTTCCTACTTCTGAGGGGTATTGTGAGAATGAAATAGGTCAACACTAGGAAAATATTGAACAACACCTGACACAAAGGAAGTGCCCAATAAAGCTGTCTACGATAAACACAAATCCTGAGTGAAGTCAGATGGGGATTTACCATAAACAGATGGAGCCTCAGTCCCAGCCCCTAGCTTGCCCAGGTGCCTGGGAGCTGCAGGTGGCTCCAGGTGGGGATGGGAAGCCAGATTACCACTAGGAAGCATTTCTGGGTAAGCATTTCTGGTTAATTTACCTAATGTGATATCAAGAAGAAAGGGCCTGGACTCTCTAAGCCTTCAGTAATTTGTTGTCATGGTTTTGTTTTATTTTCTCCCCTCTCTCTTTCTCACTTTAAATAAATATACACTTTTATATCCAATTTATTTCCCATTTGCATTCCTTTTCTTAAACAGGGTCCCCCAAATTATACAATCTTCAGGCCCTACCCAATCTGGGTTCATTCCAGAATGGTATAATTAAATCTTCTCCATAATCCTGAAAAGTGGATATTATCACTATTTCACAGACTAGAAACTAAAGTGCCGAGAGATACATGCTATCCCCAAGGACATACAGTAGGACTAGACTCAGGTACTGTACACCAATATTCATAGCAGCATTATTCACGATAGTCAAAAGGTGAAAACACCCCAAATGGCCAGCGACAGATGAACGTTAAATAAAATGTGGTATATCCACACAATGGAATATTGTTCAGCCTTAAAAAGGAATGGAATTCTGCTACAAGCTACAACGTAGATAAACTTTGAAAACATTATGCTAAGGGAAATAAGACAAACAAAAAAGGCTTCATTGTATGATTCCACTTATATGAAGTACTTAGAACACTCAAATTCATAGAGACAGAAAGTAGAATGAATGGTAGTTTCCGGGGGATAGGGGGTGGGGGAAATGGGAAGTTATTGCTTAATGGATACAGAGCTTTGGTTTGGAATGATGAAAAATTTCCGGAGATGGACAGTGAAGGTTGCACAACAATGTAAATGTACTTGATGCCAATGAACGATACACTTGAAAACAGGTATAATGATAAATTTTATGTTATGTATATTTTATCAAATTAAAAAAAGTAAACTCCAGACTAGAATGTAAGTCCCAGGCCACAAAAAATTTCTCTAGCACTTAGCATGTTGTGGGCATTACACACTAAGGTGACAGGAAACTGTTACACATCCTTCTTTATTTTTATTATTATTATTATTATTTTTGCAGTACGTGGGCCTCTCACTGTTGTGGCCTCTCCGGTTGCGGAGCACAGGCTCCGGACGCGCAGGCTCAGCGGCCATGGCTCACGGGCCCAGCCGCTCCGCGGCATGTGGGATCTTCCCGGACTGGGGTACGAACCCGTGTCCCCTGCATCAGCAGGCGGACTCTCAACCACTGCGCCACCACGGAAGCCCCGCACATCCTTCTTTAAAAGAATTTTTCTGAAGATCTTGAAATGTGAAATGAAGGCGTCCACTTCCAGATTCTGTGCCCCCAAGTTACACACATCTGAGGTCAGCCATAGCATCCTGTGAACAGCCCGCCATGCAGTGTATCACAAACACAGTTACAGCAGTGCCAGACACAAAGGGATAGCATTCATTTCTACGTGTCCTTTCAGCTACTCAGTATAAAATGCTTCATAGAAAGACAACTGGAGGGAGACTTGTCACTGGTACTTGAAAGAAAGCTGGTAACATAGCAAGGCCATCCCAAGAGCTGGCAGTCATCACTAAGGTCACTACAGTTCAAATTGGCTCCCAGCCAGGTTCACTCAGTGTTTACTCTCCCAGGAGTGTTTTCAGGTGCCCTGGGGCTGGCCCAGCTGACCCTAGATGGTTATTCTCTGATGTGAATGATAGGCTGGGTCCGGGAGAGACCCAAGCCAAATACGGTGAGTCAGATGGGTTCCTGAGGTCAGGGTTCCACTGAAGACAATCTCAGAGGCAGAAGGCAGCTGAAGAGAGGAGTGCAGGCGACGTGGCTTCCCTGGGCTGTGTGGTGCTCTGCTATTCCACCCACGCCTCAGCTCAGACGTCTTGGCCCCCAGATGGAGTCAGAGTCCCCGGCTGGGGCTCTGAGCATTTGGGATGGTAGAATTCTATCCTATGGGCCCAAGCAGCCTGTCTGAAAGTCTTAATGGTGTGACTTAGGATCTCTCGATTTTAAGAAATACAGAGACACCCTCAACAACCCATAAGCAATGGGAATTTGTTCTAAGAATACACATTGTTCAAAGAGACAAGATCCTGGGGAAACCCAGGAAGGGCCGGGCCTCAGAAAGATCCAATCTGGAAGGGCATTTGGAATCATGGCAGCTGTCGGCCTGGGCCGTGTTCCTTCCCCTCGGCAAAGTAAGTCTGTGGGTCTAACTCTAGTGTTTTCCATTCATGTGACTCAGGGGCCCTTCTCGGCTGCTTTGACTAGTGATACGCTCAACCCACCCCCTTGTCTACTCATTATAGATTTCCTCTGCCTCGGGCTTCTGTCTCCTCGTAGCTGCCGATTCTTCCTAGTATGGACTCACTCCAGAGGCATCACTTTTCCTTCCACCTGAGGTCCTCTCTCTGCCAGCTTCAGCTCCCATTATTGAAGCCCAGTTTTAGTCTGTATTTCCCAGTTTAAATTCCATATATATACAGAAACAGAGGTAATTAATCTGGTTGGCTTGGCTAAGGGGACAGAGTTTTCATTCGGGCGGGTTTATGCAGCGCTGGCCAGTTTATGGAACAAGTAGGGCTCCCTGCACCCCCGGGGCATGGATGGGTACTTTCCAGGAGAGGGCACCAGGCACCACATCTTCAGGAAGCCAGAATACTTCCCCTGTGCCGAATAACCTGGTACGGATTCTCCACAGTGGTGCCAAGATAAAAACAGAGTGGATGGAGGTTTTCTTGTAGCGTTGTTCTACTTTGTATGTTCTCTTCAATTCTGCCTCAGTCCTCCACCCTGCATTTTAAGTCTTTACTCAGCTTCCTCACAACGCAAGCAGGGGACGTCTTTCCTCTCTCCTATCTGCACTCATTGCGTGTCTTCTAAAACCATTTATTCATTTACACATCTGTTTACTCAATATTCGTGGAGTAGTTGCTTTGGCACAGGTAAAATACTAGACAGCCAAGACATAAAATGTATCCATTTAGCTGATGAATATTAATTGACTACTTACAAAGTCTGGCATTATGCTACTTGCTGGGAATAGAAAGATAACTGAGACACTGTCCCTGCCTGAGACATAGTAAAGAATTCAATAAATACTCGTTGAATAAATCAGTACCTTAAAGAACTTCACAGTCTACTGGGGGAGAGAGGCAAGGATCTTGGCAACTACAAGCAAATTGGAAAGGGCCATCCTGGGGAAAGTCCACAGGAAGGGAGGCCTGGCGAGACCAAAAAGGTCTCCCTAAGGGCATTGATGTCTGTACTGAGACCTAGACAAGAGCTGAGTCAGCCAAGTGAGAAGAATGAGGAAGAAGCACACGCCTCCAGACAGCACAAATGGTGTGTGCTCAGCCTTGGAGGTAGGGGAGGGAGTGCGCATCACAGGGGCTGTGACTGAGGACAGATGGTAAACAAAGCAGCACAACTAGGATTTTAGGGCTGGGGTGGAAGTCTGTACGTAGGCTAGTAAAACAACACACCCTTCCTACCCCTCTTTCCTCTTTTTTTTTTTTTTTTTTTTTTTTTTTTGCGGTATGCGGGCCTCTCACTGCTGTGGCCTCTCCCGTTGCGGAGCACAGGCTCCGGACGCGCAGGCCCAGCGGCCATGGCTCACGGGCCTAGCCGCTCCACGGCATGTGGGATCCTCCCGGACCGGGGCACGAACCCGTGATCCCTGCATCGGCAGGCGGACTCTCAACCACTGCGCCACCAGGGAAGCCCCCCTCTTTCCTCTTGAACCCAGATTTATCAGTTTTCATAGCCCTTAGGACAGCCTGATTTTAAGAATCTGTCTGTTCCCCAGCCTAGAATATATACTTCACAGGCCAAGAGCTTGGCTTTGTTCACTGACATATCCTCTGCTTCTAGAACAATACTTAACACAAAGTAGATGCTCAATAAATATTTATTGAATAATGGATGAATGAATGAATACATGAATGACAGCTAATACAGGATACCAGTATTAACCAGAGGTAATATGAGGGACACAGATATCTGTGCCTTAATCTTTCTTCTTCAGCCTAAATCAACTGATTTCATATAACGTATTTTTCTCCCAAAAGGTATCCTCTCAAGTCTTTAATAATTCTGGTTTCTCTCTGAAGGATTCTTGCCATGTTCTTGCAGATTCCTGTGTATGATGGAGCTCAAAATTGAACATAGCTTTCTGAGAAGAACCTGAGCAGACTATAATTAGTTTTCTCTCTTCACAAGTTTCACATGCTTGCCTAGAAATATACCTTTAAAAGATAATCTCCCAGGACATAAGCAAGCCACAAAGAAGCCTGTCTAAGGTCAAGCAGTTTGGAGAGCAACGAAATAAATATTTGTTTGCAGTATCTGCAAACCCCAAACACTGTCTGGAATATATTAGGAAAAACACATAATCAAACTTCTGAAATTAGCCATAGATTGTTGTATTTTAAATGTGTCAGTTTTCTGTTCAACAAATAAATATCTTCTATGTGCCAAGGAGTGAGCTGGGAGCAGGGACCGTACGTGAGAAAGAGAACTTGGTCGCTATGCGGAGGAGAGGGATTCAGAATCTTGGGCACCATTGTTTCTGTTTCCACTGTTATTGTTTGAGACTAATTTTGAAATATTATATTTTTTCTAATAATGCATTTAAATAGGAATTTTATACTTATGGAAAAATATCTTTCATCCAACTTAAAAAACAAGGGAACACAGTATTTTGCTTTCCTTAGACTGCCTTCCAAATTATAAAATAATGATTTTTATTTTTCAGAGTTCATCTTAATTCTCTGAAAGGATTTAACAATGGAACATAAAAATCTCAGGTATTTTCCTTTAGCTCATTTTTTAAACCCTCCTTATACATAACTTACATATTTGTGTTTTATTTATCATCTTTATTGTTTACATTGAATTATAATTATTTTAGGAACAACTTTAGATCATATTTCAATTGTTCTTTTGACATTTCATCGATCAATATTTTACTAAAGGTGTCAACTTTCTCTAGGATGCAGAGAGACTAATAGAATTTACACAAAAATTTCTACTGAATGAATTTTCCCCACCTTCTTGGTGATTGTACACCTGCCTTCCTTATAAGGAGAACAAGGAAGTAAATCATGCTGAAGTTGCTCTTAAGCACAGCTTTTCTTCTTTACCTGTCCAGGTAGCTTCTGTTTTCATTTCAGTCTTAATGAAAACTTTTTTATTTACCTCTCAAGTTGCTTTTCAAAGCAGTGTAAGTAGTATTTACAATTTTACACTTCAAGAAAGAAAGACTTTTAACGATGTTCAGCTTTAGTCTTGTAATGTTGAAGGTAATTCATTTTTTAATCTGTCTGCACAGCGAGAACTGAAACGGATGGGGATTGAACTGCTTTGCCTGTTCTTTCTATTTCTAGGAAGGAATGATCACGTACAAGGTAAGACTTTAGTTCTCCAATATATTGCTTTCGTAGTGTGCTTGACAAACCTGCCGTGTGATTCAGAAACTAGATCAGAAGTCATTTTTTATTTGATCTGTTCAATTGCTCTTTTGCCATTGAACGAACACTTGAACAAATTACAGGCAGCCGCAAGGCTGTTCCCACAGCGAATGCTCCGGGCTTAAGATAAATAAATACAAAGGTTGCATGGGCACCTTAATGAGAGAATTAAACAGCACTACTGCACAAGAGGACTTCTTAATACTCTTGTGACAACCATTTTGGTAACTTTTCTAGCTACCTTATTGTACAACAGGGCCTTCCACTTGAGAGTGATAACCTTGAGAGAGAAAAGGGACTTAGTTTTTAAATAAAAATACAGTACATTTAAGAGAGAAGCATTCTTTAATGGGTACGAATAATTTTTAAAAAGTTAAAGGGGGGTGATACTGAATGAGGACGATAAATATGATGATCCTGTATTTGTGAACGTTAAGATATTTTCATATTTTAAGAAAAAAGAGAGTGATTATTTTTGGCTACTAAGACATGCCTGTTTTCAACGTGATAGATGTAAAATATGAAGTTTACTATGGATTGCTCTCATTTTGAGGACTGATCTTTGAAGACTAAGAAATGAACTTTGGTATTGTTTTGCTCAAGTACCTTAAGAGCTGTAGATCTCATGAATGGAGTGGCAGAGAGTGTGCTGAATCCCTTGTGTCTTGCTGGGCTTAAAAACAGGTGGCTGTGCCATGGGGGATGCAGAGACCTGTGAGGACTGCTTACTCATTGGACCTCAGTGTGCCTGGTGTTCTCAGGAGGTAAAACAAATGACCTCAGCCCGTGTGTAAAAAGTGCACTTACATTTACGGTAATTCCATCCTTGAGTGTTCTGATAGCTTCCTGCTTTCTCTAGGGTTATAGAAGTAAAACAGATCAGGAAAGGAAAATGTAAGCGTTTGTGATTCCAAGTGTCCTTCGTGTGATTACATTCAAAAGCAATTTGAGGACAGAGTGAATGTCAAATTATTCTGAAATATACGTAACTCAAGATTCTTTATTTAACCTGATGCCTCCTCTGATTTTAAAGCCATTTCTAATTGCTTACATGTAAAATGCTGAGGCTCTGGGTAACCAGAGATCATGAAGTTGATAATTTTCAAACATACATTTGATTTCAGTATCATAGTTGTATTCCATCTGTGGACCAGCATCCTTTCTGAATCATTACTAGGGTCTGAGGGAAGTGTTCTAGGCTTGGGGTAAACTTTACTGTTCAGACATTATCCAGTTCTTTTAAAAACTACGTGAGCTTGGTGACTCTGTACCACACTGATGACAAAACCCGAAACAGACATTCCTTATCTGATCAAACTGAAAACTACGTGAAGGTAGCAGAAGGGGATTGGGGAATGTATAACAAGCCATCCAGAATCAGTGTCTCCTGTGACACAACTGGGCAATCTGTAAATGATTCCTGGTAAGAAGGAGCTGCCTTAGCTCTTTCTGGAATGAAAGCAGTTCTCTGCTGAATCTCATAAAGAGAATCTAAACACAAATCCAACCATACGAATGCCAAGTTCAACAAGAATTGAGTAGCATGTTCAAGGGAAACAAACCTGGTCGCCTAACTCAGGTCCAGGCTGTCACTGTTAAAACCCACATTTCGGTTACATGTGTCCGTGGAGGGGCTCGCAGACCGGAGCACAGACACAGCTCACTCCCCCGCTATCGCCTCTGCTGAGGGGCGGAGCCCACGTATCAAAAGAAGGTTTGGGACTATACAAAGAGCGGAAACCCCACATTTTTTGACATTGACTCTCTGAAGAAGTCAATGTTAGTTTCATGATAGAGACATAAAACAACAAATCAGTCTAACAAAATGCCCATCTCTAGAATTTTCACTTACGTGCTTCTTTAGCACTTACTGAAGAGAAGCTTTTAAGTTACTATGGATAGCTTTGCTTGTGGATAATACTCCGTAGTCAAATTTTCATCAAATTTGAAGACCAGATTATTCTGAGAGGTCACTCACTGATATAACTAATAGTAGAAGTAGTGATATCAGTAGAGACAGTTGGAGCAAAAAGTAAATTAGGTTTCTGCTTAGAGCAGATAGAAAATAGGTTCCAGGGTTAGCACTGCCTCTGACCTTTTGGCAGACAGAGTGATTACAGGTGGTAGCAGTGACACTGTGTTAAGAAGGATTCTGAGGTCTTGTCAAGCCATGGTTTGCTTTGGATGCATCATGAGAAGTTACAGAATTTGCTACCCCTCTCTAAGGCCTCAAATATACACAGGCCTTGCTGATAGATAACACATTATATTCTCAAAAAATCAACTTCCGAAGAAATGTAACTTTCTTAGTTGGTGAAACAGCAAGAGTGGCTTAGAATTCTGAATGAGGAAAAACAATATGAGCTTGGTTTGCTTCTCTCCAAGTATGAGAATCAACGGGCCCCAAGATCAACCTTGCCCAGAGGCTCACCTGCTCTAGAGCAGCCATGGCTATTAGGTGAGATAGGTGTTTATCACTCAACTGCATCTCTCTGTTCTGGGTGTTCCAGGGTTGGATGGCCACATTTCTGCCTGAAAGCACTTCATCTCACTGCCTCCAGATACCCAGGTGGATCAGAGGGGAACTGGGAAACTCCCGAGTCCTACACAGAAAAGCAGTCTTTTACACAATTTCTCGTTCCCTTCCCTTCCCCACATCCAAATGTTGGAGAAATTTCTAAAAGACCTTAAACTGGAACACTTTAAGACCCTGAGTTTAAAGTCCCCAAGAGGTCAACTTTAGTGAAGTAATACTGTAATAGAAGGGTAAATATATCCATAAATTAAACTGGGACAGAGAGTAGATAGGGAGATGTCACAATCTTTGCCCTTTAGGAAGTCACAGAAAAAGCTCTTTGTCACTGGATTTGATAATAGACACACTGAGAGTCTGGACAGTCCCAGGATTCCACAAACCTACAGGTTATCCTGAACAGATAATTCACACGATGATGTCAACTCTATGACCCAGCTCTTTCAAGGACCTGGTCACAGCACAGGAGACGTTGTAAAGGAGTGAGCATTAAAAAAAAAAAAAAAGAAAGAAAGAAAGAAAGAAAAGAAAAAAAAAGAAAAGGAAAAAAGAAAAAAGAAAGCTGTTAAGTGAATTCTCCTGAGTATAATTAAAGGAAATTCCAATTTTACTGGCAGAATTCTCTGGTTATTCTGCTATAACTTAAGACCTACAATCAATGTCAGGCATGTGGGGATATGGTATACTATGACAAGATGCCTAACTAGAAAGCAAGCAAAAAGTTATCATAAGAAATGTCTTCTTTCTTGTCTTTATTGTCATCTTTTTCTCTTTATTGTTTTTTTTTTTTTTTTTTAGAATTTTACCCATCTATCTGGAGTTGGAGAAAGGTGTGATACTCCAGCAAATCTTTTAGCTAAAGGATGTCAACTAACCTTCATCGAAAACCCTGTCTCCCAAGTAGAAATACTTATAAATAAGCCTCTCAGTGTAGGCAGACAGAAAAATAGTTCCAGCATCGTTCAGATTGCCCCTCAAAACTTGGCTCTTAAACTGAGACCAGGTATGTTATGATTTACACACTCACTGGCTCATGTAAATAAATCTAACATCACATGTAATAATACTGCTATTCCATTAATACACCTTGTACCATATTACATATCATTGTTTGTGATGACTCAGATTTCCCATTCTTAAGGAAATAGAGAGTTGCTAGGCTAACACTTTTCTTTATTCACATTGGTCACTTTGCACTCCAAATGTGTTACCAAAAAGAGCCTTATCTAATAGTAACCATCTGAATTACTCAAACGTTGCTAAGGCTTACCTCACGTTTCTTCGAGGGTTGTAATGTAGCTTTAAACTCCTCTTTATTTTCTTCTTTTCTAAACCCACACACACACACACACACACACACAAATTCAGCTTATCTTCCATCTAAATGGATGCTAGTTCTCCCAAGGAGATATAAAATATCCTAACTTTCACCTCCTTCAGTTACTCTAAATTCACTGCTGAAAGATTTTCATGGGTTTGTTCATTTATAAACTTTTACCACACAGTGTATGAAATTGTAAGTATCTTCAGTAAGTTCTTATTGAAATGAAACAGCCAGTGATTGCCTAGTCACAAAGAAGTCTCCATGCGTTTTTATGATTTGCTTTTCTTGCGGGGGTGTTGCAGGCAGTGAACAGACTCTGCAAGTTCAAGTTCGCCAGACCGAGGATTACCCGGTGGACTTGTATTACCTCATGGACCTCTCAGCCTCCATGGATGATGACCTCAACACAATCAAAGAGCTAGGCTCCCTGCTTTCCAAGGAGATGTCTAAATTAACTAGCAACTTTAGACTGGGCTTCGGCTCTTTTGTAGAAAAACCCATCTCCCCTTTTATGAAAACGACACCAGAAGAAATCACCAACCCTTGCAGGTAAGTAAATGATTTTCTGGCATCTTTGAACACTGATTTCCTGTAGAGCTGGCCCTGCTCTGAGCTGTAGGAGCTTGCTAAGTGGCTGCAGTTCCCTCCCATCCGGTTGGATCTCTGCAGCTCTCAGTTGCCTAGGTTTTCAGAGCCAAGGGGAAGTCAACTTAATAGCTGGTTCTAGCTTGGGTCCTCACAGCACCTGCAGCATCTGTCTCGCTGTGGAGGTCAGTCTGTGACAAATTTGGCTTTGTGCTCTGCAGACAAGCGGACCAAGTCTTTCACTGCAGGTTCCACTGGCCTGAGCCCTTCCCAGCCCCTCAGAGGCCTTCTATCCTCAATGACCACCACTCTCTGAGGCTATTTGACAGTAACCCACACTTTCTCAGAGTATATGTCTCCACTCCAATGATTGCAGCCAAAATAACAGCTTTTGTAGCTACCTCTGATATACTTTGGGAGATGTGAATTTCTCTTATTGCTTGGAAAAGCCCTTTGTAGCCTTCACTGTTGTCAAATTCATTAGGAAATTAGGCAATGACTCCATTATAATATGCTCTGATCGGCTACTAAAACCATGTATTATCCAGGTGATGGTCAAGGGCAAGTTGCTTTGAGATGACTTACCTGTACATATCAATGACATGGTCAAAATAAAATTATTTGATATCCTTCTATTGAAAAAGAGCTTCCATTTGCTCTGTGCCAGACCCTATGCTAAAGATTTTACATAGATGACCTCATTCAATCTTCATAATAACTTCAGGTCAAAGCAGGCTTCATCATCCCTATACTCAGAGGAAGTAACAGAGGCTCTGAGAGGTTAGTAATTTGCCTGAGGCCACCTGACTAATCAGTGATCTGTACCAAGATCTGGGCTCGTCCAAAGCCAAGCCTTTTACTCCTATAAATATAGTATATATGTGAAATGGCTTTCCAAACATACACTAACTTTGAACACTAGTATACACCCAAGGAATCAATCTCTATAGAAGACGGTTTTTATAGTATCGTTTTAAGACATTTCAATGCGGTTCCCAACTAGAATCTGACAGCGAAAAGAAAAAAAAAAAAAAAAAATATATATATATATATATATATATATATATATATTTTTTTTTTTCCTGGTACACGGGCCTCTCACTGTTGTGGCCTCTCACGTTGCGGAGCACAGGCTCCGGACGCGCAGGCTCAGCGGCCATGGCTCACGGGCCCAGCCGCTCCGCGGCATGTGGGATCTTCCCAGACCAGGGCACGAACCCGTGTCCCCTGGATTGGCAGGCGGACTCTCAACCACTGCACCACCAGGGAAGCCCCAAAAATATTTTGACCTTGAAAAGAATTCATCACTGATTGCAACTCTTAGGAATTGTGTTTGGTTGCAAATATCAGAGATAATATCTGTTCCCAACCCCCCTTCTTGAGGTATAATTGACAGGTACTAAAATACACACAGCAGAAATGTTCAGTTTCATGAGTTTTGACAGTTGAATATACCAATGTAAGCACCACTTAAAACATGACATAGGACATTTCCATCACCACACAAAGTTTCCTTATGCCCCATTACAGTCAGTTCTGCTTCCCCAGAGGCAACCACTTTCTGATTTCTATGAGTTAGATTGGTTTTGCCTATTCTTGGATTTCATATGAATGGAAAAAATGGTATATACCTTTTGTGCCTGGCTCTTTTGCTTAACATAATGTTTTCGAGATTCTTCCCTGATTTTGTGTTCACCAGTAGTTTGTTCCTTTTTGTTTTAAGTAATAGTCCCTTGTATGAATTTATTATACTACACTTTATTTATTCATCTATTGATGGACATTTGGGTTGTTTCCCAATTTCTGGTGATCATGAAAAAATACTGCTATGATCATTTGCATATAAGTCTTTGTGTGGATGTATGTTTTTGTTTCTCTTGCATAGATACCTAGAATTAGAATTGCTGAATAGTATGATAGGTATAGTTTTAATTTTTTTAAGAAACCATCAAATTGTTTTCCAAAGTGCATGTACTATTCTGCATTTCCATCAGCAATGGGTGAGGCTTCCATTTATTTCAAATCCTTGTTAATACTTGGTAATTTCAGTCTTTTTAGTTTTAACCATTCTAATAGGTGTGTATCTCATTGTAGCTTTAGTTTGCATTTCCCTAATGACAAATGATGTTGAACATCTTTTCATGTATTTTTTCCCATTCTCATATCTTATTTTGTGAAGTATCTTTTCAAATCTTTTTCCTATTTTTAAAAATTAGATTTTCTTCTTAATATTGTATTATATAAGTTCTTTGTATATTTGGACAAAAGTTCTTTGTCAGATATATTTTGCAGATATCTCCTCCCAGGCAGTGGATTGTATTTTTATTTTTCTATCAATGTCTTTGGTCAAGCAAGTGTTTAATTTCGATGAAGTCCAGTCAATCAATTTTTAGTTTTATGATTAGTGTATTTTTTTTGTCCTGAGACATCTTTGTCTATCCTAACGTCTCAAAGATTCCTCCTCTTGTTTTCTTCTAGAAGCTTTGTGGTTGAAGCTTTTACACTTAGGTCTATGATCTCAAATTAGTGTTTCTGTTTGGAAGGAGGAAAATGTCTAGGTCTATCTTTTGTTTACATGCAACTATCCAATTGTTTCAGCACCATTTGTTAAGCAGGATTTTCCTTTCCCCATTGAATTATCTTGATGCCTTTGTTAAAAAGCAATTGACTGTATGTGTGTCTAATTCTGGACATTCTATTCTGTTCCATTGATCCCTTGAATACACCCATGTTACCAGGTAACCATTCATCTGCTCACTCATAATGTCACCTTAGGGAAACCGCTTCACTTCTCAGAGCTTTAGTTTGGAATAATAATACCGATCACACAGAGGGGTTGTAAGGAGTGGGTGAGATAATGAAAGGAAGCATTTGATATTGGGCTTGACCATGAAGCTCTCAGTAGGTGGTAGCTACTATCAACACCAACAGAGTGGGGTAAAGGGAGGCCAGAGCACTGCCCAGGGTTCGGTGAACGGGAACCCAAAGGAGGATCACATATTTGAGCTTTTGAAAGGTCAGCGTCTTCCTATTTCATAGAGGTTTTTCTTTTATTCTTGTTGGCAAAATTTACCATTAGCTAAAGTTATAAATAATGAGTTCTTTTTTGCTGCAACATTATATTTTTTCCTTTCTAATCACGCCCTTAATTCTCCCAGTTTCTCTGTCCAGATTCCACTCGCCACACATTTACACACCAAGAACCCAAACACCAAACACAGAAGTCAATCCTTTGATCAATCCAAACCTTATAATTATGGAATAAAATGTTCTTTAGTACAAAGGCAATGAGGGGTAAGAGAAAAGAGCATGGCGTTTTCCAGACCTGGGCTTAAATCATAACCTGGGAGCTTCCATCTCTTCATTTATAAATGAGGATAATAATATTCACTTCCTGGGCTAATCATGAGAGTTGAATAGGCTCAGAACATAACAGACATTCAAAACCAGTTTTAATTTTTTTTCTCTCATTAACACTTATTTTCTCTAGTTATTTTTGTCTAATGGTCCTCAAACTTTTAGATCTCAGGACTCGCTTACACTCTTAAAAATTAAGACATCCAAAAGAGCTTTATATCTATCAATA
The DNA here is from genome assembly GCF_963924675.1 of Phocoena phocoena. Classification (NCBI taxonomy): domain Eukaryota; kingdom Metazoa; phylum Chordata; class Mammalia; order Artiodactyla; family Phocoenidae; genus Phocoena; species Phocoena phocoena. The sequence goes on along the minus strand of NC_089225.1, from coordinate 43,867,675 downwards.
TTCAGTGTCTTAGAATGTAAAACTAAGAAAATATAAAAATAATTATTTATCAATTTATTTAATAATTACAATGAAAAATACACCGCATATTACTATAATAACACACCTTTAGGAATAATAACTACATTTTCCAAAACAGAACAAAAGTTAACAAGATGAGTGACACTATTTTACATTTTTACAAATCTCTTAAAATATCTGATTTAAAAGAAGACAACTGGCTTCTCATACCTGCTTCTCCATTTAATCTGTTGTAATACCTTGTTTTGGTTGAATTCCATGGAGAAAGTCAAACTTCACACAGATATATAGTTGGAAAAGGGAGAAGCAGTTAATAGATTTTCCCAATAACTGTAGACATTCTTCTTTGATATTACATTCAAACTGTACAAGAGGTAAATTTATTTTCAATGTGGAATCTGAAAAAATATCAATGAAATTCATATTTTGTTACATTAAATACCATTGGTCTGTTTTGCACTTTGAATCACTCTTTTACTGGTGTGTGTGTGTGTGTGTGTGTGTGTGTGTGTGTGTGCGTGTGGTTTTTGTAATATAACGCTTTGGTCATTTGGAAAATGAAGTTACAGTGAGTTATGTAGATCTTCCAAATTTCATGATATAATATCTAAAAAAATCATATTTGTTAATATCATCATTAATCCCATCAGATAGATCTTGAAGTATTGGGAAGCCATTAAGCCATGGGTGGCAGATGATAATTGTCTGAAGTTCTAATTTTCTAGTTACTTCAGATTTCATCATTGGCAACAAATACTGACAGTCGTTTTCCTGGAAGTAGCAGGCTTACTTTCTTCATTTTTAAGAACATGTCTGCCAAAAACTTAAGTTGGAATGATAGTGTGGCTTTCAGATCAAATGATTGTTCCATAACATAGGCCAGTTCAGTTCAAACAATCGCAAGTGTTTCTCCACTATAAACATGTATTTCACTATGCAGCAGTAATGCTGTATGCATATTCCCCATGTGGTCACACAGAAATATTTTTTTTAAAAACACGTATCCAAGGGTGTAGACTTAATAAAATTAATTTCTTTTACTGCTTCATCAAGGACAATCAAGTGAAACTAGCATTTAAAAAAAAATTATAAGGAATACTAGGCAGTTTGGTGCCACTGCCTTGATCTGTGCTAAGGCACCAGCAGTTTTATTCACCATTGCTTTGCATCATCAGTGAAAAAGACAAATAACATCTCTTATTATTATGAAATACGTTTGACCTGAAAAACCCTCTGAAAAGGTGTCAGGGACCTCTGTGGGTCTGCACACCACACTTTTAAAGCCTCCGTTTTAATCTAGTCTCCAGTGCTTTTTGAAGTAGCTTGCTTTCTTTATCTTTGTTAGATGGAAAGTCACTAAAACTTCGTTTCACCACGTAAGAAGCCTGAATGGTTTACGTTTTTGAAAGAATTTTCTCTTATGCTGCTGTCTAAGAAACATCAAGAAAAACCATATTTTCTCCATTTTCCTATTTGTAATGAATTGTAATATGCATTTAAAAATATTTAACAGCACAAAGATAAAATTTTCTCCATCGAACATTTTGAGGGATTTTTTTTTAACATCATTTCACGTTTGATTTGGTGTTTTGTTTTATTTTTGAAGACTTGAAGTGAGGAATTCATTGTAGTTTTGCAAAAGAGATAACTGAACCATGAAATGCTTAGATTTCCTATATGAACACACAAAAAACCATATATGAGTATATAATATAATTTTTAATAACAAGTCCAAGTGAGAATACAGACAAAAAGAAGAAAATGGAAATTATTTCTAATCCCACTCAAAAAAGATGTTGTTAACCTTTTAGTATATATCATTATAGTCTTATTTTATGACTTCTATTTAAAGTTTCAATAAAAATATAAGTAGCACTTTTTATATTGTGTTTTACAATTTTAAATTTGAATGCATTTTAAATGCAAATCTATTGTTGTCTAGGGACTCAAAATCAAGTTATTCAGCAATGAGTGGTTCCTTCAATCTCTATCTTAGAAAATAACAACCAAATATAAGCATTTGTTGGAGGAAGAACTTTGACCAAAATAGGCAGTCTCCAGTCAAAATTTTCTGGTGTGACCCAGCTCTGACATTCTGCTTTGTTTTAGCTTCATTCATCTCCCAGCACATGAATATGTTTATTGAATTAAATAAATGTATTCCCCTTTCCAAAAGATTAGAGTTCTAGTAAGAAGTACATAGCAAATAATTCTAACCAACAAAAATGCAAATTTCTTACCGAAAGATAGGAATACTAGTTCTCTGGCTCCAGAAGATTCTCAAATGCCATTTTGGTACAGTGTGAACCAACACCCCCAAACAAAAGATTAAACGAAACATTTCCAAGACTAGTTGGGCTCCAGGGACAATGGTATACTTCACACAGTTATATACTTTTTATAAAATACTTTTATGTAATTTTTACAACAACTTTGTGAAGTAATTATTATTATCACCCTCATTTTAGATAGACAACTATTTAGTCTTTTTATTCTAAATCTAATGGCATTTTCTTCTACCCTGTAGTTGCTTTAAATACTACAGGAGCAATTAGGACAAATGCTACATTATTATCATTTAATAGGTTAACTTTTTTTTTAATTCCTCATTTCACATTTCAAAATACATTCATCTTTGAAGGTGGGAAAAAAATCGACTATATAAAAAATTTTAAGGTATATATCCAAAAACACTGTAAACAAAATTTAAAAACAAACTACAAAGACAAAAGTTTGATACTATTTAGAGATAGAGTTCTCAAAATCATTAGAAAATAAAAAATACCCCATTAAGAAAATGGGACATCACAGACTGTACCATTCAGTGCTGGCCACCTTTAACCCCCCCCCTTGTTCTGAAATCTGAGGACGCATCAGATTATGACCTACTTTTTGTGAAAGTCTACTGACAGGAAGTAAATGATTATCCTTGCAGACACCAGCGTTCTGGTTCTGGCAGAGCTTCATTTCTCAGTGTAAACAAATCCATAGTCATTCTGACTTATATATATATATAGTTGATTCTCATCATTTACAGAAGTCTTGTTCTGTAAATTCTCCTCAACAACTGCATTAGAGAATGCTGAGCATTTCTCCTAGGGGAGACACAGGGTTAGGTTCCTACGAGTCTCTGGTCACGTTTCACCAACTGAGCAATACATAACTTTGTTTTCTGTGTGTTTCTATTTAAAGACATCTTATTTAATACATATTGTTGATTTATTAATGTTGAAATCACAGCCAACAGCACTGTAACTCATGCCAGAATAAAGTTTAACTAACACGTGTATTTTCCCCATAAGACACATCAAAGTCTTCCTGCACTTAGGAATACCAGACAGCACTTCAACACTACACTTGGGAGCCACTCTAAACAGCAAAATTACCCAAAAATCACAAAAATGCAAAAAAAAAAAAAACCCCATGGCACCAGATAGACCACAAAATAGACCACATACTGTTTACAGTATGACAGCTGGAACAAGAAGGCTGTCTTATTTGACCTCAGCTGGAAACATACGTATCATATCAGGTGACTCAACTTTTTTTTTTTTTTGGCTGTATTGGGTCTTCGTTGCTGTGCGTGGGCTTTTTCTAGTTGCGGCGAGCAGGGGCTGCTCTTCCTCACGGTGCGCGGGCTTCTCATTGTGGTGGCTTCTCCTCTTGCGGAGCACGGGCTCCAGGTGCATGGGCCTCAGTAGCTGTGCGCTGTGGGCTCTAGAGCGCAGGCTCAGTAGTTGTGGCTCACGGGCTTGGTTGCTCCGTGACATGTGGGATCGTCCTGGACCAGGGCTCGAACCCATGTTCCCTGCGTTGGCAGTCAGATTCTTAACCACTGTGCCACCAGGGAAGCCCAACTCAGCTTTTTTGTCACTCTGTGCACGTACACGAAAGACAAAGTACTGAAAGGACTGATTTGGGGGTTACAAATACATTTTAGCAATATGGATTTTCAAAGATATGGAATCTGTAAATAATGAGAATTGACTGTATACCTCAGGCAGGTGACTATGGTGAAAAGGAGCCTACTCCTCAAAGATGCATCAGCTCCTTGTATGCTGACAAGACAGGCTGTTGAACTTGCAAAGATGCTCACCTAAGTCAACCAGCTCTCCTCAGAAGCATACCACAGCCTCACTGGGGGCTACTCCTTTTTGTCTCTGTGCTTCTACACCTATGTTTCTCAAACTTTGGAATGCATCAGGAAGACATGGCTCAACACAGGTCTCTGAGTCCACACCTAACATTTCCGATTCAGCAGGTCCGGAGTCATACCCCAGATTTTGCATTTATAACAAGTTCCCATGTGATGCTCACGTGGCTGGTCCAGGGACAACACTTTGAGGATCTCTGCTCTATGTTATTTATCTCTACTTTACAAAGGAAAACCTAAAGCTCAGAAGGGTTGAGTAACTTGCCAAAGTCTCATGCACAGCTACTAGCTGGTTTTCAGAATAAAATGTGGCTGATTCAGGATTAGCAATTTCTGTTCTACTGTGATGTCTTTAGGGCAGATCTCATCCTAACATGGCATTTTCCTCACAGGTAAACTGTTTTTTAGTTTAGTGGTGGTTTTACCCCAGGCTTGTCCACAATAGTCTGTTCTATCACAATAAAGTTGGGCTCTAGAATCAAGAGCCTTGCTCTGATTTTCAGGCCCTGGGCAGGCAGGACTGAGCAGAGGACGAAGTAGACAGGTTCCTCTCTCAGTCTTGCTACAGGGAGACTCATCCTTGGTGACAGTTTAAGCTATCAAAATACAAAGGAATTGTTGTCATCATGTAAACTTAATGGTGGATTTTGGTTGAGAGGCAATAGAAGGTAGTGATTACACACACACACACACACACGCACACACACGGGGAGTCTGATCACCTGATTATCTGCTTTCTGTGTTTGAACCAATGCAAGACACACAGCAAGCTCTAAGTGTTAGCCAATGTGGCCAGTTTGGAAGGGCTGGGTGGGAGATGATGAAAACAACCTTAACAGTGAGACTCACAGCCAAGTTACGGAGTCGGGCACTTTAGAAAAATGCATCTTCATTGAAGGAAATGCTGTTAGGCTATTAAACCCATTCATTGTGTGTTGTATCATATTTCAAGAACATTTTACATCTTCCTTTTGCAGTAGTATTCCATACATTTGTTTACCCACATTTGGATTCAAGCACATTTTGCCGTTGACAAATGATGCAGAAAGATTCAATGAAATTGTGAAGAATCAGAAAATTTCTGCTAATATTGACACCCCAGAAGGTGGATTTGATGCAATTATGCAAGCTGCTGTATGTAAGGTATGCTGAGGGGAGCAGTGTTTCATTCTGTTGACACAAATTTCATCTCTTGTGAACAAATCTCCTTTGAAAAGCTTAGCTAACTTTATCTTTCCTTTAATCGCCATATTTCTACAACAGATACTTAAAATTTTTGTACTTTTTTAATTCCATCATGTCAAAACGGGGACAATTTTTTATGCCTAATATTCAAATAGTCTAATAACATTGTAGTACAGTTGGGAAAAATTGGTTAAAAGAATAGTCATGTATGATTAATTTTCAAAGATCCAAATCATATTCATTAGTTTTTGAATTAACCATGGTGAAAAAAAAAGAAAAAAACAAAGACAGCAATTAACGAAAAAAAGTAAAAATGCTCTGATTCAGAATAAACGTCTACATATGATCAGATATCTATTGTTTCGAACGACAAAATAAGCATCAGAAGCCACAGTGTCTCTACAGCAATGCAAGAATTCCTCTCCGCCTTGACAGTCAGACCCATATCCATGGGAACGATTCCCCTGTCTTCAGATGACAGTCTTCATGGAAAATATCAGGAAACAGATAGGGCCGAAGGTCCTAGAACGTGGGAGGGCCAAAGAATTAAGGAAGGAAGGAAAAAGATAAAGGTACCATGGGGCAGCTACGATGAGCTTCTGTCCAACTAGTTCCTTGACTAATCTTAATTAAAGGGGAGAGCTCTGCAAAGAGACAGAAAACAGACCATCTTAATTAACAGTACTCCGCAGTCATACTTTGATAAGCAGCTTTTATCCTTGTATTACGTTTATAATTTTTGGATGATATCAGTAGAAAGAGAAATAGGTGTCTACAGGTTGGGTGAAATTTTAATAAAACAGGCTTACTTCGGGTCCGTTCTGTATTGCATTCTTACTAGCTCTGCTTCAGCTTGGATTTGGGATAATCTATGACCTCCCTCACTCCCTTCTGTCATTTTTCTGGTAAATTGAAAACTGGACAGTAAAAATAATTAACTGTGTAAATGTCAAGATCAACTGGATACTGATTGTAGTGGAACCATTTTTTCTGGAGCATAAATCATCTGAAAATGTAATCCAGGATAAAACAAAGGTCACAGAGTTTCATGTTTTTAATATGTTAATATTACCAACTCACAATAGGTGAAACAGTCTAAAATAGATTGAGCAGCAATATATATTTTAATAATCTGAATGTGTCCGAGCATAACTGATCCACTCTCAATAAACGTCTGCCCCTCTCCCATACAAGCTAAATGCTTCTTTCTCACTGTAGGAAAAAATTGGCTGGCGTAACGACTCCCTCCATCTCCTGGTCTTTGTGAGCGACGCCGATTCTCATTTTGGAATGGACAGCAAACTGGCAGGCATCGTCATTCCTAACGATGGGCTCTGTCACTTGGACAGCAAGAATGAATACTCCATGTCAACAGTCTTGGTGTGTAACCTATACTCCACACTGTTTTCAGGGCTACAAGCAGGCGAACGGAGCAACAATTGCTGTAATACACAGCAGAGTAACCCACCCTTGGTAGAAGCAGTGCACATTTTCTGATTTGAGATTAACACATTGGCCTTTCTCCATCCTCATCGCCCTTAGAGGTCCCCTCAAGAGCACAGATGGGCGGTGGCGATGTGGGATAAGTTCAGATTTGCTGTAGTACGAATGATCCCAGAACCTCCCCAATTTTTCAAAGAGCCCGAGGCCAGCAAAATGTAATACAGTCAGCTCATTCTGTTGGAACCATAGCCCTGGAAAGGAAGGCTCAGACCAGAACAGTAGTCACCTAGGAGCTGTTTTAAATGATGGTCCCAGAGTCATGCTGCCTCAATAATTCCGTGTTTTCATGGACCCTGGGATTCCCTGGGAAACCACTAGTCAGGTGCTGCTTGGCTGGCGCTTAATAATTTGGCTTATTTTCGTCATTTAAAAAATGCTCATGACATTCAAAAAAAAGAAAAAACACTTGACTTCTGTAAAACAAGGTAAAAATTTCAGAGCTCTTTTGAGGTACATGATCTCATTTGATCCTCACCAGAACCCTATGTGTCTAATTGTTTCCCTTGAACAGACTGTGAGGCTGCCACGCTGGTGCATGTGTCCTTCCCTCTGTCTGGAATGCCCTTTCCTCCAAGGCTGCTGAGAAACTCTTACTGATCTTTTAAAACCCAGTTCGGTCATGACTGCTCCGGGGACGGGGAGGACCCTGTCTGACCTCCACTGGGCCCCAAAGCGATCATCTCTCCCCTGGCTCTTATACATAGATGGCTTCTTGGCCATCGCCATACGGAAATGTGCTTGTTGGTTTCTGTCTGTCTTTAACATACATCCTCAGTACCAGAACTGGTTATTATCTCTATTTGCTGACAGCACAGTGCCTGGAGCACACTAAAAATAGAATTGAATTATGAAGCAGAAACCTGGAAAGGTCATATTATCCCCATTTAACACTTGGGGAAAAAATGGTACAGAGAATCTAAGTGACTTTTGAAAATGACAATGCTGTAGAAGTGTGTGTAGGGGAGAGAAAGAAAGAGGGAAGAGAACCCAGGATTCTAATATCAGATTGGAAAAACTATCCTCTAAAAAGAAAAGAATTTAGTGAGATAATGTACAGAAATGCTTACTACAGTGTTGGCAGTTAGTTTTAAAAAATCTAACGGTTCATGAATTATCTGCTATCATTTATTGACCTAAATTTCTAAACTTCAACATGGCTGTTTCTACCTAACTTTTGATCAATAGTGTTCACCAAATTTATATATTTTTAATTGTATCGGTTGTCCTTCCATATTATAGGATTAGTGAGGGTAGCCACATTTTGTCTTTTAGCCAATGAGGGGTGATAAACCGTGAGAAGTGGATCCCTTTTTTGTTACTTTTTTCTTGCAACTATTCAAATGTCCCATAATAGACATCTCAGAAAAAAGCAAGATCACAGAAGCAAATACTGCCTGTTGCCTAATATGACCTTCTCCTGTAATATATGTTCAAGTGATTCTTATTAAGTTGCTACAATGCACAGAGCTGTGGGCTATTTCCCTGCCTGCAACATAGCCCCCAGGTCCTCTGAGCACTTTCTATGCTCTCAACACTGGGCCAGGCTCCTGGGGCCGCAGAATAACAGGGCATGATCCCTGGCCTTGAGGAATTTAGAATATAGTTGTGGGAATTAAACCAATAGATCTGGATCAAATAGAAAACCATATTCACCCACCTATGGAGGGCTACGTGGTGCCATCCTGGCTTCATGGTGCCATCCTGGCTACACAGGCACAGCAGTTGAAAGTTCGGAGAACATCTGGAGATAAGTAGGAACCAGCGTTGGAGGACCTCAGGCTTAAGGTTGAAGGATACTTAATGTCTGGGCAATTGAAACACAGAGACTGAGAATGTCAGACTCAGAAAACTTTATAGATAGTATCTGGATTCTGCTAATATCCACAAATAAAAATCCAAATGGGATAGAAAGCACGCATTACACAGCCAGATTTGCAGTTGGGTAATTGACCTGAGTATCTTAGGCAAAACTATACTTTTCCCTCAACTTTAATTTTGTGGCTGAAAACAAAAATATTCCAGAAGTGCTGAGAATATATGAACATACCACATTCGTGCGCAAGAAGGCTTATTCGTCAGTGTTCCTGCACTTTGGCTGACTGCAGTCATAAGCAACACGGTATTCTTAGTTCCCTTGTTTGCAGGCCACTCCCTCATTTGAGGTTTTTTTAACACATTATTCACATTTGGAGTCATACACCAGGCAAATGTGCTCCAGGTTTTCCAGGCTTGGAAAGTAAAGGTCATCTGCAAATATGATAATTAATGACTTTATATTTTAAAGTACTTGTATCACTCAGGGATGAATGTATCAATGGAACAGAAGTAAATTGAATACAATGGCTTTTCAATTGCCCAGTAAAAATATTGCAGCATCCCATAAAACCAATTCGTGACATCAAAAAGGCAGTAAGACCAAACTGGAGAACTGGTACAGGAATCTCTCAAGTCAGAGGGATTTAGGAGTGGCAGTGTGTGCTTCCTCAGCAGGTTGGTCCTTCCACAACCCTCATCCCGCCCCATCCAATTCCAGTCAGAGTTTCAGAACTGCAAGTGTCACCTCGGTCACCTTCATCACAGCCATGGTCCCTCTCTCCATTCTAACATTCCCTCCAATATTTGCCTGCAGGCAACTGGCACTTAGAAAAAGACATGTATCTGTACCCTTGAAAAGATGAGACACTGTAAGTCTGTAGATAAATCTAGTGATCTCCTTGGAGGTGACAGAGCATAATACACCACGTTGACAGGCACCGACTCTAAGGAATTAATCGACTTACAATATCTAGGAAACAATTACTAAGCCAATTAAGAAAATAATGCTAATTGCGTATTTGTTTACTTGGAGTGATAGACACAGTAATGCCTGTGAGAATTGAAAATGCCAAACTCAGTAAGATATCTTTGAAAGAGATATTCCTTTATTTTACATACTTTTGTTAAGAAGATACTTAAAATCTTTGTGTTCAATTTTAGGAATATCCAACAATTGGACAACTCATTGATAAACTGGTACAAAATAACGTATTATTGATCTTTGCTGTAACCCAAGAACAAGTTCATTTGTATGAGGTAAGCAAACATGATTTAGGAAATTCCTTCAGGGAGATTATTGGACATGAAACTTTAACTCTGAATTTAATACATGGGAGGCCAATAGGTAATCATTAACACGTACCAGATACACTGGACACTGGCAAGGTGGATTCAGTTACTGTTTGCAATTTAAATTATAAACACAGAGGTGCAGCAGGGAGTGGAGGACAGATGTGGTGGGATAAGGAAGAAAGAGTTATGGAAATGAAAAGTTGGAAGAGAGTCCCAATAAACATAGGACCACCTGTCTAATGGAAAATCAATCTATCTTCCCTTGAGCTATTTCATCTGATAAGGAGAGTTAACAGTGAGCAGAGAAAATTATGAGAATGGGAGGAGACTTGACTTAAATCTCTGACGTTTGCAAATTCGATACATAGAAAATACACAAGTAGAGATACAACTCAAACTATTGAGAAGTGAAAAGTTGAAAGAAAAAGATTTGTTAAACCCTGGGCCAAAAGATAATTTCTCCCTTAAAGTAGTTGGATTTGCAGTTCAGGTTTTTGAATGGAAGCACCAATGGCAGAAAGGAAATTGTTTTGTTAGATGAAAAAAATGTTCATAAATCACCGCATACACAGTAAAATACATATTACAAGTGCAAATGTTTTCTGTGGCTTCTTTCCAGCCTCAGAAAAACAATATGTCAAAATGCCAGGCATTGGGGTACTAGCAAATGATCTATTATTCCTCATGGGCAGTTTCACAGAGGAGGAATCTCTAGCCTGAGTCCTAGAAAATGTTGAGAAAATATGTGTCCGTTAAACTGTCTGTACCTTCTATGCAGAAGCTTCAAATACTCCTAAATTCAAAGTCGGATCTCCCATTCCTTTTGAAAGGACCTCTTAACTCGCTTGGTGAATTTACAGGGCTCAGGAAACACTGAGATTATTTCACAGAAGGCTTTGATTAAATGCCACTCACTGCTCAGGACGGTACAATCCATGAACTTGCATCAAGTTCTGTAGAAAGGATCCAGGAGGAGATCCTATCTTGCATTTTTAATGAGAGGAGGGTATTGTACTCCAGGTGAGACTGCCTTCTGCTGAAAACGAAGGAAGTCCCTTGCAATCAAGCTACATACTCGAGGGCTTTGTTCTACTCAGAGACCATGTGGGTTCACCTGATCTAGGCATTTTCTTAAGGCTTTTTAGTATGTGATACTCGTTTCCAGTGGTTTTAAGTAGTAGAGTTGCGGTAAAGATTTTTTAAAAGTACCCCAAATACAATAGTGAGTCTATTCTGCCTTTGATTCTTAAGGCTAGAGTGAGAGGACCCTGGGGGTCACCACACCTCCTCCAAAGCAAGGCTCCTGTTCAGAAAGGGGAGGAGAAGTTGCACAAAGTTTTCTTAAAAGAGGGATCTGGGAAACACGATTGATGATCACGAACAGAGACGCCCATAACTCACTTTGGTAATAGTCTTTAAGACACAACTCATTCAAATGCCTCCTCAAAATTGCTATTAAAAAGACAGAGCAAGGTGAAAAATAGCTCTGTGGCAAAACAGAATGTCGGATTTAAACAGGTTGCATCCACAGTTCCCTGTTGCAAAGGAAATGATCATTTCCAAGGAAAACACCCGATTAGAGCCTGCCTCTAACGTAACAGCAGGACATTTATTTTGCCTGCCTACTAATCTCATCAGGAGGTGAATTTCTGTTCCGTTGTGACCTGTGGTTTTTACCATCTAGGCTCCACTAAATTCAAAGGGACATTTGCAGGGAGCCATGCAGTGGACCAGGCCAGCAGCCCGCTCTGTGACTCTGATCCTTTCATTATTTTATTTTCATTCTGATGGACTCATCATTTCCTCTGCATTAGTGGGAATAGACGGCAGCCTGGTCTAAAGATAATGACAGCAGCATTGCACTTCCCTGAAGGTTTTGCACAGCATGAAAATGCTGGTTTCTTGTTTTATTGATAATGGAAACTGAAAATAGACCAGTAATGGCTTGGGTTGCCTTTCCATTTAAATCTCTTAGAAGGAGCCCTATGTGTGCAGGAGCCCTATGTGACCTGATGTTTGGATAGCTGTGATAGAGGCAGCATAACGACCAAAGAATCACTGAAAAATAAAACCAGTGATAGGATAAATAAAGCAACTAAGTGGTTGGATCTAATGGAAATTCCAGGAGGCAAACTGTTTGCCCCAGTTCTGTGTTAAGCACGGTTATGTGTACACACCCGGCACAGGAGCCAGGTCAGGTTCAATGGTGCCCATCTTGCAGCAAATAAAGAGTTATGTTGCCCGTTCATGGAATGCAAGAAAAAATGACTATTTTTTAAAATAACTTTGGTAAGATGCCTTGGACTGCCCAGGTGTGTATGTTGCCGTACTTTGTGGTAACAGAGATGAACGAACAATGGAAAGGCTACAGTGAGCAGTTTTGCCTCCTGTTCATTATGACTGCAGTGTGTGCCCCAGACTCCAGCAAAGAGATGATTTTGAACAAACTTATTATCATGGATAGTTTCCTGTTTGTCCAATTACAGGGTTCAAAAGATAATGATAGATAATAGACTGAGTAGTAGGTAGTATATTACATTCAACTGCTAAATACCATTTTGAATCAGGATTCAATTACCCAAGCTTTAAAAAAATTTTTTTATCTCCTCTGCTGTTTTCAAATATTTACTGTTAATTTACATCAATTTAGTATCAGGCTACTAAGCCCCAACTGTCTAATTTGACTAGTCTTTCCTTGCTAATGAGAGACTGAGAGAAAAGCAATTAAATTAGCATCTTTTACTACATTGTCAAATCCTGTTGTTAATCACCTGGGATTATTTGCAAGACTTTAAAATATCTCATTATCTTTCAAAATGTCTACCTCTGGCTGGAAAAGATGAGTTTTATGACGTTAATTGTTATTGTATATATATATATATATAAAATAATAATTGTATGACCTGGTGTTTATGATGTAATGTTGAAACACCACTTAGAAAGTAAACAAGATGTATTGGTAAAAGACACTTCACTAACATCTGTGGCCACTAATTGATGACCCTGTGGTTATTAGGACAGAATGATGGGTCTAAAGCATGGGGACAGGGGCCCAAGCAGGTTGTTCTACCAACCAAAAGGCCCTCCCCTCTGGAGGTAAAAAACCTTCTATTATTAACTCTGTAAAGAGCATGGTGGGTCTCACTCATCTTTCTGTTTAGGCCAATTCTCAATACAAAGTAGATTCTCAGTCAATATTTGTTGAATGAATTAAAAAACAAAAAACTGCAATGCAAGCACTTCATTTTTTCTCAAATGGGCTTTGTGTGACAAATGCCTGTCAAGGTCAAGGGAGCCCATGTCCAAGAGCAGGTGGGGGAGCCTGACCTACCATTATGGTCTCCTGCAGCCTTGGCTGTTTCTTCTCCACTTGAATCCAGTTGGCACTAGAGAGGAAAGGAACACTCTGCCATCAGCCTTGGGATCACCCTGTTGGATAAGCTCCAGAGCCTTCTTCCTAGTCTGTAAAAGGAAAACCCGAGTGATTAACCACTTGATGGTCATTAATGCAAAAACAAACACACAGGCTACTGCAATATGCTATGAGCCTGATGTTTCAGAAGTGTGGCTTCTGAAATTGTCTACCATATACAAGTTTCAATTTTTCAGGAATCAAAAACCCAGTTTTTATTTCACCCTTTCTTTCCTTTTTCTCCTCATCTTTTCAGCTTTTCACCATAGCAAGGGAACTGAAAGGAGGCAGAGAAATTAGGGAGGGAGATAAAACAATCATTGGACACTTTTGCTATTTGCAGCCTGTTCTATTATTGTTTTGCTTTATAATGTTTACTGTTGGAAAAGACCAAAACAATTTTTTCCAGTGAAAATCCCTTTATCTCTCCGATCGGTTTTTACTGAATAAAAGGACTGGAGTGGATGACCTCCAGCTTTGGTAGTCAATGATTCTGGACCTGGAGGGGGCGCAAATCACCATAAATTCCGATGATTTACCCATGGATAAAGTATAGCTAGCTGTAATATAGCTAATTTTAGGGCACGGTCTAAAAACTTGTTCTTTTTTTTTTCTTTTTTTTTTGGTACGCGGGCCTCTCACTGCCGTGGCCTCTCCCGTTGCGGAGCACAGGCTCCGGACGCGCGGGCTCAGCGGCCATGGCTCACGGGCCCAGCCGCTCCGCGGCATGTGGGATCCTCCCGGACCGGGGCACAAACCCGTGTCCCCTGCATCGGCAGGCGGACTCTCAACCACTGCGCCACCAGGGAAGCCCCTAAAAACTTGTTCTTTATCTATGAACCCCATCCTGTAATTATGGAAATTCCAAATTTACGCTTTTAATGAAAATAAAATCATGTAGGAATTAAAAAGAGAACTTCTGGATTAGGAGAAACATCCATGGAGTTAATAAATTGCTCTCAATTCAAGTGTAATGGGAAAGGATTTTGATTTCTCTTTATTTGCTGGTATCTGAGAATAAAGACCAAGGAGAGCCAGCTGCCTGCACTTTCCTCATTAATAAAAACACCTCTCAGAGAGGGAGATTTTAGAAAAAAAAACTCATGTCCTCAGATTATCAGGGCAAAGTGGTTGGAAGTATTTTCCAGACTAATTAATAAACCATAAACACGAAAAACATCAGTAGTTACCCCCTAGGTTACACAGAGTACTTTTCTTCTAAAGAACACAAGGACTCATAATCCAGAAAATGAACACACAGAAAAAAAGATACAGATTTATAGTCAGGGTCTTACTGAGATGCCTTCTTAGGCCAACCCATGTAGAAATATAAAATGAGATTTCATCAATACTAGGCCTAAATATTTCAAGATTTACATAATACCCAGAATGTCTAACATCATTAAAACCAGGGTGCTATTGACCATAGTCTTCATTCATTCATTCATTTATCAAACATCCATGAGCCAGGCCAGGGTTGGTGACTAGAGAGAAGAAGACACAGTGTCTGCCTCAAGAGCATTAGCAGACCTGTAAGCCAATGATTTACCTAAAGGTTAGAGGTTATTTTAGAGGTTATGTTCTAGAGACCCCAAGGCAGAGTTTCCCTGAGGGGCCAGAGTTTTCACATCTGTTAATGTTTTTACTCTTTTCTATTCACCATTTTTATTAGAAGGGGCAGCAAATTAATCGGCAATCTTAAAACTACCTTCGATGCTGAGGGTATCCTAGTGCTGGCCCTTCACTTTATAGAGGTGGAAACTGAGGGCCAGAGAGAATCAGCAACTATGACCATGAGAATAATAGGGAAGGTTTGCTAAGGGCTTATTAGGTGGCAGCTGGGGTTAACTATTTTAACTCACTTTATCTTTTAATCTCCTTTTTAGCGCCCCCCAAAATCCAAAAGCAAGTTGCATGTGAGAGTCAGGATTTGAGCCCAGACAGTTTGAATCAACAGCCCCAAACAGTGAGTCGAGTCACAACTGAACTTGAGTTTCTGCAGTGAAAGAGCAGGCCCATTCCTAATCATTAGGCCAGCAGAGAAGCAGCCTTTTCACAAAGTAACCGGCTTTTGAAAGTCACTGAACAGTAAGAGCACAGAGCCCACGGGAGCAGCAGAGCATTCCCTGCAAACGGCAGAGTCCTTCAAGGCCAGTAAACACTGGATTTTACTTACTCTTGCTGTTAACTTAGACAAATAGAGCAATCTGAATATGTGTGGACTTGAAAAGAGACACATCTGGATTCTGCCTAGTGTGATATTTAAGCCCTGAGCGGTAAGAACGGGCCCCACAGTTAGGGAGCTTATGCCATTGGCCAACCCACCAAAAATAGCTAGTCTCTAAGGTGACCGCTATCGAGGTTTCGGCCAAAGGGAGAATAGGGGACACATGGTCTGACACAGGCTGTAGGCCTCTTATGATGATACCATTCAAGCACATGGAAAAATAGAGTAACACAATGAACACCCACGTACCTCCTGCCCAGCTTTCTCCAATCTTAACACTTTGCCACTATATTTGCTTCCGATATTTTACAGACATAAAACATTTCAGATCCAGTTGCCTGCTGTGTAACTGCCCACCTCCCTCTTTCCTTCCATAGAAGTAACCAGTATCCTGAACTTAGTGTTTATTATTCCCATGTTTATTATGTGAAGCATTAAAACATATGTCTACCCATAACTAATTACGTAGTTTGGGCTCACAAGTTTCATTTCATGCTGTATGTATTATTTCTATAGCTTGCTTTTGGACTCAATGTTATGTTTTGGGTTTTTTTTTAAATGATGGTAAAATATACACAACATAAAATTTACCATTTTATAGGTTAAGCATATAGTTCTGTGGCATTAAGTACATTCACATTGTGGTGCTCAAAGTTACGTTTTTGAGGCTTATCCATGGAAACACTTAGAGCTCTTGTTTACTCTGTTCCACTGCTATACATATTTCATTATGTGTATTTACTGTAGCATGTTCATTTGTACCTGAGGGCTTCAGATCATTTCCAATCCTGCAACATTACAATTGTTGCAGCCATGCACATCCTTTCAGGCATGTTCTCTGTTGAGGATCCATGTCTGGAAGTGAAGCCCCTGGGTCACAGGGGAGTGGCATTCTCAACCCCCCTGGGTGTATCCAAGTTGCTTTCCAAAGTGGTTGTATCACTTACTCAGTTACTCTCCTACCAAAAACATGAGAGTGTTGAAAAAAAAACCCGAAAGACAAAACAGAAAAAAGAAAAACCACACATTAAATTACTCTTTTTCTGATGATAAAATTAATACATTATTTAAAAAAAAAAAGAGGGGGATACAGAAAAGCACAATGAAGAAAATAAAGATCACTCATAAACTCACTACTCAGACACAGCTAACCATTCTTGACATTTTAGAATGTCTTCTCTTTTGTTTTTACGTGCATTTACATGTTTTAACATAATTGGTATCAGATTGTGCATATTAAGTATGTTCAAATTTTTGGAATGTGTTTATATATTTACAGTCTCAAAAAGGCATAAAAATTAAGTTGCACTTAGTTATATGTCGAACAACCACTTTTAATAATAAGAATAGCATTAGATGAAATCAGGGTCATTCTACAGAATTCTGAATCTGTGGTTGCCAGACTTAGAGGGTGTGTGTTTTAAAATAAAAGCAAACTTGCTGCCCGTCCCTAGCAGCCCCAGAACATCCAAAATTACTACACTTTTACCTACCAGGTCACTTTTTTACATATTCCAATGATACTTGGTTACTTTTTCATACATTCATGCAACATCTTTAATAGGACCAACAAATTATTTCTAGTACCCCTTTTCTTATCCCTGAGAGTGCCCTACTGGTGAGGACTCTGACATCTGTGAACAAACTCAGCTCCTTCAAAGGCTCTTCTCCATGCTGCAAAGTGCTCAAAGCTGTGTACCTACACTTCCCTTCCTAGGAGGGTCCACAGTGTGAGGGGACTCAGTTACCTATCTATCCCCAGAAGCCTTTCCTATGGCTGCAGGTGGCCACTCTGTATCTGTGAGGCTGGACCAAATTACAGCTATGATTAAAGGAAGCTCACCCCTTCTTGGACCAGCATGCAGAGTTTAACTGTACCCATGCATTCTCCACATGGCACAGCCTTTCACACAATTACAGAGGACATCAAGGCACAAGGGACAAGTTAAACTGACAGCTCCCAAACATAAGAGAAATTTGAGAGTATTATATGTTTTAACTTTATGGCTCATTATCTGAAAGAGCTCAAACTAGGCTACAACAGGGCCACTGTTAGTTACAATATTGTTCAGTATCTTGTTGCCCTTACGGTCTTGAATCTTCACAAAGTAATCAGAAAATTTTTGAAACAGAAAATTTTGTTGAGCTTGAACAATTTGGGCACATTTTATTCACTAATTCAGGGTTTGGCATACTACTTCTATAGGGTTGCCAGATTTAGCACATAAAAATACAGGATGTCCAATTAAATTTGAATTTCTAAACAGCAAATAATTTTTTATGTTTTAGTATGTTCATGCAATATTTGGGCCACATACTAAAAGCTTTGAAAGAATTACTAAGAAAAATGGAACAGAGAGTACAGCAATGGGGAATAATGGAAGAGGAGAGTGTGAGACCTTACTTCCATAGGATCTTCAGGGAAGACCCTTTTTAAGAAGTGATGAATAAAGCAGCAACCTGAAGGTTAAGAGCAGTCAAGAGGAGAAGGAGTGTGCAAAGGCCCTGAGGTAGCAAAGTACTCAGTGCTCAGTGTGTTTGACAAACTGCAAAGAGGTTTGTCAGCCTGATGTGAGCTGGGGTAGAAGGGGATGGAGTGGGAAAGGTAGGCTAAAACAAGACCCCCCAGTCTTAGTGCTATTCCATGGATAGAAGGCATTCAAAACCACCACTTTTGTTGTTGAGTAGAAAATAGATGTCACAGGTGTATGACAAACTGAGGTCACCATATGGGTTACAGGTGTATAGTTTTAAAAACATAACACCTTTATTTTCCAAATTGCCAGAGCTATTCCTGGAAGCATCCTCTCGACAACAAGAATGGTGTGGACCAGACATTCTTAAACTTTGGCGCTGATTAGAATCATCTAAGAAGCTTTCTAAAAAACCCAAGGCCCAGGTCACACCCTGATCCAATTAAATCAGTATCTCAGGGGCTGAGACCCAGGCATCAGTATTTTTAAAAATCTCCCTTGGTGTCTCCAATCACCCAGGGAGGCTGTTAAAATATAGACTCTGATTTAGGAGGTCTGGGCTGAGGCCTGAGATTTTGCAATTTTCTTTTCTTTTTTTTTTTATTGAGGTATAATTGACATATAACATTATGTTCGTTTTGTCTGTACAACATAACAATTCAATATTTGTATACACAGCCCAAAGAGGTCACCACAATAAGTCTAGTTACCGCCTGGCATCTCACTGTTACATTTTTTTCTTGTGATGGGAACTTTTAAGATTTACTATCTTAGCAACTTTCAAATATGCAATACAGTATTATTAACTATAGTTACCATGCTGTACATTACATCCCATGACTTATTTTACAACTGAAAGTTTATACCTTTGGATTCCTTCACTCATATCACTCCCACT
The DNA here is from genome assembly GCF_963924675.1 of Phocoena phocoena. Lineage (NCBI taxonomy): Eukaryota > Metazoa > Chordata > Mammalia > Artiodactyla > Phocoenidae > Phocoena > Phocoena phocoena. Next base: position 43,848,694 of record NC_089225.1, on the reverse strand, counting down.
TCCTGCCCCCACCCTCACCTCCCCACCCCTGGCAACCACCAATCTGTTCCCTGAATCTATGAACTTGGCTTTTTTGTTTGTTTATTTTGTTCTGATTTGATTAGTTTTGTTTGTTTTTAGATTCCATGTGTAAGTGAAATCATATGGTATTTGTCTTTCTCTGTCTGACTTGTTTAACCAAGCATAATGCCCTCAAGGTCCATTCTTGCAGCAAATGGCAAGATTCCTTTCATTTTCATCACTGAGTAATATTCCCTTGTATATGTATACAATATCTTCTTTATCCATTCAGCCATTGATGGGCCCTTAGGTTGCTTCCATATCTTGGCTATTGTAATAATGCTGCAATGAACATGGAGTGCATGTATCTTTTCAAATTAGTGTTTTCATTTTCTTTGGATAAATACCCAGAAGTGGAATTGCTGGATCATATGATAGAAATAAACCTACTCATGTGTGGTCAATCAATCTATAATGAAGGAGGCAAGAATATACAATGGGAAAAGGACCATCTCTTCAATAAACGGTGCTGGGAAAACTGGACATCCACGTGTGAAAGGATGAAACTAGACCACTATCTTCCACAATATACAAAAATTAACTCAGAATGGATTAAGGACTTAAAATGTAAAACCTAAGACTATAAAACTCCTAGAAGATAACACAGGTGGTGAGCTCCTCTTGACATCAGTCTTGGCAGTAATTGTTTGGATCTGACTCCAAAGGCAAAGGCAACAAAAATTAAACTGAATAAGTGGGACTACATCAAACTAAAACACCTCTGCACAGCAAGGGAAACCATCAACAAAATGAAAAGGCAACCAAAGAATAGGAGAAAATATTTGCAACCCGATAAAGGGTTAATAACCGAAATATATAAAAAACTCATACAATTCAATAGTTTTTAAAACATCTGATTTTAAAATGGACAGGGGGGCTTCCCTGGTGGCGCAGTGGTTGAGAATCTGCCTGCCAATGGAGGGGACACGGGCCCGTGCCCCGGTCCGGGAAGATCCCACATGCTGAGGAGCGGCTGGGCCTGTGAGCCATGGCCACTGAGCCTGCGCGTCCGGAGCCTGTGCTCCGCAACGGGAGAGGCCACAACAGTGAGAGGCCCGAGTACCGGCAAAAAAAGAAAAAAAAAAAAAAAGGCAGGGTAATCTTATTAAGAGACGATCTGAAGTATCTTCAGGAACAAATACTCAGTGTAGGCCCTTTGTTCTCTCAGCCTCCATTCTCCAATGCCTCTCTGTGCATTTGTTTGTCTCAGAACAGTCACGCACGGTGGGCCATTTGTCTTCCCTTATCGCACTGTGACTGCTGCCGAGCACTCGTTCAGCTGTGCGCTGCAGCTTCTCGGCTGACAAGATAATTACATTCCAGGGCAGACTGGGAGAAAGACAGGGAGTGCTCAAAAGTTCCGAAGCCGACTACCTAGTCATCGCTGGTACGGACTTCAAGATCAAGCACCTGATCTAATTAGCACACCCCCATCGCTGCCGGTCTGACTGTGGAATGCTGACAATTAAAAGCCTGAAGGCAAAGCCGATATCAGGCAACCCAGAGACAGACGTTCACGCTACCTAGTGCCAGAAACAATTACATATTCTTTTTGGAATCTTGGGAGTCCTAGTAACACAGTCGAGCCTGGGGGTAAACTTTTGCATAATACTGGGAGCCCTGCGTTTATCGGTAATGAACAGGAGAATAAAACCTCACAAAAATGAAAGACCTCACGGGAAGAAAGCCTACTGATTACCTTCAGAAGGACTTATTTCAGCCAACCCAGCCGGCCCCCAGCTCTGGAAGAAGCACACTTCCTGACAAAAGCGGGCTTTCACCTGCAAAGAGCTGTTTTTCTTTGACCAGATAAAAAGTACAGTACAGTCCCCCAGGAAAAAAAAAATGTTTTTGCCTCTATGGTTTCACGACTTCTTACGTTTCTTTCAAGATGTAGCCTTTCAATGTGAAAGTGATTACGGACACAAAGCTTTTTCTTCCTTTCTTTTTGCTTTGAGTAGGAAAGTGTTCTATAATCTCTAAACCCCTATATATATAAATACCAGGCTTTATTACCTTAACTTCCCGATGAGACCAACCCCCGCCCCACCATGTCTGCTGGCATTTGCACAGTGAGCACGTAGAGCCCAGTGAGCGCTTGCTTTAAAGTCAAGACCTGTTTTTACCACTTATTAGCCCTGTGACCAGGCAAGACACTCACTTTTCCAGGTAAAATGAAGGCTTAAAATCTTTAAAGATTAGGGACTTCCCTGGTGGCACAGTGGTTAAGAATCCGCCTGCCAACGCAGGGGACACAGGTTCGAGCCCTGGTCCGGGAAGATCCCACATGCCGCGGAGCAACTAAGCCCGTGCACCACAACTACTGAGCCTAGAGCCTGTGCTCCGTAACAAGAGAAGCCACCACAATGAGAAGTCTGCGCACAGCAACGAAGAGTAGCCTCCGCTCATCACAACTAGAGAAAAGCCTGCGTGCAGCAACGAAGACCCAATGCAGCCAAAAATAAGTAGAATAAATAAATCAAAAACTATATATCGGGCTTCCCTGGTGGCGCAGTGGTTGAGAGTCCGCCTGCCGATGCAGGGGACGCGGGTTCGTGCCCCGGTCTGGGAAGACCCCATATGCCGCGGAGCGGCTGGGCCCGTGAGCCATGGCCGCTGAGCCTGCGCGTCTGGAGCCTGTGCTCCGCAGCGGGAGAGGCCACAACAGTGAGAGGCCCGCGTACTGCAAAAAAAAAAAATTTTAGCAAAAAAATATTTAGTAAGTATAGTTAAAGAACAAGAACAGTGGCGTTGGTTAATCATATAATGTTGAAAATAAACGGCGCTGAGCATAAAATCCCTCCACATCGGTGAGGCTCCATAGAAAGAGTTAAGCAAGCACAAAGTCTAAAGAGAAGCAGCAGTTTGCTCTAAATATTTGGTTTTACAAATTCTTTATTGAAATGCTACTAGCAGATATACGGCCAGTTGACTTCTGACTTCCCCCGCTCCGACGAGGCACATGAGAAGTGCGGTCTGTGTAAAACGGTGGCTGACAGGTCTGAGGTGGCGAGGAACCCATGATGCTACGGCAGAAATGTCACCAGAGGAGGACATGAGGGCACGTTCGAGTCACCATCCAAGGCAAAAACCCAATCACAATGCCCAGCAAGGATACAGCCAATTATAAACTGTACCCCAGAACAGAGCCAGACTCTGAACCTGGAGGTGAGAGTGAACCCAACAGGAAGTACAGTCAAAGCAGGAATGAAGGCCCCATCAGCAGCTGTGTCTTCCATGGGGAGAACAGCAGTATAGCACCAAGAGCAGCCTAGAGGCTGCCAAGGTCCTCAACCTGAGTCTCTTTAAAGAGAAAACCAACCAACAGCCGGTCTACGGCTACCTGGGGCTGCAGGTATGTGGGGCTGCGGCTCCCCTGCCCTCAGCCCAGCAGGAGTGCACCCCTGATTTCTGGCAGCCGGACGCCCAGAGGCCCTGAACTTAGTGACGCTCTCTGAGAGGAACCTGAAGTGTGCAGGTGTGAATCCAGGTACTATCTCCTGAAGCCTTCGATGCCTGCCCGCTAAATCGCGGCCTGTCCACTTCTGATCCTCTAGCCTTGACAAACAGGAGATTTCTAGGGAGCAAATGCAGACTGTTGGACAAATACAAAATCTTTTTTGAGGTTGGGGCAATGTGAACGAAAAAATAGGGCTTGATGAAAGAAGTTAAGGAAACGAAGGTGAACAGAAAAAGCCGACCTTGCAAACACGAGTGAGAAAAGCAACCTCAGGAACTCCTGGGTGGCATGGTGGGGAGGAAAGGGAGAAAATCCATAATTAAGATAATCCATGGACCGAGAACAGGGAACGTAAGCCCAAGAAATTCAAGTCCAAGCATAGGAGTTTGCATTTCTACTCAGCTCATGCCATGTTGCGTCTTCAGAGTTCATCATTTCTAATACCCAAGAGTTCTCTTTTCCGGTCACACTGCTATAATTTATCACACCCAGGCATGCAAAATCATCCTTTTTCTAACATTAAACATGTTTAATCAGGGCAATTTATAATAACACTTTAGGGCTTTAGTGACTGAATTTGACACGTGATATTTACAGTAATCATAATACTACAAGATTTAAAGTGTAATGTTTTTACAGTGTTAGATCAAGAAGCCAAATTGTCCATGTTCTTAGTTAGTTATTTGCAATGTTTCTGGGGGGAATCAGCATCCAGAAATTAATTAATAGTCTTCCTCTCCGCAATGATCAGTGTCATCCTGGGTACTTCTCCTAGATGCCAACTCCTTTGTACCCTCACTCTGGTGACGATCAACAAATGTGATTAATGTTAAACCACTCGTCCTAGTAGCCAAAAGCCAAATGTCACACCACATGCAGGATCGTAATTATGCTTTAGGAAGTAGATGGATTTGGCTTTGTTAACCAAGAATTAACCCAGAATCTGGAGGCCCCTTGAACTATTGCGTCTGGAAAATACCCATTATGTCTTGGCCTGGGGGATACCAGGACATTTTTCAAGGATAGCAGTTTCATGCAAAGCTAAGGGCCTTGAAATTCCTTTTCAAAAGGCTCTAAACCTTTCTTTGTCAAACTCTAAAGTTTCCCTCTGCCTTCTCTTCTGGAACCAGTCAAATTTACACATATTCCAGCTCCACTTGAGTGAAATTCAAGTTCCCATTTAGGTATTTGCTGTTAACCACAGCTCTCACGCTTCATGGCCCTTTTGACATGTGTTTATTTGAAAAGTGAGTCGATGAACCAGTGCCTTCTTCGTATTTGACAAGCTCTATCTGACTTGGGGACCCACCTCAATAGGCAGTGATGGAGGGGCCCAAAGTAACGGGAGGGATGTTACCTGGATTCTTATCCACAGCCCCTTCAATAATAAAACACAGTGTCAAGGCAGATGGACGACTGACACTTTTTTAACAGTTCAGCTTTCCATCAGCTTCAAACTTAAACACAATTATGAATGGTGAAATAAGTAGAACATTGCAAAACCCACAAATTAAAACCAAAGCCCATTTTTCCATAAATGAGGAGTAGAAGGTTTGGATTTGAGCCGGGTGCCCACCTCTTGCAAGTGCCCGGGACCTCCCAAAACATGTTGGTGTTCCCACATCACCCTGGCTTCATTTGTTCCTCCCTTGGGTTCCCCTCATCCTGATTTATTTACTTACTATCATGATTATTAATTCTGATTTAGTTTTGTGCATTTTCTACACTACTTAAATCTTCTTTGGAATAAGATAGGATATCATTATGCTTGAACCTTAGGAGATGCCCTAAATTCTTCACTCAAAGCTTAGTTTTCTTTCTTTGCCTACAACTGTGATAAATTCACTCATCGGATTTCACAATACACGGAAACTTTAGAAGAGAACAGCTGACAAAATGAGTGATCGTTTCTTCTTGATGTAGCACGGCATATTAAGCCTACTGAATTGATGTTGGTGAATGCAACAGCAAATGAATAAATGAGTGAGTTGGTAGGCGAGTGATACCTTACAGCTTAACAAGGAGAAGACAGAAACTAAAAACAAAGAAATGAAACGAAAGCATAGCAGTTTGGGTCCACTTGGTAAGGATGTGATCTATCTGCAAATTCTACGGATAGAAGCCTTTGACGATTATAGAGTTACAGTTAATATTGATATGTATGACTATTTCTTCAAGAAAAAAGTCAAGGTATGCTTGAATGTCTTTATTTATGAAGACAAGAATGTGTCCTGTACATTTTCGAAAACTTTCTGTTTGAAAATAAAGTTTTAAAACATAAAACTTAAGGAAGGGGTAATTTTCAGCTGTCTAGAAAGTTGCCTTCTTTGAAACGCTTCAGTCCTCGGCCATGTTTGGTACCTGAAGGGATGAGCTAATATTGTGAGTTCTCCTCTGGTAGGAACGACATCTCAGGGGAAGCAACGTAGGTGGAGAATGCAGACAGTTTAAAGGTAGGTGCTGATTCACAGGGTCATGATGTGTGGGGAGCGATCCCAACCAACCCCAGTACCATGCTGACATCCCTAAAAGTGTACTCATTACTTCTAGGAAAGGGGGAGTTAACAGCAAGCATCCAAACAGTTCACTCCTTTGCTCCACCAAGCGATTGACAATGATTGACAATTAAGACCTCTGGACTGAATGACCTGCAGGGCGACCTGAGAGCAGTGAGGACCCACGTGACCCAAACCTTAGTTTCTGCAATGCTACAAAAAAGAGAAGACAGTTCCTGGTAGTATGCTCAGAACTTTTTAGACAAAGGATGCTCCACGAATGGAAGATGTTATATAAGTGTTATTTCTATTTGAGACTTGAGTCCCATTGTGATGTAAATCACAGCCCTAGACTAAGGCCACCACAGGGGCTGGATTTCCCCAGCAGCAGCTCTGGCCTTTTCATTTTTCCACCTGAGCACGGGAAGCAGCACCAGACAGGGCTACAGTTTCAGGAGAAACACCCGTTTATTATCTGGAGCCTGTTTCTCCTGGCCAGTTAAAGAGAGGTGATCTCAACCAGCAGGTTGAACCCACACTTAATGCTTCTCAATTACAGTGAGCAAAGATTGACTTATTCTTTTTCGTTTACAGAATTATGCAAAACTCATTCCTGGAGCTACAGTAGGGGTACTACAGAAGGACTCTGGAAACATTCTCCAGCTGATCATCTCGGCTTATGAAGTATGATATTTCACTGCTGGGTTTTCTTTTTGCATTTCTTTGGTATTTAAAAACTAAGATATGTTTTAGGCTGTTAAATGCGCTCTCCTTTGTTGGTAGAGACAGTGCTTATCCAAAGAAAATCTCTCTGCATTAATGGATATAAAAAATTATATCCAAAATATAAATTTTGTTCACCTTATTTGCAGTTATTCTTCCCGGAAGGTGGGGCAGAATGTAGAAAAATCATAAACCTGATCATAAAGGTTGTTTTTATAGTAATAACCAACAACAGCACTGTCACCTGCAAAATTTTAATTCTACTGAAAAGGTTTCATGAGTCATACAATTAAGCTTCCCTCTTCTCTGCCTGAAAAAAAATTAAGTTTAAATTGCCAACGAGTAACAGAGCTACGAGAACTAACTCCACAGGCTTAATGAGACTAAATCATAACTCAAGGGAAAAAACACCAAAGCACACCAGGAACCACTTTGTAGATTTTCTGCTTTTGAGAACCAAGGAAATTTTCCACTGGTTTTATGTCATATATGTACATAAATACATTTATTTTTCTTTTGCCTTGTCTTTGTAAATTAGTGCCTGAAGACAGAATTCTTCCTTTAAAATAAGATCCATACCTACAGGGTTGCTATGTTTTCTCTCTATGTCACCATTTTATAACTCAATCAACAGTGGATGACCAGTTGCCAACTCTTTTTTATTTCAGTTCCTAAATATCATTATCATTCCCCCTTTTTGCCTTTACTTACAAAGAAACACACACACACACACACACACACACACACACACACACACACACAAAGATGAAGCTCTAAGTTAGGACAGGAATGAAAAAAATAAACTTTTATAAAGCAGTAAAGCTCTAATATTTGCTCTAAACAGTTACATAATAGCAGATGAATAAAATTCTAATTTTGATCCTTTAAAATGACAAATAAATGACCCATATGCACTCTATGCCAATACTTAGCATATACTGAACCAGTGTTCCTTGACATTTCAGAATCATCTGGAAAGTTTTTTAAAAATAGGTGTGTCCAGATTCCTCTCACAGATGTCTTGGGAGAATTTTAAGGGAAGGAAGAGTCACGTATTTTGAGAAAAAAACCCCAGTGTTTTTGACATCACCCCACCAATTTTGAAACTCACCTTAATAGGGAAAAGCAAGTTATTTTTTCTCGAATACATTTTCTTAAAGAAGAAAATACAGATGGTCCATTAAAGTTATAGGATGAGAGGTTTTTTTAAAATTCATACCCTCAGAAACTTCAGTTTTCTTAGATCACATAAAAATTTAATCACCATGCTAGTTCACGCGTGAAATTCTTCCAGACAGGAAAGCTTGTCAACAAAATACCATAAAAACCTTCCTCCCTCTTATGCAGTAACGTTTTAATGTGTAGAATCAAGTAAAATCACATGGCAATTCTTCACTGAATTAGAACACGCTCAATTTTCTTTAACTCAGGACTCTCAAAAGTGCTGGCCACTAATATTTTCAAAGGAATTAAGCAAAGTAGAAAACAGTGAATTGTCAAAAATATTTCCCCTCCTGTCTGACCAGCCCTGTCTGTGCCCCTGCTTGCTCTGTCAGAGTTTATGTCTCACTTTACATCTCCAATCACTCACATAATTTACAGAGTAGTTGAAATCAAGACATCAAACATTTGAAGTGAATCTTGTGTCTTCATTTTACTGTCTCAAAAATATGAAGTGTCTGTTATTCTTATATCAAACCATCTTGCTCTAGAGGTATGATTGAAACTCTATGAGTCACTGTGAGGTATGCAACAGATCTTGGCACTGGTTCAAATTATTTTTCTGTTGTGCTATTTTTTAAATGTATCCTAAAAGGACCTTAAAATATGGGGATCCATAGACTAGATTTCTTTCCAACCTATAAAAAAGAGAGAGAAGGAAAGAGACTATATTGAGAGAAAACATAAAACGCTTCTGACTTGTACTGGGGCAGAGGCAAACAATTTGTGTGTATGATTAGTGACGATAAACTTCAGCTCAGTATTTTACAGTGCTGTATTGACATTTAAAAAGCCTTAAATACCAGATGTGTATTCACCTGGCCATCATTCACTACTTTCCTTCCTTCCCTAACCACATAATAAAAGCGGCTGAAATATCCATACTCCCAAGGGTAAGGTCCTCTGTTGGCATTTAAGTTCCAGAAGGGAAGTGACTTGTTTTGTTTTGCCTGGTTCATAGTATATGCTCAATAAATGAATGAGTGAAAAGATGATATATACAAGCAAACACTTATGTCTTTTCTTTGGGAAATTCACATTAAAATATTCCTGGTGAAATTTGCAATATGATATTCCAATTAGATCATTGCTGAGATTTCCTTCATTTTGGTTAGATTATGTCACTCACTACTCCTAATTGCTGTCACCTACAAACGTTCAGGTCATATCCCTCATTTCTCGTTTAGTTCACAGTGTCACTGTCTCCAACACCACTCCTGTCTTATTTCTTGATGATTTCAGCCCATATGTATACGTATATATGATCCTTCCCGTACCCTGGACTCTCAGTTTCTTGAACTCTGCTTCTGAAACGATCTTGTTCCCTTCCCTCTTAATTACCTCCTCATACCTTCACACTCTTGTCATACCTTAAACGTTATCATTGCTGATAGTCTCAGTTACATGCAATCCATTCTCTGCTCACCATTTCCAATCTTTTCACCTCACTCTTGCTAGTTCCCCTAATATTTCTTCCAACCCATCAGGATCTCCAATTAATTGACCCTGTCCTCTGTGTACAATTCCTCATCCCCTTGATGTCCTCTCTCACTTGGCCCCTCAGCTTAAATTCAAACATTGTGGTCACTCCTTAGACACACTCTCAATTCCCCTGCACCTTATAACTCCTTTGAGGTGGTTGGCCAATAGTGGTCCTGGTAAAATCCAACTGTCCACTCTGCACAGCTGAATGGGAATGGGAAAAACATACAATTATGCTACCGGATCTCACTTTAAATTCATGATCACAGACTTCAAGCTGGCCCTCAATGCTGCCCAGCAACCATGCTATATTTCTCTAGTAAACATCCAAATGGAGAGATCTAGGAGTCAGTTGATATGTTAGTGGGCACATCAGCAGAGTAACCTGGACTCTCCCAAACATACTTCGCCATAGTTTTCTGCTTCTCAACTCATGGTAATTCCATCCTTCATGTGGCTAGGACCAAAAAGCTTGAAACGATCCTTGACTCCCCCCTCTTTCTTTCACACTGTACATTTAATCCATCAGGAAATCTTGTTGACTCTACCTTCAAATTTATTTGGAGTTTGATCCAATTGCTTCATCTACTGTCCTCATCCTGGTTGGAGCCACCGTCCTCATTCACCTGAATTATTGCAAAAGCCTCCTAAATGATATTTCCCATTTCCACCTTTGGTTTCCTACAATCCGTTTTCAACAAAACAGCCAGAAATTTCATTAAACGTGTTAAGTCAACTCCTATTACTCTTTTGTTGGTAACCCTAATTGCTTTCTCATTTTACGTAGAGTAAAAGCCGAATTCTTTATAACAGCCTACGAGAACCCTATCAGGTCTGTTCCCCTCCACCCCATCACCTCTGACTTCACCTCCCGTTACTCTCCTCTAATTCTGCTCCAGTGCAGCAAACCTGCCCTCTTCGCTCTTCTGCTCCCAGAGCAAGGCAGACATGGTCCTCCCTTAGGGCCTTTGCATTGGCTGCATGCTCTTCCTGAAACACTCTGTTCACATATATCTGTGTGGCTAATTTCCTCTCACTTTCTTGAAATGTGACCCTCTTTTTTTTTTTTTTTTTTTACATCTTTATTGGAGTATAATTGCTTTACAATGGTGTGTTAGTTTCTGCTTTATAACAAAGTGAATCAGTTATACATATACATATGTTCCCATATCTCTTCCCTCTTGTGTCTCCCTCCCTCCCACCCTCCCTATCTCACCCCTCCAGGCGGTCACAAAGCCCCGAGCTGATCTCCCTGTGCTATGCGGCTGCTTCCCACTAGCTATCTACCTTACGTTTGGTAGTGTATATATGTCCATGCCTCTCTCTCGCTTTGTCACAGCTTACCCTTCCCCCTCCCCATACCCTCAAGTCCATTCTCTAGTAGGTCTGTGTCTTTATTCCTGTCTTACCCCTAGGTTCTTCATGACATTTTTTTTTACTTAAATTCCATATATATGTGTTAGCATACGGTATTTGTCTTTCTCTTTCTGACTTACTTCACTCTGTATGACAGACTCTAGTTCTATCCACCTCATTACAAATAGCTCAATTTCGTTTCTTTTTATGGCTGAGTAATATTCCATTGTGTATATGTGCCACATCTTCTTTATCCATTCATCCGATGATGGACACTTAGGTTGTTTCCATCTCCGGGCTATTGTAAATAGAGCTGCAATGAACATTTTGGTACATGACTTTTTTTGAATTATGGTTTTCTCAGGGTATATGTCCAGTAGTGGGATTGCTGGGTTATATGGTAGTTCTATTTGTAGTTTTTAAAGGAACCTCCATACAGTTCTCCACAGTGGCTGTATCAATTTACATTCCCACCACAGTGCAAGAGGGTTCCCTTTTCTCCACACCCTCTCCAGCATTTATTGTTTGTAGAGTTTTTGATGATGGCCATTCTGACTGGTGTGAGGGGATACCTCATTGTAGGTCTGATTTGCGTTTCTCTAATGATTAGTGATGTTGAGCATCCTTTCATGTGTCTGTTGGCAATCTGTATATATTCTTAGGAGAAATGTCTATTTAGGTCTTCTGCCCATTTTTGGATTGGGTTGTTTGTTTTTTTGATATTGAGCTGCATGAGCTGCTTATAAATTTTGGAGATTAATCCTTTGTCAGTTGCTTCATTTGCAAATATTTTCTCCCATTCTGAGGGTTGTCTTTTGGTCTTGTTTATGGTTTCCTTTGCTGTGCAAAAGCTTTGAAGTTTCATTAGGTCCCACTTGTTTATTTTTGTTTTTATTTCCATTTCTCTAGGAGGTGGGTCAAAAAGGATCTTGCTGTGATTTATGTCACAGAGAAACAAGTGACCCTCTTAATGAATCCCACCCTGATCACTTTTTAAAAATTGTAGCCTATACCCCCTGCCCACACTCTCTTAATCTTCATTATCCCACCCTAACTTTTTTCCATAGCATTTATCACCTTCCTGGTACTACATAATTTTCTTATTTATTGTGTGGTTTCCTTTCTATCTTCCCACACTGGAGTATAAACTCAATCCAGGGGTAAGCTATTTTAGACGTTTTTGTTTCCCAAGCACCTAGAACAGTGTCTGGTACATAGTGGACACTCAACAAATATTTTCTGAATGAATAAACTGGTAATGTAACTAGTTGAGATAAAACAGATTTAAAGGGTATATTTTAATGCTAAATTGGCAGAAATTGAAATCTTAAGACATGGTGGGAATAATCTTTAGGACTGCGAAACGACACTTTAATCTCTGACAAAGACTACATTCTGAAAAGTCAGCCTGTGCCCATCTATGGAAGGAGTGAGCACGTGGGGCAAATAACAAAGCAGAGAAGAGGAGTGACTTAGAATTTACAGTCAGCACCTTAGAATTAGGAGGAAAGCAGGGTTATCGTACCATGCAGTTGGCAAAATTATATTTCAGGAAAGTTTGAAGCAGAATATGCTTTTAAAATTCTATCAATGAAATGGGTATAGGGACTCAAATCCTTTTCGATGAAGTATAACCTACTTCATAGTATTTTACAATTTGTTTTTATTCTGTTTTCTAAAAATAATTTGGTTTTGAAATTAATTGAAATTAATTTGGTTTTGAAGTCCCCCAAATACAAACTTCTATAAAAGAAAGAGGAATAAAGAAGGTCTGAATAATAACACTAGCTTTCCCCAAACAGCAGCCCTCCCTTCCCCTTCCTTGACATTCTTCCTCCTGGGAAACGTTGCCTCTACGTACCCCTCTGCCATCACCCACACGCCCTGTATCTAGTCTTCCCCTCTTCCAGCCCCGTCATCGCATATCCCAGCCACTGCATCCCTGCTCCTCATGCCTCAGGCGTGGTGAGTGCAGCAACATGCCAGCCTCCTTGACTTAAATCTTCCTGTCCACTCCTCTGGCCTGTCCTGCACATGCCTTCCAGACAACCTCCCTGCAGCTGCCTTTTCAGTAAATCAGGCCCCTGCTTAAAAGCTTCATGGAATATTTCCCGCAGGTGTTAACTCATCTCTCCAAACCTCAGGGTTCTTTGTGGTCTGGTGTCTCCCCGGACAGTAGGGGTGCAGGCTTGGGCTGAGCCTCTCTTTTCTCCATTCTGTACCACTCCTGGCACTGAGCTTTCTCTCTTTTGGTCCCCTCACCTGAAATACCATTGTCATCCCCTCCACACATCTAAATCCAACACAGCCATTAAGGACTAGTCTTCTAATACTTCAGTCTTCGCTGACCGCCCTCTTTCCTGAACTCTCCCAAACCCTTATGTATTACACAATTTTTTTTTTTTTCTAATTTAATGGTACATTGACTGACGTTGTACGTTAACTGCTTCACTTGGTTCCACCTTATTTTTTCAACAAGATGATCATCTTGGGGGCAGAAATCCTGTCTTATACCCATTCCCCCAGACCTGGCTCTATACTAAATGTACAATAGGGGCTCTATAAATTCCAGCACTGATTTCAAGGCACAGTTTCTCTCACATTTTAACATCTCTAAAATTGGGATACATTTTATAATTAGTCATGTCTTACCAATGCTTTCAACAGAATGGAAGTCACAATGTAGTTTTCATGGTCTGCACGTGTATAATCTTGGCAGTAACTGTATGTGTTATTGTCACTTCAATTCGTTACGCACGCTGTTGGTAGTGTCGAGTACAATTGCTATTTTTAAATATCTTCCAGGTTTGCACTATGACTCGATAATGAAAAGTTACTGTTTGCGCAGAAATGTACCAAAACTGAATAAGAGGGAGACAAATACTGATATCAGCGAAGCAAATATTCATTGTTGGAGGAATGATCTGTATTCCTTATAAAGTAACAACCAGCTGCTTTATGGGACCTAAAAATGATGATACATAGGATACAAGTAAAGCAAGCTATTGTTATATTTTGTTACTGAGATACAGCAAAAGATTTGCCTTTTATATGCCAAGCAATGCAATTCAGGACTGGAGAAATTTTTCCAACCCTCAAAATGGATAAAATAATTTTTAAAGCAATGATAGACGGACAGGTTTGATTCATATGTAGTGCCAAATGATCTCGAGGTATTTTGTCATAGTTTAATTGTCATAAAATAATGGTGTATCTTATAATTGATGGCATCTTAGATTCGATAAAATATGATGTGTGTGTGTGTGTGTGTGTGTGTATTGCTTGCTTTCTTGCTTGATTGGTGATATGGTGAATTTCTTTTAGACCCAATTTAATTTTATTTATTTGTTGTTTAATGAACATGATTCACAGATTCTTCTCTTCTGGCTCTATTTTTTGGTTGTGACTTCGTTCAACTCTTTATGTCTTATCTAAAGGAACTCCGGTCTGAGGTGGAGCTGGAGGTGTTAGGAGACACTGAAGGACTCAACCTGTCATTCACAGCTGTCTGTAATACTGGGACTCCCTTTCCACACCAGAAGAAATGTTCTCACATGAAGGTGGGAGACACAGTAAGTAGACGGCCCATAGGTCATCTGAAAAAACATCTAGATGATCTGTCAGAAGTTACCTTAGTGCACTGAAGCTAGACTTTTCCTTTCAAGAATCTCAAAAGCGATTTTCAAAGATTTCCTAATAAATGCTTTCGCAAAGCTGATCCCCAAGCAGCTTTGTTTCTTCCCATGCATATTGGTGGCTAGCAGAAGATAATTAGTATTTTCTTTTTTTCCAGGCTTCGTTCAACGTGACTGTGAGTATACCAAACTGTGAGAGAAGAAGCAGGCACATTGTCATAAAGCCTGTGGGGCTGGGGGACGCCCTGGAGATCCTTGTCAGTCCAGAATGCAGCTGTGACTGTCAGAAGGAAGTGGAGGTGAACAGCTCCAGATGCAGCAACGGAAACGGCTCCTTCCAGTGTGGAGTGTGCGCCTGCCACCCTGGCCACATGGGTCCTCACTGTGAGTGTGGGGAGGACACGCTGAGCACCGACTCCTGCAAGGAGGCCCCGGAACTCCCCGCGTGCAGCGGAAGAGGCGACTGCTACTGCGGGCAGTGCATCTGCCACCTGTCCCCCTATGGAGACATCTACGGCCCTTACTGCCAGTGTGACAATTTCTCCTGCGTGAGACACAGAGGGCTGCTCTGTGGAGGTAGGCCATGTCCAAATCCACCTTACAGGGCGACCGTGCACGTATCAAGGAAGGGCTGTGCATCCTTTGCACCTTCCACAGCCACCTGGGCACAGCAGGTGCTCAATAAATGTTTGCTGATCAGTTGAGTGGGTTGACCTTTAGACTAAGGTAACTGATCTTCCCTTATGTTTTTTTCTGGCTCTGACATTCCCTAGGGGTGAGATCTCTGCCAGCTGAACTTACATCTCTATTATTATTTCCCTGGGAGTAAGTAGGTGAAAGACGGATGCCTTCTCTTTGGTTATTACCCAGATGCCACAAAACTGCATGTAATCGAACGCCATTATCTTCCAGACTATTCTGGATCAGGCTCTTGGTATCTGACTCAACTCTTAAATGCTTATTACTTCGGAAAGATAAAAAGCCAGGCTACTTAAGGAGCATACTGCAAAGGACGAGGGACACAAAAATTCTAAATGCCATGCATATTTATTAAACACCTGTTATGTAACAGATACTAGGTTAGGCACAGGGTATAATAAAGATGAATAAGGACATATGTGAAGAAGGCTATGGAAACGGTAAAAATGAAAAATCCTTGGAATTTTTTGAGATTGAGAAAAATTTTAAGTAGCAGAAATATTTATGTTCTAATATCCTTTGTAGATGTAAAAATCACTTTAGTTTAAAGCTGTATGACATATAACATGACTATTATAAAATCATTCTGAGAGATGCACATACGTATTTAAGTACAATCTAGTCAGACAAGAATTACAAATGTGTTAATTATACTTTTAAATGATACAGATTTGTGCTACAATTGAAATCGTAACCGACTGCTGAATTTAAGCTCATGGCTTTTTTTTTTCTTTTCACAATGTGTGAGCAGATAGCTTTTCAAAACAGAAAGCCATTATCTTTACAGAAAACTAAGCAAGTTACGTTTTCAAACCACAGTGTCAGGAACATATAAAAGAGACTGATTTTCAGGGGAAAAGGCCTTTGAAAAACATCTGATACCCTTAGAAGTGCGCCTCTGTTTCATTTCTTGGCTTTTGCTGTTGCTGCCAATAGACTCCTCTGAGGCTGCCTTCTTTCTTCCCCACCGAAGAGTGAAAAGTTTAGGGTCTGTCCAGATTGAGACACATTTCTCTCCCCTTTCATTCAAAGGTGTTTTTCCTTATCTAATGGGTGTGTTTCCAAACCCACATTGGTCTTCTTTTCACACAATGCAGACAGAACACAGCCTGAAGCCAGAGGCCGTCACCAAGTCTCGAAAAGAATCTATTCAGCAGAACCCCAGATTGCATTTCTAATAGAAATCTTTAATAAAATATGTGTGCTTAAGACATTTGACATTGCCTTTTCAAAAAAAAAAACAAAAAACTCCAAAGTGTAATCAAATACAGTATAACAGCAATTATGACCCCACCTGTATTTCACCCTTTAGATCTGAAGTCAGAGGTCTAAGGCTGTGTAAATCGATGGGTTATGTTCAGCCACACAGTTCTTCCCATTTTTTGGTGGTCTTTCAGTTTATTTTGTGTCACGCACGCAGACGGACATAGATTCAGAGTCAATTTGATCTGTGCATTTGTAGTTCAGATGGTCTGACAATAGTGCCTCTCTTTGAATCAGATACAGTGATCGCTAAAGAAATTCTATTTAGAAAATACAATTTTTTTTTCATTTGGACTCAGAAAACTTCACCAATGCCCATTTCCTTCATACATTGGGGTACTTTCCCATCCTCAACCATGACTGTTTCTCGAATGCTTTTTTATGTTCAGTAACATCTCAAAGGATGTTCCTCGATTATTAGTAACTTTCTCTTTTAAAAGGTATAACAAAAGTACAGTCATTCAAATTCAACGAAGAGCAACGGAGCACCTACTATGTGCCTGGCATTGTGCTTAGTGTAGGGATAAAACTGATCCTGGCCTTGTGAACACACAAACTATGGTTGCTGTTGTTTGTCACAGAGGCCTGACTATGCTACAGCCTCATTTCTCATGTAAATCTCACTTATTTTACAACTAACATGCTCTGCAATGTGTTGCTTCTCTGAAGGGCCATTATCACAATGTTCTTTTCATGCACCTTCTTCCATCCATCTGTAAGCACTCAAAGATAGAGGGCTCCATTGATTTTTCCCTTGCCCAAATTCCATTAGTCATTTAAATTTTGATTCTAAGAGACTGGAAACTCTAACAGGCAAACAGCACTACAGAAAAAACTTCCTGCCATTGTGCACTTAGTTATCAGTCAGTGGCATTCCAGAAAGATATCTCCCTCTCAAAAGAGCCTGATAATTTTTTCTTGATCTTTGGTTATCATCTTGCCTCTACATGAAGCCGCTATGAAGTTTTGTTGTTGTTGTTATTGTTGTATGAACAGGTACCTTAGATAACTGGCTGTTTGTGGATATCGATTAACAACATTTGTGACTGGGTTAATGGTTCTGGAAGGCCCACAGAAAGGGAGGGTTTCTAAGTTCTGAAAGGAGCTCTTGGAAGGGTTTTCTAAAATTTCTGCCAAGTAATTCTTATATGCAGTGATACACTTGGGCATTCTCAAAACCTTTGCAAGTGCACATTTCATTTGACAATATTTATATACCGTATACATTTTTCAGAATAAACTTCAATGTGGAAATCACCCCCCTATCATGAAAGTAAGTTTCCCCTCTTGCTGAGGAAGAAACAAAAAGCAATTGTACTTTAGAGGACAGCTTACATATAAAAATTAAATGAATGGTTTTGGCCTAAATAACCTAACTATTCTTAGCTTTGAATTAATTAGTTCAATTATGAATTAAATAGGTTTTGAAATGCAGTCTTAATGTCATGGATCCAGATAAATTTCAAGTCATCTTTCATTAGAGAAGTGTAAGTCTTTTTAGTATATATATGTACAAATTACTATATTACCCTCTCTATATAGATATAGATGATACAGATACAGATGTAGATATATAAATATAGATATAGATATAGGTACATATACACCAGGAGAAGTCAGAATCCAGCTTCAAAATCTTTGTGGTTTATCCTTTGTTCTGTGATTTCCTACTCCATGTCTCTTAAGGCCAGGTCATGAAGATAGAAAAGTAATGACCTTCTAGACCAAAGTTTACAAGAGAAAACCCAGAATGCTTCTTTCTACAATGAACATGGCAACGTCTCCTACAAATGGAAACCTGCCTCACTTGTGATTTCTTTTACATCTGTTTGGTTTTCAGTATAATTATAGGAGTTTCAATACTGATGGATAATTTTGCTGTCAGATTCTTCTTACTGGATAGTGTTTAGGAGTAATGATAATAACTTAGATATTGCTTATTTATGGGCCAAGCACTGTTCTAAACGTTGTTATATATTATCTCAGGTAACCATCATAACAGTCTGATGAAGTAGTGCTATTAATAACCCCTCCTTACCAATGAGGAAACTGAGGCACAGAAAGGTTGAGTAATTTTCCCAACTTGTCCCAGCCCGTACCAGAGCCAGGACCCAAACACGTGCTGTCTGGCTCTACACGTGTGCACTCACCCATTACGTACTCAACCACCGCCACCATGCCCACATGCCTTTGGAATATTGCCAAAGAGCAAAACTTGGGAGGCGATGGCTGGTACGCTTTTCCTTTTCTGAAGAAAAGTGTCAGTTACGAAATTTGTAAGTAAATGCTGTTTGTTTGGAACAGCAAAAGCCAATTTAGGATCTTGGGCATGGCAGGCACCCAAAAAATATTAGGAAAGAACACACAAGCCCATTTACCTGAAACACTTTATTTAACATTTTATAGTAGTTCGGACAGTACTCTGTGGCCAGTTCTTCAGGACCTCTTCAGGAGCCGCTCTTGCCTCTCAGCCTCTTCTGTGAGGATCCCTTTCTCTGATTACATCTTAAATGCTGATGCTCTCCAGGGATTTCCTCACTCTATCTGCTTGCCCTAGATGATCATATCCACATCAGCTTCAACTGCCATCTATCCCTGGTGGATTCCAAACCCCAAACTTCAAGGCTATATATACGTATTCAACCACCCATGGGTCCCTCAAACTCAACAGAACCAAAAATGAACTCATCGTCTTCCCCATCCTAAGCTGCTCTTCCTCGTCTGCCTCAGAACAATCTATTCATTTAACAATTAAGCACTCTCTGTGCCAGGCACTGGGGATAAGGCACCGCATGAGTTAGTTCCATTCCAGGGCAGTAAACAGCAGCCCCATCCAGCTAGCAGCCCAGGGGGGTGACCTGGGGAGGATTCCATCCTCTCTCTTCCCCTTCCCCGCCGCCCTGGGCATCCCATGCCGTGAATTTCACCCGAACCCTTTCCTCTCCATTCCCATGGACACTCATCAGGGCCTCATATCTTCTTGCCTCTATTGCTGGGACAACCTCCTTGCTTTTCGGTGTCTAGTTTGACTCTCTCTACTGATGCCAGGACATTTCTAGACACATATCTATCCCTTCAGGTCTCTCCCTTACTTAAAATTTCATAACTTTCAAGATAAAACCTCTTACTTTAGTCCATAAAGCTTTTCATGATGTGATTTCTGATTTTTGTGGACCTTTTCCTCCTATCCTCACAGACACCCCATACACACCTTTGGCTTTATTCATGTGACTTTACTATGGGTATTAAGCCGGTCACATGATTACACACTTCTGTCATTTACCTTTGCTTTTTTCTCTGCTTATAATGCACGTAACCCTCTTCTTCTATCCTTATCTTCCAAATTCAGCTCAAGCATCACTTCCTCTGGAAACTTCCCCAGATCTCTTGTCTAATTTGGAAACTTCCTCTGTGTGTATGGCACTTACCACGTTGCACTTATTAGCAGTAGTATCTATTTGCCTGTCTCCTAGACTAAGCTATAAGCTCAGCCACCTTGTCTTATTTAATTTTGTATCCTCAAGCCTAAAACAATCTTTGGCACATGATATATGCTCAATTAAAATTTGTTAAATAAATGAATTTGTTGGGCACTCACTGTATACCTGTAGGACATCTAGTTGGTGAATACAAAGCTAGGAGATTTACACATTATCTCATCTGACCACAGCCACTGGAAGCAGGTTTTATTCCCTCTACTTTACAGATGAGGCGTTCATGATTACTCAGCTTGAGTGATGTAGAGGTGGGGTTACTAAAGTCTATCTTGTATGTCTATCCTATGGCACCTTAATTGAAAGCAAAAAATTTTTAAAACTACATATATATATATATATATATATACACACACACACACACACCCCCACAGTTGGCCCTTGAACAACACGGGTTTGAAGTGCGTGGGTCCACTTATGTGCAGATTTTTTTTCAATAAATACATTGGAAAAATTTTTGGAGATTTGCAACAATTTGAACATACTCACAGATGAACTGCATAGCCAGAATTATCAAAAAAATATTTAGGTATGTCATGAATGCATACAGTATATATAGATACTAGTCTATTCTTACATAGGCATAAGGTGAGTGATATTTAATATAAAATTAATAATGTGTTAGTTTTCTTACTGTTTTATAACTTTGCTTTCAAAGCATTATATTACTGTACAGTATGCCTTTCTCATAATTGGAGAAACTGCGTATCAGCCTACCATTACAGGTAAGTGGTTTTTTAGAAAATGTAATCATGCTTCTATATGAATATGTCTATAATATTGTATGCCATAAACATTTTTAACAATTCATTCGTTGGTGTATAGGCTAGGCTACTGGGAAGCAATTATATCAATTATACTAGGCTACCATAAAGCAATCATATTGCTGCTTCTTCGTTATCAAGGCATGAATAGCTATATCTGTAAATAAATATGAATTTCTTTTTCACATTATCTTTTCATTTTTGATGTCTAATGTTGGTAAGTTGTATAATATCTACAGTGTTATAAGACAATATTGATGTAGGTACTGCCAGATGATTCGTCTTGTAAATTTACGGCATTGTTAAATACAGTACGGTACTGTAAATGTATTTTCTCTTCCTTATGATTTTCTTAATAACATTTTCTTTTCTCTAGCTCTCTTTATTGTAAGTATGCAGTATATGATACATATAACATACAAAATATGTGTTAGTCAACTGTTTACATTATCAGTGAGGCTTCCAGTCAACAGGAGGCTGTTAGTAGTTAAGAGTTGAGGGAGTCCAAAGTTATCCTCAGATTTTGGCCTGGGGGGAGGGGTGAGAGTGGGGCGGGGGGCGGGGGTGTCAGTGCCCCAACCCATGCGTTGTTCAAGCGCCAACTGTACATACACACACATACTTGCACACACACACACCAAGTAGCTATTATAGGCTTCTGGACTATCTTATTTCATCTGGTTATAAATTCTGTTGGATATAACATCAGGCAATCAAGTTGGTTCAGTTAAGAGACCAGATCAATGAATGTACACAGTTCGCAAAATACGTTCCATAAAATCTATCTACGCTCACTCCCCCCCGGACCCACACACACGCACTCACTTTTTTTCTCGTTTTTTTCTTGTCTTTTTGATGGTGTTCAAAGGCAAAGAGAAAAGATGGCCCCCAGGAACCGGAAGTGGCTTTAGCCCTAAGAAACCCAGGGCTTTGTTTTGCAGATAACGGCGACTGTGACTGCGGTGAGTGCGTGTGCAGGAGCGGCTGGACGGGCGAGTACTGTAACTGCACCACCAGTACGGAGTCCTGCGTCTCCGAAGACGGGGCGCTCTGCAGCGGGCGAGGGGGCTGTGTGTGCGGCAAGTGCGTTTGCACGAACCCCGGAGCCTCGGGACCCACCTGCGAACGTTGTCCCACCTGTGGCGATCCCTGTAACTCTAAATGGTAATGTCTCTACGCTCACCAGTCCTTCCTGTCCATAGGGTTCATGGTGATCAAAGTTATAATGACATTTTATACACTCAGACCTCAGATTGTTCTTGCTGGCTTTGGTCTGCAAGCCTCCATCAAAACACACAAACCCGCAGGGCCCCTGCGATCGTCAGCCTGGAACGTCAGCCTCTCCCTTGCCTCTCAGCGCTGATGATCCAGGACCACAAAGTCACATTTCTGCAAGAGAGCCTAGCTGGGAAGCTGAGCTGATGTCCCACGCTGATAACATGGACAGTCTCTCCCTTACAGTACCAACCACACATCAGGAATGCCCTGGGAGTAGATTGAGGACACTCACATTCAGTACTTTTTTAAGGGAAACAGACAAGCTTCTTTCTTATCTAGACGTTTATAGCCTGACCTTACTGATTCATTCCTATCTATAAACTCATAAAGGCAAAGAGGCAGAAAGATGATCTTGGCTTTCCATTCCTTCCCTCTTCTTTACCGCTCATGCTCTTTGGCACCTTTCTTTGGTTGTCATTCTACACAGCTATTGTGACTGACACTTTCTTTTATACAATGTGAACAACAACAGCAACAAAACAACCACGTTGCTTTTATTTTCCAGTACCAAAAAAAAAAAGTTTCTTTGCTTGGCAGCTAACTTCTTAATGAAAGCGGGGCAACATTTGCAGGTTAAGTGAAGCAAATCTCCAAACTGGCTGTGTTAGGACATTGCAGGTATAATGTATTATACAGCAAACGTGCTTAAGCAGTTCATACTTTCATTAACTCTGGTACCTAAAATGGGGACGTGTGCATTTCCAATGTAAACAAAGTAAGAAAATCAATATCAATATTCACTCAGTGGTTGCTCACTATCCAAGGTGTCAGAACTTCTCAGTCACTGTGCCTGGACATATGCCAAGAGAAGCACGGGCGCAAGGTTAGACTTACTTGAATAGAATTTAATATAAAATGTCATTTCAAGGTATTTCTTCTATTATTTTTCTATTTTATCTTCTCTGTAAACATGATTCAATCTTCTTTGAAAATTTTTTTTATTTAACTATAGTTGATTTACAATGTTGTGTTAGTTTTAGGTGTTCAGCTTCAGATTCTTTTCCATTATAGGTTATTACTAGATATTGAATATAGTTCCATGTGCTATACGGTAAATCCTTGTTGTTTATCTATTTTGTATATAGTAGTGTGTGTATGTTAATTCCAACTTCCTAATGTATCTCTCCCCTTCTCCTTTCCCCTTTGGTAACCAGAAGTTTGTTTTCTTTGTCAAACATAATTCAATCTTAAATCTGGTTTATAAGACATGAAATTAATAGTCCAAGTAGTTTGAATTTGAGAAATCGGGTAGAGTGATCCCCTTGGTGTTTGTTAGTTTTGAGGTGAAACTGTTCTATTTATTCTTTCATGCACTCATTTATCAAATAGGTATTAAGTACTTACTATAGGCCAGGGATCATGTTAGGCCATAGACATACAGTGATACTGAAACAGTTACAGTTCCTGCTGTCACGGCTGCTGAGCATCTACTGGGAAAGACAGAACGTTTAAAAATGTAATTATAATGATATCTGGGCTAACAGTTACAAGAAGGGATAGAGAGGGTGCAGTGGAACTATATGGCAGGAGATAAAGCTACCAGACTAGCTCGGGCAGCCATCAGTGGCATGCACAAAGGTGTAGAGCTTTCAAGGGCTTCCGTAATCTCAAGCAGCCCCACTGCAAAACCACTCCAAGTAAATATATAACCCAGATACGTGCAGTGTGCTTGCAGTGCAAAGGCCACTTCTAGGTAAGACTGCTACCCCTACTCCACACAGACTGCTGCTCCTAAACCCTTCCAGCAGAGGAATTCAGAGGCTTCCACTACAAGGGAACTAACTGATAAGGATCAGGGAAGGCTTGCCTAAGAACGTGCTGTTTCAGCTGAGATTTGGCGAGGCATGGTGGGCGTGGGCAATGTTTCCAGCACTTAGAGGAGCACACCTTTCCTGGGTCAGCATAATGTGTGCCCACAGTAAGAAAACTTGCAGCTTTGGGTTACTCCAAACACTATCCATCCGTAAAGTGATTGTCAGCACGAGATTAATTCAGGGTCTAAGCTTTACTTTCCTGTGTAGACATCATTAGAGTAGCTTAATTCCTGGGCTATGTTCTTGGAAATACACTTTTCTATAAGTAGCAATCCTTTATTTAAAAACCTGCATTAATGAGGATCCAGGCTGTAATCCTCAGCTTTTGAAAATACCCCTATCAAGGCTTGGACGCATTCAAAAGGGTTACAGAAAAGTGAATCTTTAAAATAGTCATTCAGGACGTATGAGAATTCTTGGAATTCTTGTTAAAACACAGACCATTTCTATTAAGAAAGTCACACTTTGTCTAGTACCATAAACCCTTCCCAGGAAAATGTTTAATGAAAATATAGATAAATCAAATACCAAAATAATTGGGTTTTTTGTTGTTGTTGGGGAAAAATAATTTTAATCTAACCAATCAGAAGCAATCAGTACAGATGAATGAGGATAGTAGCTATTATCAAGGCTGGCTCATGGAACACTGATTACTGAATGGAATTCAGAATAAAGGAGTTTCCTCTTGGACATCACCCAACCATCTTTCTGAAAGTAACGAAACACAATATCCTCTCTGAGACACTCCTATAGCCAGAACCATAGTAACAGCATTAAAGCAATATCCCAGCTGCGTATCTATTTTCCACCAACACAAACTGATCAACTCTGTTGAATAATGTTCACAGGAGCTGCATTGAATGCTACCTGTCTGCAGATGGCCAGGCCGGAGAAGACTGTGTTGACAAATGCAAATTAGCTGGTGCGACCATCAACGAAGAAGAAGGTTCTACTTGTTTGAAATTGCTTTCCTTTCTTTGCACAGTTTTGGAGAGGCAGAAATTCGGTGGAGGGCTCTTCAGTAGCTCGACCTCATTTGTACTAGGGTGTTAATTCACTCGCATTCATTTCTAAGAGTAAATGCATTCCAGAAGGCTAAAGACTCGATGGTTTGGGAGACAAGCAATTTAAAGTCCCGGCTATGCTATTTGCTCTGTTGCAAATTCATCTCTCCTTAACACATGCAATTGGAGAGAATTCCAGAATGCTATATTTTTTTGAATTAGAAGAGTGGAAAATTGAAGAAATAGCTAAATGTTAACCTCCTAACCTGAAATCATCCTCTATCGTCCGATTACCTTATTTCACGATAGGACAAAGTAAGGTATAATATGGGTTTTCTGACAGCAACTCTCAGTCACCAGGCAGTTTCTGGTTAGTGGCCATTTTTCCTGCCCTCCCCTGCATATGCTTTTACTCCCAGCTTCCCAAACATGGGCATTACATGGTCATCCTTAATTCCCTGTTGCCTTGGTCCCAAACTACAAGAAGGGCCTGTTACCTTTAACTGCTAAGCAAACTCTGCTCTTGCTTCCACCTGCCATTTTTGAAGTTCCTTACTTAAAATCAGATTCTTTCTAATGGCAAGATGTTATCTCAAATCTGTAAATTGGTTGTATTTTGGCTGGTAATGCATTTAAAAAATAACTTGTGAACTTTAAAACAAAGCCGATGACTGACTTCTCCCAAAGGGACCATCTGGGGGGATTTGCTTTTCCATCATCACAAACCCCCTGCCTTACCCCTGCTGCTCAGGTAGGGACGTTGTTCTGCACGCCTCAGAGGCACCGCCACGGTGCATCTCAGGAGGAGTGGGATAACCAAGACAATAATTTATGACACTCTAGGATATGTATCTTGAATAGACGAAGCTAGAATACAGAAATTAATCCATTTCCAAAGTGAAATAAGTTAGTGATATTTATATTGTTTTGAAACTTACCAACATTGTTTTAAAATTGAGGTTTCTGACTGTGCACAGTTAAATAACCCTGTATGGAGGGGCGTGATTAGTGCTCGTGAAACCCCTTGCCTGTGCTTTTCTGGTGCCTCAGATAAATATGCCAAATAACCATAAATTGGACAAGACGGTGTGTACCTTGCACTAATACCGAAGGGAAGATGCAGTAAAAGCACCGAGTAAAGTGGGATTTGTAGCCTGTCCACATTAGTAACTAGTACGAAATCTCAGCATATCCTTCTGGCTTCATTTCACAGCACGCAGTTGGGATATTTACCAAGTGTTTTAAAGAAATGACTAAAAATTGCAGAAAATGGGGCTTCCCTGGTGGCACAGTGGTTGAGAGTCCACCTGCTGATGCAGGGGACACGGGTTCGTGCCCCGGTCTGGAAAGATCCCACATGCCGCGGAGCGGCTGGGCCAGTGAGCCATGGCCTCTGAGCCTGCGTGCCCGGAGCCCGTGCTCTGCAACGGGAGAGGCCACAACAGTGAGAGGCCCGCGTACAAAAAAAAAAAAAAAAAAAAAAATTGCAGAAAATGCCCTGCAAATGACTAGAACTGAATTGACTAGCAGCGTGAGAAATCTAATGTGCTGAAGGGAAAAAAGAAGTAAACCTTGGAAACATGTAAATCATGAACAGGGAATTACTATATTTAAATACACAGTTTTCTGAGTATAGGTTATCATAAATGCTTGGATTTGAGAGGAAGACAAGATTCTCAAGTGGCATTTTAAATTTTTGCATTATTCTTCTTGTATAATTGACTAAATTACCTTCAAAATAGGGGACTACAACTATTTCTAACTCAGAAATCAAAAATAATAATTGGATTACCAGTACCATTTAGAGCACTAATCTTGATGAATTCGAGAGAAAAACTATCTTTGTCAGCCTGTGAATTAAAAAAGTCACTCTTCTAATGGGCCTTTTTATAAGTCCTATTTCAAGTTACTCATCCAGTTATGTTATTGATCATATTATCTTGAAATTATCACAACATATTTGTTCTTCCATGGGGTCTTTTATCAGCCCATTCTTCCCCTGATAAGGACATGGAGAGTAAAGTAAGATAACCATAAACTTCATAATCTGAATAAATTATTCCTCACCTGTGCTATGGTGACTTGTGTGAGTATTTCTAAGGACATATGGTTTAACTTTATTCACTCCATTTTACTGAAGTAGAAGTTTTTAATTTACCCCAATATTCATGTACTCAGAGCATTGTTACTCAAAGTGTGTTCCATGGAACACTAGTTCTGAAAGTGTTAAATGGACAAAAGCACCCATGGTCATATAAATTTTGTAAATGGGAAGCTAAGCTTTTTGTTTTCTTTGCAAGACTGAGAGTTGTCTTGTATATTAAATTAAATGTGCATTGTGAATTTGCAGGAGAAGCAAAGGGAGGAATTAGAGTAAGGAGGGATTCTCAAACTTATTTGACCATAGAACTCTTTTTTTTTCCCCCCACTTGGGAAACTGTTTTCACTGAGAACTACTGCCTCAGCCCCAAAGGCGGGGTCTTAAACACATGGCTGTCTTGATTCAATGGTGCAGACAGTTTATATTTTCCACATCTTTTCTGGACCTTCCCAGACCCCAGCCTTTTCACCTCCATTCTCACATTTCTTCCTTTTCTAAGTATGATTTCACGGACTGCCTGAGATCTTATTTTCATCGTATTATTCTAGAACGGCACTGCTAGCACTCATAAAAGTGGGTAAAAAAGAAAGGTCCATTTCTAATGAACCAACAAAAGAAAACCTTAGCAGCTAATTATGCAAATCTCCAGCCCAAGCTGGACCTTTTCACTGCACATTCAATAATGCATTTTAATACCCAAACACTACAAAACAGGCTAAATCTAGAGTCATAACAGTCATGAAAAGGAGTGGTGAAGTAATTAAAGCAAGAAGGGAGTCGTGACTCAAAGGTCATATTAGTGGTTCCATTAAAACTTTAAAAATCCTGGCCAAGTAAATTAAGCCTCCCTGTGCTTCAGTGTAGCTCTTTAAGGGAAAATAAAAAAAGCAGGATTAATATTACTGAAAGGAGTATTATGAGCTGTCCACATATTTTCTACCTGAGAATAAAATGTTCCATTAAGTAAGTTTGAGAGGAACAGGGCGGGTGTCCACTGTCACGGCAGAGACGAGGAGGGAAGGAAAAGAACACTCCAAAACAAAAAAAAAAAAAGCATATTCCCGGAGACTTCATGAATCCTTGCTAACTGGGTGGTTTGGTAGGAGAATGTGTGGTGGAGGTCATCTAAAAATGACCAAAGTATGAATTATATATACACTTCTGTTGCTGTCAAACATGAAATATCACAAATTTCGCTAATCAGTGCTGCCCAAACCTCTTCATCAGAATCACCTCATTAAAAATACTGTTAACAATTCACTAAAATGCAAGCTCCTGTCCAAACCACGGACTTCTCAAATCAGAAGAGCCAGGGTGGGTCCCTGGAATCCATCACTGCAGAACTCTGAGGTGATTTGGATGATGGTAAACATTTAGGACCAGATGAGAATAATTTGTAATTAGATTTCTTAATATTCCTATGTAAATAGATGCTTCTAATGGATTCAAAGACAGTTTGTTCACTTAAATTTATCCTCTGAAATCTTATTAATAATGCCAAATGTTTTACTAGTCCCTGTTGTGATAGATAATACAGGCATGCTTCTTACAGACTCTGGCATGAGATGTTTAACTTATAAATTAAACGCAAAGACAACTTAATTTTCTATCTTGCTATGGCTATAGCATTGTTGAACCAAAAAATAGACTATTACTTAATTTTTCTTTGTTAGAATCAGAGGAACACATGTAGATTCTGTTTTATTAAAATCTTTTTATGTTGAAGCTAATGACAAAAGTTATAGGTCTAACAAGACTATGTCCAAGATTATCTGGGACAGTCCCAGTTTTGTATTCTGACCCACTGTGTCATAATACACTAATTTTGGATCATATGTCTTAAAATTTTAGGATAAGAGCAAAAGGTCATTCTATTTACAGGTTTCTGAGAAAAAGTGTTTGTAACAGTATCATTAAAAAAGTCTGTAACTTAGAAGATAGGAGAACTTTAAACAAGTTTTTTGTTTTTTTAATTAGAAAACTCCTACTTAATTTTGGCATAGGTACCAGATCACTAAAATGGCTCATAAATAGTATTAGCATCTTAGACTGACCATTTTACTATATTATCAATTACGGTCATGACATTCATTTTCTGCTTCTTGACTAAGCTCAAAATTTTTCTTCTACTTGGAAAAGATTTGAGGAAAACTGAATTTTTTTTAATTGAGAAAAGGGCTATACTGAGTGGTAGGCCCACTGTCATCCTGGTCTCCTTTTATTCTGGGATTTACCTTTATCCTGGTGGTCCCTGAGCCATATAACACTTCAATTTCCATTTCCTCATATTAATTTATATTTACTGTTTTGACAATATGTGGCCAGCAATCTTGACTATGCCATTGTGGGAAAGGCCCCTTTAGAAATACCACTATCAGTTTGGACTGTGTAGTCCCTTTCTGAAATATAATCTCAGCTTCCTCCCAGATGCTCTCAGCCAAGGAGAACTTATAGCTTCCTCATTACCATAATCAGAGCCATCCTATTCCCAAGACAGCTAAGCGTACCTGCCTTGAAGTATTTCACTCTACTGAAATCCTACCACCATCATTTTGATGGGTGCATTCGATGGTCAGTCCTGACTGACCACACCTGGAACTGTTCTTCTGGAACAGGAGTAGAAACTAAAACCTCAGTGGATAGGGAAAATTCTATGTCTTTTCTATTCCTATTCTGCAATGTTGAAAATTCCTATTTGTATAATAAAACTCAGTGCTACTTTGCTTTAAAAAAAATCTCTTTTGGAATCTCATTTAACCTAATGAATGACTCTTTTATCTACAGATTTCTCAAAGGATAGTTCTGTTTCCTGTTCTCTGCGAGGAGAAAATGAATGTCTTATTACATTCCTAATAACTACAGATAATGAAGGGAAAACCATCATTCACAGCATTAATGAGAAAGGTGGGTGACATGCCTTCCCTTGCCAGTGGTAAGAGATGTTACATGGGAGAGGAGAAAACAACCAGAAAGATGCTCTGGGTAGCTTGCCAGGAAAGACATTTCCAAATTTTGATGGAGTGCCTCTACTTTCCCAATGACTGAAAGATACCTGTTGAAAGGTTTGATATGTTCCAATGTCTCTTATTAAGACCAAAGAACAAGAGAAGTGTTTTTGTACCAATCCCCGAAAGCTGGCTGATGAATTGTAGAAAGGTGGACCAATTAAATGCAATGAAAGCAAAAGGTATGTTTTTAGGAAAGACTGACAGGGAAGAGAAGCATAGCAGTCTAAGAGAAGGAGCCTTTTTTTTTTTTTTTGCGGTTCACGGGCCTCTCACTGTTGTGCCTCTCCCGCTACGGAGCATAGACTCCGGACGCGCAGGCTCAGCGGCCATGGCTCACGGGCCCAGCCGCTCCGCGGCATGGGGGATCTTCCCGGACAAGGACACAAACCCGTGTCCCCCGCATCGACAGGCGGACTCTCAGCCACCAGGGAAGCCCGAGAATGAGCTTTGACTCAGGCAAACCTTGGCTCAAATCCTGCTCCACCACTTCCTTGGCATTCTGG
Source organism: Phocoena phocoena (assembly GCF_963924675.1). Taxonomy (NCBI): domain Eukaryota; kingdom Metazoa; phylum Chordata; class Mammalia; order Artiodactyla; family Phocoenidae; genus Phocoena; species Phocoena phocoena. Next base: position 43,818,334 of record NC_089225.1, on the reverse strand, counting down.
AACATAATTGTCTCTCTGAGTCTCTATTTCCTCATCTGTAAAATGGGAAAAATAACAGTACTTTCTTCTAAGGGTTGATTCAATGATTAAATGAAATAATGCATGTAAAATATGTACCAGTTCATAACCTGCCTAATGGGTCTTTAAATGATAATGCTGAGTCAGGAAAGATGTGAAGAGACAAGGAAGGAAGGAAGTGGTCTGTAAAGGAAGTCAGAGTCTGTGAGTTGCTTCTGTGAGTTTTTCTCCTTACCAATTCATGGAGTCAGCTTGGGACTCAGGAAACCCTCAAATAAAAATCTCATCTTCAGTGAAGGGGAGAAAGAAACTTGTAGCAGGTAGAAAAGAAATTAGTGGGGAAGGTATTGATACTTCTGTTGAGAAGTTCTTAACTTTTAGTAAGTTTCACTGGGGGAGCTTGTTAAACCGCCAGCCTCCTGAGTCAGCAGGCTGGATGTGTGGCCCAGGACTCTGCATTTTAACACTTCTCCAGGCGACTCTGATACAGGTGGCTTCCAGACCTCCTCTGAGTGACTCTGCCCTAAAAGCCCTGGCTGCCTTCTTAGATGCGCACAGGTGCCTCGCCTTTTCTGTCTTCAGTTAATGATGTGTCCCTAAACCTTCCTGGCAGAAATGACAGCTGCATTAAATCAGACCTCTCCAGATCTTGTCAGCAGCCTCCTACTCCTTCCCTCAAAAGCTTGAGGCCTAAGTTCTGGCCCAGACAATAGCAGCAAGGGCAGGCTTGAAGACAGATGTGTTTTGTTGTGTGTGCTGGTTTATCTGTGGGCTGACAGAGTATTAAGTCCTGAATTTGAAACCAAGAGTACCAAGCTGCCATCACTTAAGAGTGTGAAAAGCAATGACAAAATTACCAAAAAGTAAGTTCAAGACGTTATGAACTAACCAAGCAAACACGATTAGAAAAGTATCACACTGCAGTGCTGAGGGTCAGGGAGGGAGGGGTCGGCACAATGCAAGAGACAAGTGTATGATGGTGACCTTGCCACTCAGGTGGGCAGAGTGCACCAGGAGACTTGCTCTTGAAGAGCTTCTGTAAATTGACTTCTTTGAAATGCATATGTAAAGGGTATTGTAGAGGTCATTAGTTCAGAAAATCTAAGGTGAATCCTGCTGTACAAGGAGGAAATACTTTACAGTACGAAAACCGGCCTCCACATTATGTATTTTATAAAGTCAAATTCTTCAACTACACCCCCATCTTCTGTTTGTGACCGTGGCAGTGGCTTTAGTGAGTTCTCCTGAAATCAAAGCCATTCCTTATAATATTGATTCCATTGGAGAAGCAAGTTTCAAACAAAAATGAGCTTCCAGAGTAGGTTCTGTTTTTAATACAGGGGATTTTGTATCTAGATGGTTTCATTTTGATTTTTTTTTTTCTTGTGAAACATGCTTTTGGTTGATAAATGCTTCCTCATTACTGAACTGTTGGGTTTTTCTTCTTTATTCATCCACACAATATGAGTGGTACATCAACATGCCATCTTTCCGAGAGCCCTCAGATGCCCTGATATCTTTTTATTAAAGCTTTTTATTCTCCCTATGCTTTTGTAGCAGGGAAAAGTGAGGGGGAAATGACCTCCCAGAAGTTTAACAGGAGTCACCTGACGGCTTCAAGGATGCTTCTTTCCTGGTAAATGTTCGAGCTCCTTGATAGGCCCGGAGCTTCCAGGGGCCCTGAGGACAGAGCCCGTCCCCAGGAATCTGTAGTCCCCTCTCACAGCTTTAAGACCAGAGAATTCCAGGGTAGCCGGTTGGAAGCAAGGAGAGAAAAGAGGCAAAATGACAAAGGAGGATGTGAAGATTAAGGATGCCCAGTATTCTTCAAACAAATAGAAAAAAAAAAAACCCAGTGAAGGGTCACCATCAGTGTGTGTGTGAACATAGGGAGAGCTTCACTCATCTTTTTTCCTTTTGGAGGAACTTTCAGCCACATTCCTGAGAGCCACAGTCAGTGAATGATAGTTGGGGAGCCTTCCTAGCAGGGATATGGGTGTGGATGTTACACCCACAGTTTCCAACTTGGAGATTCCAAGCCCTTGAGGTCTTGAGGATAGAAAAACGAGAAGGGTGCATTTGTTGTAATAATAATAATAATAACAGCAGCTCTCATTTATTGAGCCCTTACTAATACCATATATCAGGTGTTATGCTATATGTTTTACATGTATTGATTCATTTAACACCCTCAACAGCCATATAAAGCAGGTATTGCTATTATTTCCATTTTGCAGGTAAGGAAATTGAGAAGTTAATAATTTGCTAGGTCCTGCAGCAATTAAGTACCAGCCCTGATTGGGGATCTCCGGCAGTTTAGCCCAGAGCCCGTGCTCTTAACTACTGTGCTATACTGCCTCTCACTGGCTGTACAAGCATCGTAAATATCTGGATCCCCCAAATAGGTCAGATCGGCACCCTCTCCCATAGAAATGTTACGCAAACCACGTTGTAATTTAAAATTTTCTAGTAACCACATTAAAAAAAACATAAAATAATTTTAATAATGTTTTCTTTAATCCATTGCATCCAAAATATTGTTATTTCAGTGTACAATCAATATAAAATTATTAATGAGATATTTTACTTTTTTCATATCAAGTCTTCAACATCTGTGTGTATTTCACACTTAACACAAAACCTAATTCTGAAAAGTCACATTTCTAGTGACTATTGAGCAATAGCCACACGTGGCAGCGCAACCAGATTGGCAGCGTTAGAAACTCAGCGCCTTAGAATTAAGCGCAGCGCTGACCCAGACTCAATAGGCAACCCCGGACGGAGCACAGTGATGGAGAAAGCGTCTTGCCCCACCTACAAATGTCTTTAGTCTGAGCATCTCAAGAAATACTAAAGAGAGTACGGAAAGTGGAAATTTCTGTTGTGTAATACATGCTCTGGAGCTTGGGCCAAAATCCTTTCTTGAGAAATGTTTAATTCCCAATGACTCTAAGTTCTTAAAATAATTATCTCCACCAGGCCATGCCTGTTTCTCCATTATTTGTTCCCTACTGGAGAGCTCTCCTAATTCATGTTCTGACTGCAGGGTCTTGCTTTGAGCAGGAACATCCTATGCCCCACCCCAGACATTTCAGTCAAAGATGTAGCCAGTATACATTCTCATTGACACAGGCCTGCCGCTTTCTTTGCAGGAGTGTTGCTAACTTATTAGAAGCAGCCATGGTTCATTTGCTATGCTGGAAACAGTCTTTAGATCTTCATACTGTTGTACCTATTTTATTAGCTCCTTTACTTATTTCTGCATAATCTCCTTAAATGGTTTTTTTGGCCAAAGAACAAAAGTGTGTGAGGCCAGGCATCATGCTGTTAGGGGGCCATTAATTCTGCTCAAATTCAGATCAGCTATAGATCTTACCTTGAAAACGGCATGACTAGTCCTGTGTGTAAAACCCTCCTTTTTAAATATCTAAAAGCAATAAGAGTTAGGATAAACTAAGCATGATTCATTTCCTCCCAAGATACCATGGATTTGCCTCACTTCTTGCAGAGGGAAACAGATATTTAATGATAATTTCTGTGTGGGATTTTTTTCTCCCATGAAAGCAAAGGGGGAGCTTAATTATAATGTTTCATTAAGAAATGTATCATCTCCCAGGCATATTGCAAGTATTATTAGTCATTCTGCTGTCAATGAGAGAAGGTACTGAGTAATTGCAAAATTATATTACTATCACCAATAGAGTCAAAATAACATTTCATAGAATGTTCAGGTAGAGAGGATTATACAGAACACCTAATTCCTCAAACTTCCCTGAAGATAAGAATCACTTGGGATACTTTTAATAATAAAAAAATTATGGCTCCATCTAGACCCACCGAATCAGAATCTCAGGGATTCGGTCTAGCAATTTCAGGGGTGGGTTTAATAAGCGTGAGCACCTGGGCGTAAACTTATCAGGAAGTTAAGGAAACACTAAACTCCCACATCTTTGTTTTACAGATGAGGGCACTGGGGCTCAGGGAGATGGAGGGACTTGATGGTTTCAGGCAGCTACTGTCCATCAGATGGGAATGGAACCCATCTCTCCTGAACCCAGTCCAGGAATTTTCCAGGACACCAGGGCACTGCATTAGAGTTGAAATAAAACTGAAAGCCACGATTGTCTTCTGTCTATATATTAAAAAAGGAAGCGCAAGTAGTATATTTCCCAGGGGTAGGTTGTATTTAATATTGAGTATAATCTCCTATACGGTTCAAGAAAATTCATGAAAAAGTAAGTGTGTGTGTGTGTGTTTGTGTGAACACGTTCCATTTCTGCTTTATCATATATCCAGAAGAGACCATCTTTAGTAAACTATAGTCTTTTTATTGACCCTTTAAATATTCCATGTGTGTTAATTGTCACTGTTTTGAATTCGAATTCTTTTTGAGTCAGCCATTCAAGTATCTATCCATTTGCTTTGAATAACTAAACTCTTACTTTATCTTTTGTTCTACTTTGAATGAATAGGGCTACCCTTCAACAAGTAACTCTTTTTTTTTTTTTTTTTTTTTAATTCAGCAAAACAAAAGGTGTTACAAAAGGAGAAAAAGTATGGTCGGAAAACTTCATGAGAAGTGTTTTCGCTACATCAGAGCATTAATTGTACCACTTTCTTAATATAATTTTCTTTGCTTCCACAGACTGTCCAAAACCTCCGAATATTCCCATGATCATGTTGGGGGTTTCGTTGGCTATTCTTCTCATTGGAGTCGTCCTACTGTGCATTTGGAAGCTGCTGGTGTCATTTCATGATCGGAAAGAAGTTGCCAAATTTGAAACAGAAAGGTCAAAGGCCAAGTGGCAAACGGTATGTGCACACTTAGGGGCTACTCCTTTTCCTGTGTAAGAGATGGGATGTCGGCTTTCTTCTGAGCTGGGAGAGCTAGAATGTCATGCTCTTTCTCTACTCCTCTCACCCCGTCCCCAACAGCTGATTTCTGTTCTGCTTTGGGGACAAAGGGACCTCTGTCCATTATCTGGGACCCAGATAGCCCTCACAGCATACATTTGTCTCTCAGTGCAATGAGGATTTCCCCTACTCTGAAGCGTCTCGTGAAACTCCTTATACTGTATAGCTACTTAGAAACATCAAGAAGGTGCATTTTATTCTTTACCACCAGGAGGATCCCGCAGGTCCCATTTGATAAAGTATAGGTGCTCTATCTAAGTATTTCCATAAATCGGTTGTTAGAGCTAATGGAATAATGTTCATGAGTAGTATGACAGTTCATGCCAATTTCCGTGGAAATACTTATTACTCATAATAAATTACAAAGTCAAGAAGACTTTTGAAATACCGTCCAATTAGTTTTTCTGAAAAACATAAATTTTAAACAGCTACCTGAAAAAAAACCCCCAAAGTATTAACTTTTAAATACATGTACTCAATAAATGTAATTTATGTGTCTCCTCTTCACTGTAGGCAAACACAAAACAGGACTCCAATTTTCTGTGTTTCTTTTCCACAGGAGAGATAATTCCATTTCTAGAGGCCAACAGAAACAATTTCATGGTTTTAATTTCATCTCTCTCTCTCTAATGGTGTGTCCAGCTATCTGATAGCAATTATCTTACATTGCTCATTCTAAAAACAGCGATATCACTGGAGGCAATACAGGCAAATACAATGCTCCTTTGGGTTCATCTCCCCAAGTAAATTGATGTTAACACTTTTTGCTCTAGGTCTATAATATCTTCAATACCTAATGCAAATGGAATTTTCTGTTTTGATAAATTTATCTTGATAAGGAATGTTTATATCTTGTGCAGTTATTTTTAAACAACTATAATATATGGTGCAGGACAATGGACAATGAAAATTTTTATCTACTTTATCTTCCCATTAAAAATGCCTTTAGACAGAACAACCAAATGCAATGTATGGATCTTGTTTTGATCCTGATTTGAACACTCTAATATATATTTTTGGACAACTGGAAAAAAGTTAATATAGACTGGTTATTAGACTGATAGCTAGGAATTATGGTTAATTCAATTAGGTATGATAATGGCATGAGGCTGTGCTAGAAAATAATTAAGGTTTATAATGAAAAAGGAGTGAAGGCCGGGCTTGCTTTTAAAGAATTCAGCCAAAAGGGAGAGAGAGAGGGATAGTTAAGCAAGTGTGGCAAAATCTTCATAACTATTGAATCTGGGTCTACAGAGGTTCTTGATACAGCTTTCCTCTTCTTTTCTGTGTGTGTGGATTTTTCCTAATTAAACAAAACCCTTAGGAATGTCAAGTGAGGATTTTCAGTGAGGATATAACGTATCCATCTCTAACGAGGTAAAAATGTAACCTGACAGGTTAGTTTGGTGACTTAGAAACTAGTACTGTGAGGCCAAAGTGTTGGAGCAATTAACTTCACCTGACCCCTTGGCCACAGATGCTGTTATTAACTCTCATCCACTGCCTGGCAGAGGTCAGAAGGCAACCAGGCAAAACAATCTGATTAGTGTGTACTCGTCAATCCCAAACTCCCAATCTATTCCTCCCCTACCCCACCCTTTCCCCTGGTAACCATAAGGTACACACTACTATAGATAAAACAGATCACCAACAAGGACCTACTGTATAGCACAGGGAACTCGGCTCAATATTCTGTAATAACCTAAATGGGAAAAGAATTTGAAAAAGAAGCAAGCAAACAGACAAAAAAGGATGTGATTAAGTTGGCGCAAAACACAATAGCAGTTAGTTAGTCCAACAACCCCCAGCCCAGTGAAGTAGTCTTGACACTTTCGAATGTAAGAAAACTGAGGCTCAGAGAGGTTAAGAGACTTCCCAAACTGTTGGTCCATAGTGGAGCTAAAATCCTAATTGCAGCCTCTTCTTCCAAGCACAGCCTTGACCCTCCTAGAAGGAAGAGGCAGGTGTTCGCAAACAAGCGCTTGGGCAATTATGTGATGTGTATCTACTAACCAGCATATTTTCATGTTCTCCTACAAAGGCATGAATGCTGACAAATGATTAATATCTTTAAAATAACATTTTAATTAACAGTTAATTTCCCCTAAAACATGAATTGTTTTCCCTCAGGATGTAGAACATGACTGAAATTCAAATGCTGAATTTTTGCTGTCTCTTCACCTAAAATGGAACAAAAATATGCATTAAACAGATAAAAGCATAAAAGAAAAATATTATTCCCTGTTAAATTGAGTTTCTTTGAATAACAAGTGTTTGATGTTCTGGACTAGATAATGACTGGGTCATAATTATTCACTTGGATGCAAAAGAGGTTTAATTCAAATAACTCAATTCAAATTTCACTAATATGTCCGATTGGAAAAAAAAAGAATATTGCTCAGTGCATCCATTTTGGGGTCCCCGATTTGATTTTGTTTTTATCTAAAACCTATTTCTTCTTGAAGAACTGAATTTGGTCTTCAAACCCCTGGGGATCTCCGGGGACAGTAGTGGGACCTCTGACCCCTAGGCCCCCATTAGACTCTAAAGGTGACAGAGCTCAGGATGAGAAAGAGCTTTGTCCTTGCCTCCTGAAACATTTCCTTCATCGTAGCTATGAAGAAAGGTTACCTTTTATTATGCTTTTAGAAATAACACCCCCCATCCATATTCTTTATGAAAACACAGAGGGAAGATATTTAAATCCATTTTTGATTAGACATTTTTTCTAGGATGACAAGTCATTAACTAGAGGCAAAAAATGTTCAGTCTGACATTCGTTGCAGTCATGGATTGATTTGTACTGTGCTAAGCAAGTCAAGTCTGCGTTTGGCAGTTAGGCAATCATTAAGGGAGCTGTGGGTCGTGACAGAGAGCTTTCTTAATACCACTTTTCAAGCTCTAAAAGTGTGCCATTGCCTTTGTAAAATCCACAACCTAAATTAGCAACCCCCAGACTCCTGGGGGAATCAGCCTGGTCACCCCAGATGGTTGGGGGAAACCTGACCTTGTCTAAACAGTGCAGGAGTGCAGACCCACCCGAAATGGAGCCAGACCTGAACCTGTGTTTCAGCTGGAAATCCTAGGTAGGGAGGTTGCCACCTACGTGGCACTAGAGGAGGCTGTGTGGGACATTGCCACACTTTCACCTGCCAACAAAATCCTGTTTGAGCTCATTCTCCTAAGTTCTGATCATCAGCTGAGGACAGGAAAAAACACTACTGCCCCCTGACAATGTATACTTGCTGTTTCCCCACTTTTAAGCTTCCACCTTACCCTCCTACTGTGGTGGGATCTACTTCATCCCTCAACCCTATTAGCATGCCCAGGCCCTATAACTAGCTTCTTAAGAGATGCTCCCCCCACCACTATTATTGTAGACCTTGATAAACAAAGTTGCTTCAAAACACAGAATGAAAACTGCATAATCAAAATTAAACATTCAACTAAATGTCCGCAAAATAGCATTGTGTATTCAGCCAATTGCAACTCAAGGCACCTCCTTTGTCGTGCATATAAATTATTTTTAGTGTGGGATGTTTGACATGATCTGGGATGGGGCCCACAACAGAACTCCTAGTCCTACAAAGATCTTCCCTGACCCTGCTCACAGACTATTTACTCTTAACCGAGTGTCCTTTCTGTTTCCTAAGTCCCTCTATTCCTCCAGGACAGTACCCCACCCAACATTCCCAGCCTACACATTTTACTTTTTCCATCTTTCCTCTTCAGTTGAGTCCTTTATTCTTCTGTAGCCAACTTAAACTTAATAGCTTGCAATCTCTTAAAGTTAATAGAATTCTACTCATGATTTTTGCTTGTAAACAAGACTCCACTTGCATCTAAGACCACATAAGTCTGCCCTACACCCTCCAAATCTCAAGTTCTTATTGTAGTAGGACTAAATAAGGACTGTAGGGTCCTTATGATTATCCAGGCTGACCTCAGGAGTAGAAGCAATATGGTGACTTGGCCTTCACTCATCATCCACCACCAGGTAACCTCTTCTCTTTTTGCCTTCATTACTGAGATAGCATCTCTCTCCAAAGGCACATGGACAAAGGTAACGTGTTACTCAGTTAGAGGTCAGGCCACTGGCTCTGGGCCATGTAGAAACAGGTGCAGGTATGGTTCCTCTTCACAATGAAGACACTGCAGTGAATCCAAGGGCAACAAGGGGGAGAGGCCAGGGAATGGTTTTCAGTTTCATTCAGTTCCTCTGAGAGGCAAGAGAAATGTACTGAGGAGACAAGTACAGTTGTGTTTTTTTCAAACCTATGCCTAGAAATTGCTACCATGTCTGCAGTTCATGGGACAAGGAGACCAATGTATAACATTTAGTAATTTGGAAGGTTAGAGGTGGTACCCAGACTCCATAATACTCAGAAATGGGCTTGGAAATGTTGAGTCCCAAAGCCCTGGGGGGAAATATCTTTAGTACCCTCTCTAGGACCTAAAAGAAAAGGAAATTCCAAATGTGAAGAAGAGTTATAAGTAAGTACTAATAAGGAGAGGCAACATTTATTAATCACTTACTATGTGCCAGGCACCTGCTGAAGTACGTTACCTCGTCAACCTTGGGAAATGGGAGGGAAGAAACTGCTCCTTACCCAGACATTGTTCCTGCCTGGAACAACGAAACCAAAGGAGAGGAGTGGGAGGATCAGGCTGGGCATTTCTCCAAACACCTAGAGAGCTTTGGTCCTTCTGGTCCTGGTGATGGCACCTGGAAACACATCTACAGCCAAATAGCACAACTGAATTATCCAGGCTTTGACACACAACCTTTCTATTGCCCCAAGGGCAAAGCTGTCTTGCCCAACCTGCCTTGGGACCTGTACTCCTTCATGAGCCCAGCGTCTCACATGTCAGTCTCTTGTGACTCCCTCCTTCCCGCACTGTTATTCTCTAGTAAGGAAAAGCCACTGAATTCTTTTACTATCCACATCAGGTGTTTGCTGTCCTGGGGATCTTTCTCTGCTTCTCTCAAGCAGCTAGCTGTCACTCTTCCTGAATTTTGATCTCATTTTAGCAAGATTATTTGTGCCCTTGTTTGATGCCTCTCACCAGCAACACATTTCTTAAAGGCGGATACTATGTTGTTCATCTTTGTGTGCTTCTACCAGTTCACTTTTCCCATTTTTATTTTTTACATTTCATTTTTGGGTCCCCTATTGGTTCATTCTATTCATTCAATAAATTCCGAGTGCCTGCTGTGAGCTAGCCGAACTGTTTTCAGCTCTGATAAAACGGCAGTGACCAAAACAGCCAAAGTCTTGTTTTCTATCCACGATTTAGTGCATTTCCAAAAAGGGTAAGATTTCTAGGTTGCACGCATGGGACTGGTTCTTCATAATAAAAAAAATAAAGTTGTATACATTTTTAAATGCTAAAATTATGACATATCAAATTAATCAAAACTATTCAAATGCCTTTCAAGATTGAGCCTGACTCTCAACTTCCAATCTGTAATACACAATGAAATTATTTAGCTATATTAAAACCATGTAATAACATAATATACATACTTTCATTTGGACCTTTTTTTTTTTTAGGGAACCAATCCACTGTACAGAGGCTCCACCAGTACCTTTAAAAATGTAACCTATAAACACAGGGAAAAACAAAAGGTAGACCTTTCCACGGATGGATAGAACTACTTTACGCACGGAAAAAGTCTGTTTCACTGATATGAAATGTTAATGCACTATTTAATTTTTCTTTCTTTGTTGTTTCAAAATGAGGTTGGTTTAAGATAATAATAGGTCATTTGGAGATCAGTCATTCTCTGTGTGAAGGTTAGAGACTATGTTGGCAAGTTCAAAATAATCAAGAAGAGAAATATCCTTAAAAAAGGGGTGACTTTGGGGATCATTTCAGGAATACTAACTCTGTTGCATTCATGCCTCAAAAAATCATCAAAATAATTAATGGGGGCCTGATTTGCATTTTAAAAATGTTTGAAATTAGAATCTCATTTCTTGCAGGAATACCTGACGTCTTTGTCTCAGCAAAGTCAAAGTCCATATGCTCACATTATATACTCACACTTGCCAATGAATTCTAAACTTTTAGTAAATCTGCCCTTTCCTAAAGGAGGATTTTTTTTTAATTTATGAAAAAATGAGATGCTGACTTTTATTTCAGCCGTAGGATGCAATTCTTCCAAAAATGTCCCACGTGTAAGAATGAAAATGAAGTGTTAATAATTTCTGCGGATTTGAATGTACCCAAAAGTCAAGTATTTTGTTTTACAGATGAAGAAGAAGTAATTTATAAATTAGGAAGTCACCAGTAAAAAAACAAAAATAACAAGCCTATCATTAGATTATGTTTAATTACCTGAAAATAAACTTCTATACTCAGTTTCCCTATTGACCCTGAGTTTTCAAACTATTACTCCTTCTGTATTTCTCAACCCATTTTACTCAGTTTTACAGTCATGTAAACCCTGTAAATGTCATGTGAAAGTTTTAATTTCTTGTCAAAAAATTTACTTTAACTGGTTAGATAGCTTATTCAAAAAGAGCTCCAATAATATACAAAAGGACCATGGGTTAAACAGAATAAAATTGTTAGTGGTTTTAAATCAAACACATCAAGAGTACACAAGTCTCTCATGAGTAATAGGCTCATTTAAATCTATATTCTTTTCTCATTTGCATAACACAGCTTGCACATTTCAGTTGCATATGGTGAATATGTTACTTTAAAAAGTAAGATTTTACTTGCAGAATACATGTGGGTAATTAGGGGTCCATAGGTTAATTGAAGAGATGAACTCTGTAGAATATTATTTTTTTATAGTTAATACTGTTTTACAGAACACTTTCATCTCATTTGATCCTCACAAGGAAACTAAGCCTCAGAGAGTGGGTAGAACTGGTCCAGAACTGAGGTCTTCTAGCTCCAAGCCATTGCTTCTTCCCACAGGGTGAGACTGACTCTTGTCAGTGAAATGATAGAAAGATTTTGTTAAGTAAGTGATAACTACCATTTGTTTGATAATGTAGTGACTAAGCAAATAGCACTTAAGCTACTGGAATGTAGGTGAGGTTTTGTGCTTTTGTGCAATGTTTATTACCTTTGAGTAAATTGTAATGTGAAGCCTTTTACTAGGTGAGGACTTCATTAGGTAATGGAGCCTTCATATTTATCCACTGAACTGGCACAGATGAATCTACAGTAAGTCTCTTCAATTCTATCAGTTAGCTTGGTACACATTTGATCACTTGGAGACTTTTTTTTTCAGGCTTCTAAATAACTCAGGTAAATTAGACACTTGGGTAGTATACTGTGCTCGGCCCCGGGCGTCCCTGGGAGTCCCGACCAGCAGGACAAATCCTTGTGAGTCCGAGGAGGAACCTGTAGGGGTTGAAAAGAGAAGAAGGGGCAGGAGACGCGAAAGAATGGAGGCAAGACAAAATCCTGATCAAGCCTCAAACTTTTATTGCTGCAGTAGCTGTATTTATACAGTACAGAGAAAGGGGGGCGGGATCCAGAATAAGGGAAGTACTTGGCAAATTATCATTGGTGCTGCGTGCGCGGGCTTTCGTTGGAAGCGCGGGCTTTCATTTTTAGGCGCGGGCTTTTATCTCATTAAGCAGGAAGAGAAGCAGGATGTCGGCCATCTTCTAATGGCGAAAACTTCTTGGCTCCCAACAGTATACAGTTATACTAAAAGAATTACTAATCACTTGGGAAACCTGAAGAGCTGATGTACCCATACGTTCCTGACTGAAGCTCAGGGTCAGTGGGAAACCTAGAGCAAGAAGGAAGTTGCAATACCAATGACACAATAGTGGTATTCATCTCTACATGTGATATTTTTGTATTATTACTGGAATGGGATTTTAGAATATATAAATTTCCTTTGTGTATATATTGGGGAAGGTAGAAAAGAATCTGCTATTTCTCTGAATACTGTTTTGACCCAAGGCTGGACCTTGAAAAGGCCAAAACATTAACAGTAATACTTCTGTTCACTGAAGAGTTATGTTACGTGATGATAAAATGGGTTTTTTGTAAGTTGTTTTATTGTATTTTGTGTTGACATAAATAAACGTGGTAATTTAAACAATGAACCTTAGATGAATGGTAATTCCTTTTATTTACGTGACACAAAACCCTCTTCTTGGATTTCTGGATGCCTGGGTGACCTGCTCTGACCACCTTGCTGGTCTCAGTCTGGGGCCAAGGAGAAGAGCAGAAAGAGGCAGCCACCAAAGGCAGGAGACAGCAGGGCATGGGCTGTAATTTGCTGCATGTTTACAATACTGAAATCACTAGGTTTTTAAACAGGCCTGGACATTACCTCACATTTTGTAAAATCAAGTTCTTTAGGGTAAGTGTTTTGGGCTGAACTGTGATTCTCACCCCAAAAATTCACATTCTGAAGTATTAACCTTTAGCACCTCAGAATATGACTGCATTTGGAGATAAGAAATTTAAAGAGGTAATTAAGTTACAATGAGGTAACCCTAATCCAGTATGATTGGTGTCCTTATAAGAAGAGATTAGGTCACAGACATGCAGAAAGGGAAGATCACATAAAGACACAGGGAGAAGACGGCTATCTACAGCCCAAGGAGAGAGACCTCAGAAGAACCTGCCAACAACTTGATCTTGGACTTCTGGCCTCCAGAATTGTGAGAAAATTAATTTCTTATTTTTAGGCTCCCCAGTCTGTGGTATTTTGTTATGGCAGTTTGCAGGGGCAAACTAATACAGTCAGGTAGTGCTGTCTTCCTGGGCATCCATTTGTATTGGGTTGGCCAAAAATTTCCTTTGGGTTTTTCTGTAAGATGCTATGCGAAAAACTTGGAAGAAATTTTTGGCCAACCCAATAGATTCCATGATGCCATGCTCATTTTCCAAATCAGAAAAATTAAGCAGAGAGAAACCAAATGCTCACAAAAGGAGTCAGCTTAGAAAAAATCCTTTCCCTCAGAAAGACCCTCTCTTTACAAAAAGGCAGGGGAAGTCAAGTGAAGAGTGCTAATATTCAGAAACAAGCTGTTTCTTGTAGACGAAAGGCCAGACGTCTGGAAATCCAGAAACTGCTTCCACTTTGAATAGCTCTGAGAAAGTCACTTTTCTCCTTAGTTTTTCCATCTGTTAGGTGGTGGCAGTTCCTGTCTTTTCTAGCACCTATAACAATCCCCAACACATAGCAGGAGCTCAATAAATTCATTCAATCTATATTGTTGAGTACCTAATATATGCCAGACACATTTCTTATGAATATGGATTCAGCAATGAACAAAATAACCAATCCCTATGCTCCCAAGTCGGGGGGAAGAAAATAAACAAATAACTATACACTATCAGGGTACTGGATCCAGTTTACACACATCCCAGATCCCCTTGTCTCCACCTGTTCCCTGGGTCTAAGCTGGGAGTTGCTCCAACATCTACTCACACAGTTCCCTTCGGGGTAGAGCCTCAACTTCCACCTAACTCCCTAGGGGTCGGGGGCCACAACAAGTCCTGTGCCCAAGTCCAGAGTGGCAGCTAAACCTGGGTAATTAAGAAAACAGAAATGTTAAAAGAAGAATGCAAGAATAAGTCGATCTGAGTTGAGCCATTAAGAAGAAGGGAAAGAAACAAAATGTTTACCCAGCTAGATTTGGGGAAGAGGCAGGAAGTTTTGGGGGAAAGGGAAGAGGAGAAAGTTTTTGGGACAGCTACGCTGGGCGATATTGAGAATGAGATACATGGGGGTGGGAGTGGTTGGCTGTTCATTTTAAATGTATTCATCCTTTGGGGCCTGCTGTTCCCCTGACAAAGGCATCCTGCAGGGCTCCAAGGCAAGAGTGAGACGGCCCAGCACCATGGGGATTTCAGCTGAGCCCACGTGGTGCATTTAATCTGGTTCAGGTTTAACACTCCTCAACATCAGAAACAGTCATGCCCTGAAATACTCTTGTGAAACCCCCCGAATGGAAGACCCCGAATCCTCCCAAAGCAAGCAAGAGTCCTCTGAATCACTCTCTTCGCCTCTCCACACCCATTTCTTCCAGCACTTCTTGAAGTGACATGATACGAGCGAAGCGATCCCACCAATAATATTCTTTAACTGCAGGAGAAAGTTGATCTCTCAAGAGGGTAAATTTATTTAAATGTTGTTCATAATGATTTTATATCAGCCTCATTTTATGGAAATCTAAATGGGAAAAAATCTCATTATTCATTCCCCTTATTCAGAGGGAATGAAAAACAGGGATTAAATGAAATGTGATAAATAGAAATTCTCCCTTTTATTAAATTTCATTATATAGCAGCAAACTCAAGCCAACACAGCTAAAAAGCAAGGGAACTTAAGTGATCGGGGCCTCTTTTAATAGCTGGACTAGGTAGGACGCTCTAGTACTAAATGAGTAGAGTTTTACATGAGGCCAGGATGGTGGACAGTGGTCAAATAGTCACTACTTGGGCCAATGTATGAATTCTTCTGAGCTGTGGACTGTAGGCTGTTAAGTGTGGACTGTAGGCTGCTAAATGTGGGCTATAGGCTGCTAAATGTGGGCTGTAGGCTGTTAAGTGTGGGCTGTAGGCTGTTAAGTGTGGGCTGTAGGCTGTTAAGTGTGGGCTGTAGGCTGTTAAATGTGGGGTGTAGGCTGTTAAATGTTGGCTGTAGGCTGTTAAATGTGGGCTGTGGGCTGTAGGCTGTTAAATGTGGACTGTAGGCTGTTAAACATGGACTGTAGGCTGCTAAATGTGGGCTGTAGGCTGTTAAGTGTGGGCTGTAGGCTGTTAAGTGTGGGCTGTAGGCTGTTAAGTGTGGGCTGTAGGCTGTTAAATGTGGGCTGTAGGCTGTTAAGTGTGGGCTGTAGGCTGTTAAGTGTGGGCTGTAGGCTGTTAAGTGTGGGCTGTAGGCTGTTAAGTGTGGGCTGTAGGCTGTTAAATGTGGGCTGTAGGCTGTTAAATGTGGGCTGTGGGCTGTAGGCTGTTAAATGTGGGCTGTAGGCTGTTAAGTGTGGGCTGTAGGCTGTTAAGTGTGGGCTGTAGGCTGTTAAGTGTGGGCTGTAGGCTGTTAAGTGTGGGCTGTAGGCTGTTAAATGTGGGCTGTGGGCTGTAGGCTGTTAAACATGGACTGTAGGCTGCTAAATGTGGGCTGTAGGCTGTTAAGTGTGGGCTGTAGGCTGTTAAGTGTGGGCTGTAGGCTGTTAAGTGTGGGCTGTAGGCTGTTAAATGTTGGCTGTAGGCTGTTAAATGTGGGCTGTGGGCTGTAGGCTGTTAAGTGTGGGCTGTAGGCTGTTAAGTGTGGGCTGTAGGCTGTTAAGTGTGGACTGTGGGCTGTTAAGTGTGGGCTGTAGGCTGCTAAATGCCGCCACCCTTGTGCTTTCGAGGCATCCAAATGTGAACCACCCTAGGCTGAGCAAAGGGTCAAATATGTGATCTTCTGTTCTCTCCCACTTGGCTGCACAACCAGCAAGGAGGGAGCAGCACGGGCAACTTAGGAATTCTTCCTCTCTTAAGCTTGTCCCGGAGCTAGACGCTGGGAGAGACTGGGCCCTGGAAGGCACAGATTAGACTCACACATGCTCTTCGGTGTTGTGAACAACTTCAAGGCTTTACAAATCCCACAGAAGTTCTAGGTCAGTTTGAAATTTCAATCTGATCTTTGAGATTTCTAGGTACACGTTTAATGAGGAGACTTACTGCTCAAACAGTATATGCTTTTCTAGCCTGAAATGTGTTTCCATTCATGGTCCTTGTATAGTAGCCAACCCAGTTCCAGGTCAACATTGAAAGACAGTGCATTATGACACGCCACTGTTTGTCAATAACTGACTGGGGAAAAAGTCGCTGTGTTTTTTTTTTTTCATCCAGCTGGCTTTGCTAGACCTAATATCAGTGTGTGTTTGTGTGCATATATACATACATATATATTTCTTTCTTACTTTAATGGATGTATCTTATTAGATACATCTATTATTTTAATGGAGGTATTTATTTTTTCTTATTTTAATAGGTGTAACTTACTAGTATTAAATAACTTGCATTGTTAATTAAAAATAGGTAACATCTACTGTTCCAAGAGCTTTTTATATGCTCGTTTATACAGAGCTCACAACCATCCTTTGGAATGGAATTATTAGTATCTCCTGTTTTACAGATATTAAGTAACTTGCCCAGGTCACGAACTTAGCAAGCTTTGAAGCCAGGATTTGAACTCTGGATTTGGAATCCATGTTCTTAACCACCATGCTCTCCTGTCTTATAAATTGCAGTTAAGGACATAATAATGATAAAAGCCACCATTCATTGATTATCTACCATAACCAGCATTATGTAAAGTATGTTATGTATCTTATTGTATTTAGGCTTGTATTGTTTTCCCCCACTTTACTAAGAGGGAAACTGGCATTCAGAAAGCGGAGGGAAAAGAAACGAAACTGAGTTATTTGTAATGAGGTGGATGGACCTAGAGTCTGTCATACAGAGTGAAGACAGTCAGAAAGAGAAAAACAAATACCACATGCTAACACATATATATGGAATCTAAAAAAAAAAAAATGGTTATGAAGAACCTAAGGGTAGGACAGGAATAAAGACGCGGATGTAGAGAATGGACTTGAGGACACGGGGAGGGGGAAGGGTAAGCTGGGGCAAAGTGAGAGAGCGGCATGGACATATATACAAGGGCAGGATTTTGACCTGAGCGCATCTCACTCTGAAGCCTCCGTCTTAATCACCATACTATCCTGAAGGTCAATGGCAGTGCTCACCTTTGGCTCTGCCCCTTCCTCTGTATGCCAAGAAAGGCGCTACTACGAATATGCTTCTGGTAGGATATGTCTTAGAGTTGCTTTCCCAGATGTAATCATGGATTTGCCCTGAACCACATAGGCTTCCCTGCAGGGTTATGATCAATCTAGCTGTAAAGTAAAGACCCTTTCAGGGCATCAGACTCCAACCAACCAAGTTAGCCAGCCTGAGCATCAGTGTGGGGCGTGTCCAGCTCAGTTCTCTTTCTAGAGCCCTGCCTGTCACCCTTTAAGTCAGATACCTCAGAGGACTGCCACTATGCACACATGTGATGTTCACATTGTGAGTTCTGGCAGGAAAGTTTAGGATGTTTTGGAGGTAGGGGTCTTGACATGTCAAGGAAACTCCTCTCAGCAGCAAAGACTTCTATATCCACAGGGGCGTTTTATGGGACGCTGGTGTTTTATGCTAAGTGGGTGGACTTGGTTATCTGACTGGAGAGCCCCTGTCTTCCTACAAGTCCTTGCTGAGCACACACATTGCTCTCCTCACTGCCCCCCAGCCACCCTCGGGGCTGCTCCAGCAGAAGCCAATACCTGCAAGCCCTCATCTGGCACCTCAGAGAGGCCCAGCCTGGGCGGCAAGACAGAGAACTTGGAGGGAAAAGTGGACAAGTGCCCCCACTTTGCTAGCTAATTAATTAGAAAGGAGAGGCAGGAGTGGGGCTGGGTTGATGGTGATGGCAAAAGAAATCAGAAAATAGTAATGACTGTGGCAGGAATGGCTCACCAGTATGGGTAATCAGGAAGCCCTTGTTGTGTTTGTTTCCCCAAACAAGCTAGTGGAGATACAAGTTGTGATTAGTCTTTGAAATACTAAAGGTGATGATTACCATTTGCTTAAAACTTCTTTTAAGAGTTCTTCTTGGGGCTTCCCTGGTGGCGCAGTGGTTGAGAGTCCGCCTGCCCATGCAGGGGACACGGGTTCGTACCCCGGTCTGGGAAGATCCCACATGCCGCGGAGCGGCTGGGCCCGTGAGCCATGGCCGCTGAGCCTGCGCGTCCGGAGCCTGTGCTCCGCAACGGGAGAGGCCACAACAGTGAGAGAGGCCCACGTACCGCAAAAAAAAAAAAAAAAAAAAAAATGTTTAAAGAGTTCTTCTTAGGCTACAGTGTTTAAAGTGCTCAAATTAAAGTTGTAATCGCCTTTATGAAATGTCTTACAAAAAAACACTTCTTAATACTACTAATAAACTTAACAGTTATTTCATAATTCTCCCCTTTGATTAACAACTATTTTGTTTCATACTTTTTAAAAATAAAAACTATGCTTCTTTTATTTGTTTATTCATCTCCTGTAATAAATGACTATATTCTACTATATTCTCTACAAAATATTATTAGTTTTATAAACACTGCAGTGGGAAAATGAACATTTAAATTAAGCAGACTATCTATTAAATGTATCTTGCATAGTTTTGGTATATTAAATGCTATTTCATTGATTTCAAGAAGTGTGTCAGATTTTGGAAACTCTCTTACTAAGAAGATGGAATTGGAGAAGGAAAATATAAATAAAAGAAGATTAAAAACACTGCGAATAATAAAAGAGATGAATTTGTCATAAAGGCAAGAAAATATATACAATGTTTTTCTTAGGCTTTCTTGGTCATGTTCAGTCATTATTTGGTTTATTCAGATCTAATATTAATTTTAAGAGATAACCAGCCCATGCTTTAATAAAACTCTATGATTAATTTAAAAACCTGAAAATGACTTCAGCTCCAGACGCACACAGGAAAGGACACATAGTAATTTTTTTTTTTTTTTTTTTTTGCGGTACGCGGGCCTCTCACTTTTGTGGCCTCTCCCGTTGCGGAGCACAGGCTCCGGACGCGCAAGCTCAGTGCCCATGGCTCACGGGCCCAGCCGCTCCGCGGCATGTGGGATCCTCCCAGACCAGGGCAGGAACCCTTGGCCCCTGCATCGGCAGGCCGACTCCCATCCACTGCGCCACCAGGGAAGCCCGATACATAGTCATTTTTACGCTGCAGCTGCAAAGCAACTTTCTTGGCACACAAAGTTACCTTTTAATATCCTAGACTTAGATGTAGGCAGTAACAGGGTGTGAATATTTAATGTGTCTAACTTCACATACTGAGAAGTTCACAGGGAAGAGGTAACAATCTGACAGGCACTCCTGTCCTCATCCGGCTTCTGTTTATCACTACTGCATGTATTCTCACCTATTTCCTAGGGTTGTTGTGAGAATTAAATGAAACTATATATTAAAGTACTTGACATATACACTCAATAAATATGCAGGAAATGATAGCTGTGTTTATTAACTGAGTGCCTCCAATAATCCCTTCTGTCAAAAAGAGCAGAGTATCCAAGGTTGGAGTCTAGGTATAATTGGAGAAGTGGGGATATAAAGGAAGAGGTCAAACAGAAGACAAATTTCAGAAAAACCATGAAGTCCATGAAAAAGAATAACATAGAAAAGTCTCTGATACCATGAGCTAGATAACTCAGAACAAGGGTCAAACTGTAAGAGGGGAATGCTGGTTCTGAGTATATGGGGTGACAGCTTCTTAAACCAGCCCTTAAAAGAATTCTGTGTAAACTGAAGTCTGACCTGCTAAACCCTGAGGCCTATTGTGAGGCCCCTTTGAAAACAGAGGGACACAGTAGAGAGGAGCTGCCTCCAAATGGCAAAAGAAAGACAGATGGTCTCTGTTGGCTGGGAAGGCAGAGCGTCCAGCTGTGGTGCAGAGGTGAGTGGCCATCACGGGACAGGTCCTGCCAGGGCTGCTTGTGGAGCAGAGCCCACAAGCTCAGGAGGGATCACAGTGGGTGACGGGAGCCTCAGGGGGGCCTGGAGGCACAGACTCAGCTCAGGCAGTGGAGTTGGAGTGATGTTCTGGGCCTGGGTGTGGTGCCATGTAGGCAGCTGCCAGAAAGAGCACCACCAAGTTGCCATAGAGCATGGGACGTGCCCCCTGGGGATCCCCAGAGACTAGAGGTGAACATGAACCTCAGAAGAGGTCCCTTAAGTCTTCTAGGTACCCTGATGAAAAATACCACCAGCGAAATTCAGGTCTCAATGTTAAAAAGACTTTGTTCATAACCCACTGGGTGCTGACACTTGGAAGGGTTTGGGACTCAAAGGACAGACATATCTGCTATGGAGGTAGACAAAGGAAAAATAATTTCGAGCAACATTTCTCAAATTAACATTTGTACACCCGTAGAGGTCATTGCTCAGCTCTAAAAATAATTTCACAATAATGTATCTCACTTAGTCCTTTCCCTAGCCAGCCCCCCACGAGGGGCAGCCCAGAAAACAAATCGTAGGCTTTTCTGAGAAACAGGAAGGCAGTAGGGAAAATTGGGGGGTGGGAGACAGAGAGTAGAGGAATCATGTAGGTCGTGAGGACCTACAGGCAAAATTAAGAATTCTGATGGAGATAACAAGGCCGCAACTACTTATGATAAATAACGAACACAAGTAACAGATTTCATTTTTTAAGAAACTCGAGCTAACAAGCCAAGACCAGTTCAGATTTGGGCTTAACCTTTCTTGAAAATAATTGCTCTTACTAACAAACTGGAATTTGCCTGAATAGAGAGCACAGTCAAAACATAAAAGATGTAGTGAAAAGAGATGCAGATTTTCTGTAGCTCACATAGGTGAGTCACACAACCCCCTCAGGGAGCACAATTAAAGGCAGAGGACCAGAGTAAAAACCAAAGGCAGAGTATTTCATCACACTGGAGGAAGTGGAATGGTATAGAAAGTACTCTCGAGCTGCCTGGGTGATTTGGTTTAAGCATAGCATCGCTTTATCCAGCCCCCAGAGGGCAAACGTGCTGTCCCCAGAACGGGAAGTTAAATTACTCTGGAAATGACACTAGTGAAAATCAGCACAAATGGGGATGATTAACCCCTGTAGATATAACCCAAGAGACCATCTTGGAATAAGTGACTCAGGAAAATGTGGATATCCATAAATAGAAATAAGACAACTAGAAAAGGGCTGGAATGTTATTTCTATAAGAAAGATACAAGACAGTTGATGGTAATTTCTACTCTATGGTCTGAGGACAGACAATGCTAATGGAAGGCAAATGGTTTTCATGGAGTCTAGGAAAAGAAAGGTGAAGGGAAGACATGGTCAGTGTTTTTCCCGCACTGCCTAAGATGGACTGGAAGCTTCGGAAACAGGGATGCCCTGGCCTGGAAAGGGATGGCTGCTGGAGTGCAGATGGGACCCCTCATCAGGCTTCTCAGGGTGAATGCCTAGCGCAGCCCCTTGTCCTTCAAATACCATTTCTGTGAAATCGGATGGAAACCTGATGTCCCAATGTTAGAATCATTCATAAGACTATGGGTCTGAAGTATTCTCCTTAAATAAAACACAGACTTCTAAAAACTTTTTATTGGAGTATAGTTGATTTACAGTGTTGTGTTAGCCTCAGGTATACGGCAAAGTGAATCAGTTATACATATACCTATATCAGCTCTTTTTTTTTTTTAGATTCATATAGACCATTACAGAGTATCGAGTAGAGTTCCCTGTGCTATACAGCAGGTTCTTATTAGTTATCTATTTTATATATAGTAGTGTGTATGTCAATCCCAATCACCCAATTTATCCCTCCCCCACCTTATCCCCTAGTAACCATAAGCCTATCTTCTACATCTATGACTCTACTTCTGTTTTGTACATAAGTTCATTTGTACCCTTAAAAACACAGACTTTTTAGCCCAGACACTTCAGTAACATGCTTCTAAGATTTTGCATCTAACTTGGCTGCTCAGATTTGATTGGTTGGTTTGTTTTTTGTTTACTCATTGGTTCTGAAGTCTACTCATTCTAGCTAAGTGTGAAATGCGTTACCATATGCACTAATCACACACACACACACACACACCCCACACATACTCCTTGGGACAAAACCAAGCAGAGTCATAAGCCATTGAAAAAAAATGTTATTTTACAGATTTCTAGAGTTCCTTATGCTAGTGTTTTCTCCCTGTCTCCTGCTTCCCCTCATCTAAAGGTCAAATGCCGATGTGAGAAAAAATATCCCTAAAAAAAAGACATTTCTGCTTTCAAAAAAGACAGAGTAACGGGGACCAACCAGATTTACCTTGCCACCTGTATAAACAAAAACAAACAAATAAAATACATGAAACAATGGTTTTCAAGACAATGGACATCAGGCATTAAAGGGCAGTTATCCCTGAGATACAGGAAACAAACAAGGTGAGTCCCAGTTGGGCTGTATCTCTCAGGCTTGCAAGCCCTCTATCTGCCCAGCCTCAAGACTGAAGAAAGAGCCCGGAGTCAGCGACAGAGACGTCAATGGTTTAATGGGTGGAGGGAATCTTACATGTCTGAAGCAAGGTCCTGGAGCGACACCCTACCCAGTGAGTCAGATGATGGGCAAGACAAGGCAGCAGTCTTTGCTACCTGGGGAGAGGGAGGTTACCAGTTATAACGGAAGTTGACCTCAGGTTGGCTCACTGGTTACCAGAGAAACGAGCAGAGGAGCACGCCTCTCAATACCCTTTGACAAACTATCATATTGGAGAGAGTTCTGACCTAAAGATTAGAACAACCACTAGCTGGTGCCGGGGGCAAGTAGGTAGGCATTTACTGATTAGGCTCTATGATTAAAAGGGAAGGTCCGTCAGATGAATAGGGTGTAGGTAAGGCAGACACTGCTCCAGCAGGGGATGTAAGGAAAGCAAGAGAACAGCCATCTTGGGTGGCCTGACCATACAGTCCTACAATTGTCCCAGATTACTTAATTAACATTTCTAGAACACTCTAACCAGAAACAGAAGAAGACATGATCTTTTTAAGCACACATGAAATATTTAGCATAATTGCAGTGACGCGGATGGACCTAGAGACTGTCACACTGAGTGAAGTAAGACAGAGAAAGACAAATATAATATGATATCACTTATACGTGGAATCTAAAATAAATGGTACAAATGATCTTATTTACAAAACAGAAGTAGAGTCACAGATGTAGAAAACAAACTTATGGCTACCAAGGGGTAAAGGTGAGGCGGGGGAGGGCTAAATTGGGAGATTGGGATTGACATATACACACTACTATATATAAAATAGATAACTAATAAGAACTTACTATATAGCACAGGGAACTCTACTCAATACTCTGTAATGGCCTGTATGGGAAAAGAATCTAAGAAAGAGTGGATATATGTATGTGTGTAACTGATTCACTGTGCTGTACAGCAGAAACTATACTCCAATACAAATTAATTTAAAAAAATAATTACAGATGCTTACAACAGGTATGATATAAATAAACAAGGTACTATAATTTTCACACAAAAAAATATTTAGCATAATAGACCATACTCCTCCAGGCCATAAAACGAATCTCAATAAATTTAAAAGGACTTAAGTCATAAAGTGTCTTCTTCGACCAAGGAATTTCATTAGTAATTAATAGCAAAAAGATATCTGGACAATCCTCAAATATTTGGAAAGTAAATAACACACTTCTAATTAACCCATGGTCAAAGAAGAACTCAAAATGAAAGTTAGAAAGGTTTTGAACTGAATGAAAGTACAATATACCACAATACATAACATGCCACCAAAGCAGTAATTAGAGGGAATTTATAGTAATAAATGCTTATATTAGAAAACAAGAAACGTCTCAAATCAATGACCTCAGGCTTCTACTTTAAGAAACTGAAAAAGAAGAAAAAAATAAAGCACAAGTAAGCAGAAGAAAGGAAACAATAAAGATCAAACTGAAAACCAATGAAATAGAAAACAGGAAAACAATAGAGGATATCAATACACCAAAAGCTTCTTTAAGGTAAATAAAATTGGTAAACCTTTAGCCAGATTGATGAGGGAAAGAAAAAGAGAGAACACAAGTTACCAATATCAGGAATGAGACTGGTGACATCACTATAGATTCTACAGATATTAAATGAATAAATAAGGGACTATTATGAACAACTTTATGCCTACAAATTTGAAAGTTTATATAAAATGGAAAAATTCCTTGAAAGACAAGAGCTACCAAAGTTTGTTCAAGAAAAAAAAATTAGGTAACCCAAATTGCCTTATATCTGCAGAAGAAATTGAAATTATAATAAAAACCTTCTCACAAAGAAAACATCAGGCTCAGATAGCATCACAGATGAATGCTACCAAATGCTTAAGGAAGAAAAAATACATACCAATTCTACCCAAACTCTTCCAGAAAATTGAAGAGAAGGGAATACTTCCCAAAGTATTCTTTGAGGCCAGCATTAATCTGATACGAAAGCCAGATAAAACATTACAAGGAAAGAGAACTAAAGACCAATATCCTTCATGAACATAGATGGAAAAAATTCTAAACAAAATGTTAGCAAATTGAATCGCACAATATTTAAAATCAAATGGGCTTATTCACATGTAAACAAATGAAACTCATAGTAACGAATATTAACTCAAAATGGACCAGAGATCTAAAAGTAAAGTCTTAAAATATAAAGCATTTAGAAGAAAGCACAGAACATCATCATGACCTTGGATTAGGCAAAGATAACTAGATTTCAAAAGCATGATCCATAATAGAATAAATTGATAAAGTGATCTTTATCAGAATCTAAAATTTCTGCACTTCAAAAGACAATATTAAGAGAATGAAAAAATAAGCTACAGTCTGGGAAAAATATTTGCAAATTATATATCTGATAAAGAACTCATATCCACAACATATTAAAAACTCTCAAACCTCAGTAATAAAAAAATAAAATAAAAAATGAGCAAAATATTTCAGCAGATACTCCACCGAAGAAGATATATGGTTATCAAATAAGAACATGAAAAGATTTTCAACATCACTAGTCATTAGAGAAATGCAAATTTATTTATTTTTAATTGAAGTATAATTGACAAATAAAACTGTATCCATTTAAATTATACAATGTATGTATACATTGTGAAATGATTGCTATGATAAAGTTAATTATCATATCCATCACCTCACATAGTTACCTTTTTTTTTGGTGAGGACACTTAAGATCTACTCTCTTAGCAAATTTCAATACATAACAATACATAAACTTATTAATTACATACAGCACCATGCTGTATGAGAAATGCAGATTTAAGCCACAATGAAATATCACTATACTCCTATTAGAATGGCTAAAATTTAAAAGACTGACCGTACCAAGTGTTGACAAGAATATTAAATTCCAAGGGCTCCCATAACAAAGTACTACAAATTAGGTGGCTTAAACAACAAGATTTATTGTATCACAGTTCTGGAGGCTAGAAGTCCAAAGTCAAAGTGTCAGAAGGTTGGTCCCTTCTGAGGGCTGTGAAGGAAAGATCTGTTCCACGACCCTTTCCTAGCTTCTGGTGGTTTTCTGGCATTCTTTGGCATTCCTTATCTTGTAGATGTATCACTGTAATCTCTTCCTTCATCTTCACATGGGATTTTCCCTGTATGCATGCCTGTCTCTGTGTCCAAATGTCACGATGACCTCATCTTTTTTTTTTTTTGCATGCAACTTTCCTTTCTTTTTTTTTTTTTTTTTTTAAACATCTTTATTGGGGTATAATTGCTTTACAATGGTGTGTTAGTTTCTGCTTTACAACAAAGTGAATCAGCTATACATATACATATGTTCCCATATGTCTTCCCTCTTGCGTCTCCCTCCCTCCCACTCTCCCCATCCCACCCTTCCAGGCTGTTCCAAAGCACCGAGCTAATATCCCTGTGCCTTGCGGCTGCTTCCCCCCAGCTATCTACCTTACTACATTTGTTAGTGTGTATATGTCCATGACTCTCTGTCGCCCTGTCAAAACTCACCCTTCCCCCTCCCCATATCCTTAAGTCCGTTCTCCAGTAGGTCTGCGTCTTTATTCCTATCTTACCCTTAGGTTCTTCATGACATTTTTTTCCCTTAAATTCCATATATATGTGTTAGCATACGGTATTTGTCTTTTTCTTTCTGACTTACTTCACTCTGTATGACAGATTCTAGGTCTATCCATCTCATTACAAATAGCTCAATTTCATTTCTTTTTAAGGCTGAGTAATATTCCATTGTGTATATGTGCCACATCTTCTTTATCCATTCATCCGTTGATGGGCGCTTAGGTTGTTTCCATGTCCTGGCTATTGTAAATAGAGCTGCAATGAACATTTTGGTACATGACTCTCTTTGAATTTTGGTTTTCTCAGGGTATATGCCAAGTAGTGGGATTGCTGGGGATGACCTCATCTTAACTTGATCACCTGTAAAAACCTCATTTCCAAATAAGGTCACAAGTACTGAGGATTAGGACTTTAACATCTTTTGGAAGGACAGAATTCAACCCATAACAGTGAGGAAGATATAGAGGAACTGGAACTCACATACTACTGGTGGGAAGGTAAAATGGTACAACCATTTTGGAAAACAATTTGGTAGTTTCTTAAAAAGTTAAATACAGGGCTTCCCTGGTGGTGCAGTGGTTGAGAGTCTGCCTGCCGATGCAGGGGACACGGGTTCGTGTCCCGGTCCGGGAGGATCCCACATGCCGTGGAGTGGCTGGGTCTGTGAGCCATGGCCGCTGAGCCTGCGCGTCCAGAGCCTGTGCTCCACAATGGGAAAGGCCAAAACAGTGAGAGGCCCGCGAACCGCAAAAAAAAAAAAAAAAGTTAAGTACATAACTACTCTGTTATCCAGTTATTCTTCTTGTAGGTATTTACTCAAGAAAAATGAAAGGATGTATCCACCTGAGGATTTATACATGAATGTTCTTCACAATTTTATTTATAATAGCACAATACTGGAAACAATCCAAATATCTATCAGTAGGTAAATGGATAAACAGATTGTGGTATATCCATACAATGGAATATGACTCAGCAATAAAAAATAATTGAAATTTTAATGCATGCAACAATATGGCTATATTTGCAAATAATGATATTGAGTGAAGAAACCAGACCCCCAAAAAAGCATATATTATATGATTTCATTTATATGAAATTCCGGAAATTTCAACCTAATCTATAGTGACAGAAAGCAGATCTATAGTTGACTGGGGCCTGGGATGGGGAGGAATAGAACAGAGGGCTTACCAAGCATCACAGTGGAATTAGTAAGGATGATGGATATGTTCACTGTCTTGATTATGATAACAGCTTCATGGGTGTAAAGATATGTCAAAAATTCTTAAATTGTACATTTTACATTTATGTAGTTTATTGTTTGTCAATTTCATCTCAATAAAGGTCTCCTATAATTTTCTAATTTTCACTGGATTCACTAGGAATATGTTAAAAATGTTATTTAGCCCATCAATCTTAGTTTAAAAGGCTGAGGTTTCTCGCCTTATATTAATAAATTGCTTTTTTTCTACTAATAAAATGAAAATAAAGCCACTATGCAGGAACAAAACTATATGTTGATTTAATACAGGAAAAATTAAGTTATATTCACAAATTCCTGGTCATTTAGCCAATGATATCTTCCCCTTTTACAAAATCCATACATTCGACAACACTATGACTCCTGTTTTAACTTAGAAAAATTGTTAAGGTATGGAAAAGCTATGCAGTATGCCTTGGAAGATTCTAGAAGCCGAGCAATATAAAACAGGTTTGCCACCTTCTCAGTGCTCTATTCACTTAGCTTTGCAGACCTTCTTCTCAGAAAGCTACACTGGACTTTAATACTTAACTGGTTTAACCTAAGAAGGGCAGGTGAGGACTTTGTCTAGTTCCTTTTCATAGCCCCATGACTGTCTCATGTCTATTTTTTCTTCCGTGCTGAGCTTTAACATTTT
The DNA here is from genome assembly GCF_963924675.1 of Phocoena phocoena. Taxonomy (NCBI): domain Eukaryota; kingdom Metazoa; phylum Chordata; class Mammalia; order Artiodactyla; family Phocoenidae; genus Phocoena; species Phocoena phocoena. The sequence continues at coordinate 43,789,851 of NC_089225.1, read as the reverse complement.
GAATTGTCTTAGAAATAAAACTTGACAAGTCTCCAACCCTCCAAGCACACATTATAAGACAAGTAGGAACACACCACAGACTCTCTGCCCCTGATCCATTGGGATCATTTTCCCTCCTGCAGAATGGCTGTGGGTCCCAGAGTATCTGGGTGGCCCTGCTGGTGCGTGGCATTCGACTCACGTTATTTCTCATTTTACAACAACCCTGAATGGTAGGTTTTTATTGTAGGTTTTTTTTTTTTCAAAATTGTAATTAGGTATTACCAAATAAAGTAATAAACAACTTTTAAGAATGCAAAATAAAAGCACCTTATTTTAAAGGTGCAAAAGCAAGAAAATATGACATAAACGTATCCATTTTTAAATAATCATCTGTTTGATGGGTAAATGCCATTTCAAATCATTTTCAATAGAAAAATGATTTATAAATCAGTTATCAGAAGATCAAAAAAATCAATGTTTAATACCAACTTTAACTATAAATAAAAAGAATATTGTCACCTCTCCTGTTTTTGCTTCAACATTTATATCTTCTGCTCTTTCTCTTTTGGAGAAAATATTGCATTGTAAGGCTGCCGTCTTTTTTTTTTTTTTTTTTTGCGGTACGCGGGCCTCTCACTGCCGTGGCCTCTCCCATTGCGGAGCACAGGCTCCGGACGCGCAGGCTCAGCGGCCATGGCTCACGGGCCTAGCCGCTCCACAGCCTGTGGGATCTTCCCGGATGTTCGTGTCCCCTGCATCGGCAGGCGGACTCTCAACCACTGCGCCACCAGGGAAACCCTGCTGGAAATTTTTATGGTAGGTTTGTTTTTATTTATATAGTGAGGAAACTGAGCAAGGTTATGTAATTTGACCAAAGGAACACAGCTGAGAAGTAATGGAAGAAGAATTTTTAACCCATCACCTCTCCCTGCTCTCTCTTTCTCCTCCTCCTCCCTTTACCTAGTCCTTCAACATGTGAACACACCCACAGACTCTGCTTCGATTTATCAGGGAATTCTTTAGATGAAATCAAAAGGTGCAGCCACCCCTCGATTTTGTTATTGTTTCTATTTAAAAGGCGCATTGGTGATTACAAAAACTACCGTACACACTTTTCTGAATATTAAATGGAATAGGATATCTGAATTACTAGAAAATGATTAATAAATGGTAAAATAAATATTGATCCATCACCAGGCTTTCCCATTAAGTTCTGGAAAGTTATAGCCTGCAGGGTGACAACCAGAGATGCACAGCTGGAGAAGGCTCTTTGGTAGCACAAGTTTCCAAATGGGGCCCCTAGAGTCAGGCAGTCCCATAGCCCGTGACAGCCAGGCCAGGTCTCCGGGTCTGCTGTGGCTGCCCATACCTTGCTTCTCCCTCCCTGTGTGATTACAACACAGCCAAGTGGAAACTTTACATCTAAAACTCACCTCTCTCCCTGAACTGAGAGGTTTCTTGTTGGTTTCACTTTTTTTTCAAGTGCCAGACATTACCTCCTGCCCTCATCTATTCAGAACCCAATGCGCATTCATGGGAGAAGCGAGACGTTCCCCACCCCAGCTGCACATTACAATCACTTTGGGAGCTTAAAAAAAAGGTACTGCTGCCTGGGTCCCACCCCCGACCCCTTGAATCAGAATCACTGGGGGTAGGGGCCTCCGTATTGGTGCTTTTCAAAAGTTCTCCGGGGGACTCTGACCACAGTGAGGGCTGAGCACCACTGGGCCATCTGTGTTTCAGAAAACATGTGACGTGCTCTCCGGAGGGGTCTCCTCTTTCCTCTACAGGTGGTGCCCCTTTGCCTGCTACCTCTGCACCTCCTCTACGAGGTTAACGTGTGAGAAGCAGAAGGAGAGCATGAATATGCAGAAATTAGGCTGTGTGCTGACAGGGGAGACTTAAGATTCCCTATGAAGACCCAGTCAAGACAGAGGCTCAGCTAAAACTTCCAAGTGAGTGGAACTTTCTGGCTAAATATCACACACTGGGAAAGCCGTGAATTGAATTAAATTGATATAAATTGCTACCTAGACTAAGGTGAAAAACTAGTTCATTGCTACCTAGACTAAGGTGAAAAACTAGTTCATTAACTCATTATGGACATTGGCCCTTAGCCCAATGAATTTTTACTTGTTTTCACCCATTAGTACTCTAGTCACTGTGGGTGTTATTAGTTAAAATACCACAGTACTGGTAAATCACTACATAAAGCAATATTTTGAACACATCCAGAAGTGTTTAATAAATGGCTGGGGGAAAGCTGCTGACAGTACATATTAAATAGGTTAGAAAACTCATGTCTTATGTAAACCAATATTCTCTTTTATCTACAGTACAGTTTCCTCTTAATGAGATAACTTATTATGTGAAGTTAATGAGTAGTTCAGGGTAGGGCTTTAACAGTAAGTCATTTAAGCTCTCTGTCCTCATCAGTATATAGTGACTGTAATTATACCTACTTCACAGTGTAACTGTTGTGGGTATCATCTAATAATCGTAGTTACATCTCATGAGCACTCACTACTTGCCAGGTTTTGGGTGTTTTGCCTGTATTATGTTATGGGGTGGGCACTCATTGTGCTCCCTTTTACCGAAAGGAAAGAGAGGCTGGGCGAGGCACAGTGATTTGGTGTAGGTCACAGAGCAGACTCCCACCCAGGCAGACTTACCTCTTCACCACCACGCTGTGGATACAGCAAGCACTCCAGAAATGGCAGCTCCTTGGAAGAAACAAGGTCTATCGTATGGCTTTTTTCTCTACCCAGCAAGAGACCAAATCAATCCTCAGTCTTTGTTTGCCCCCCAGATATTTTTTTTTATGTAAGTAATAACAATAATAAAAACTACCTTTGCTGAGTGTTTACTCTGCCAGTCACTGTTCTAAGCAGCTTCCAGGTATTTACTCCTTTAATCTCCATAACAGACCAAAGAAATGGCACTATTATTGTTCCAAGTTTGCAGATTAGGAAACTAAGGCACCTGGAGATAAAACCTGCCCTAGTCATACAACCAGCAGATGACAAACCCAGGGTCTGAGACTGGCAGTATGGCCCCAGATCCCCCTCTGTCTGCCTCAGCTTGTCCACCTGTGATCATGGAGCCACGTCCTGTGAGATCCCACCATCATCATCAACTTCTCTCCTGCCAATATCTTCAACTCCCTGTAGGTAATATCCTGATTGGGTGACATCAGTCTGGATGAAGCCTGGTGTCCACCTTCCTGCAGGTACCTGGGCTATGGAGCATCATTAAGAAAACAAAAATCCACTCTAAAATCATAGTCCCTGACCACATCTGGGCCTCTGGTTATGCCCAGGTTTCCGGCCACATTTCCCCAGCAGCTCTCTCTGCGGACGTCAGAGCCAGTCTCACCTCCTCTCCCCAACTCCAGCTCTCCACTCATGCTCAGCAGATGAATGCCCCTGCTACTTCACAGAGAAACTAGAACTTAGCAGAGGAGAGAACTCTCAACTCTACCTTCAGTTTACAGATTTACCTGTGTCTACAACCATTATTTCCTATATTCCTGCTATCAAGGGAGGCATCACCTTCCTTTCTAAAGTGAATCCTTTCACTTTTTGCTCTGGAAACTTCTTCCTTCTCAAGGACCTCACTCTGAATTTTCCAACAGTAAGTATCTTTGAATTCCCCCTCTCTGCTGGATCCTTCCCATCCGCATTTAGATGTGCTCAAGTCGCTCATCTAAAAAATAACAAAGTAGGGCCTCCCTGGTGGCACAGTGGTTGAGAGTCCACCTGCCGACGCAGGGGACACGGGTTTGTGCCCCGGTCCGGGAAGATCCCACATGCCGCAGAGCGGCTAGGCCCGTGAGCCTTGGCCGCTGAGCCTGCGCGTCCAGAGCCTGTGCTCCGCAACGCGAGAGGCCACAGCAGTGAGAGGCCCGCGTACCACAAAAAATAAATAAATAAATAAATAAATAAATAATAAAAAATAAATTAAAAATAACAAAGTAACAAAAATAGCAGCAACCGGTTCACCCACAACCATATACGCACAGCCTGTACAGCTACATGTCCTGCGCCCCACGGCCACCAGCTGCTGGGAAGAGTCGTCTTAGTCATCCCCAAACCACTGACGTGCCTTCTCCTCCAACCATTAGGAGCAGTCTCCCCAAGGTCATAATTTCCCTCCTCGTCCCCAAATCCAGTGCACATTTCTGCCCTTACATCCATTGATCTCTCCAGAGAGTATGGAGCTGTCAATGATTCTGTCCATGAAACACGTTTCCTCCCGCTTCCAGACACCTAACTCCTTCTCAGTCTGTTTCTCTAGCTATCCCCAAATGTTGTTCCCTATGATTCTTTTCAGGTCTCTCCTCTTTTCTCTTGACCTACAACAATCACATCTACTCCCATGGTTTTAATGATCAACAACAGATAACGTCCAAATCTATGCTTTCTGACTTTAATACCCATATATGGAACTGCCCCCTAGATATCTTCACCAGCCTCTCAACGTATCCCAGACTGAAACCCTACTCCTTCCCCAAACTGGTTTCTCAGAGGATGAAGCCACTAGGTTGCCATGCCAGAAATGGGACATCATTCTTGATAACTCTCTCTTTTTCCCCAACACACCCGCTCAAACACTAAGTCTTGTTGATCTGATCCTTCCTCTTATACATCTCGCAAGGTGTGTTCACTTTCCCCAGTCTTCTACTGTCTCCTTTCTAGTCCAGACAAGAGCCGTCTCTTTATCCAGGGTCCTGCCGCAGCCTCTTAACCCTTATGAATTGCTCACCTCCAGTCCATTCTCCATACTATGGCAGGAATGTTCTTTCTAAAATGTAACACATAAATCTGGTCACAATGAAACCCCCTAATGGCTCCCTGCTGGCTCTAGCATAAAGGTTTTTTAACATGATTTAAGATCTAATCTCAGCTTTCCTATTTAGCCCTAATGTTCCTGGAACCTCCCACCTCAGTACCCAATCTCCCTGCTAAAAGAACTTCTCAAACACCTCATGTCCACTCTTGCCTCTATTCCCTCTGTTCTGGAACATTTTTCTGCTCAGCTAAATCTCTCCTCTCCCATCAGCCCCTCATTCCCATTCCCAGGCAACAACTCACCTGCTTTTTGTCACCACATTTTAGTTTACAGTTTCCAGAATTTTATGGAAATTGAAGCATAAAGTATGTACTCTTTTTTGCCTAGCTCTTTCACTCAGCATAATTATTTCAACATGCAACCATGTTGTTCCATTCATAAGTTCTTCCTTCCTTTTTATGGCTGAGTAGGGTTCCATTGCTTGGATATACCTAAATCTATTTATCTAATCATCCATTGCTGGGTATCTGAGTTGTGTACACTCTTGGGCTATGACAAATAAAGCTGCTATGAATATTCATGTACAAACTTTATATGGTCATGTGTTTTCATTTTTCTTGAGTAATCACTTAAGGGTGGAAAGGCTGGATCATATGGTTGTTGTACCGGATTGAATAGTGTCCCCCCAAAACCATGTCCACATGGAACCTCAGAATGTGACTTTATTCAGAAATAGGGTATACTCAGATGTAATTGGTTACAATCAGATCATACTGGATCAGAGTGGTCCCTAAATGCAATACTGATGTTTTTATAAGAGAGATATAAAGGGAAGAAATCCATATGATGATGTACTATAAACCAAGTGATGCTAAGGATTGCCAGCAACCACCAGAAGCTGGTTGAGAGGCAAGGAACAGACTGTCCCTCAGACCCTCAAGATGGAACCAATCCTGCCAACGCTTTGATTTTGGACTTCTGGCATTCAAAATTGTGAGAGAACTAATTCCTGTTGTTTTAAGCCACCCAGTTTATGGCGCTTTGTCACGGCAGTTCTAGGAAACGAAGTAGTTCTATGTGTTTTTTTTTAAACTTTTTAAAAGACTGTCAAACAATTTTCCAAAGTGTTTGCACCACTTTGCACTCCTATCAGCGGTGGGTAAGAGTTCCAATTTCTCCACATCCTTGCTCGCACTTAGCGTGGTCAGTCTAACTTTAACCATTCTAATAGATGTGTAGAAGTATATCACTGTGGTGTAAGTTTGTACTTCCCTAATGTCTAATGGTCTTGGAAATCATTTCATGTATTTATTTGCCACCTGTACATCTTCTTTGGTAAAGTGTCTACTCAAATCTCTTGCCCATTTGATATTTGGGTTTTTCTTATTATTGAGTTGGAGAGTTCCTTATATATTCCAGATACAAGTTCTTTATCAGGTATATGATTTGCAGATATTTCGTCCCAGTTGGTGGCTTTTCCTTTCATTCGCTTAAGCATATCTTTTGAAGTTAGCTAGCTATTCAAGGTGCCAAGTTGGATGCCACTTTTTCTTGGCATCACTTTCTCTGAGCCTCAAGCTTTGGTGAGTGGCCCTTCTAAGGACTTGTCAAGTTTCAGACACATTCTCATATCATGACATGCATTGTTATTATATTAGTTTGTTATTGTAATTGCTTGTTTACCTGTGTGTTTCTCCCCCAGACTCAGAACTCTGTGATCATGGTCAAGGACTCATCACACCCTGCTCTCTGCTGCATCCTCCACACCAGTACTGAGATGGACAGAACACGCTCACGTTCATAGTCACTGTCTGTCTCTCCAGACTCACTGTCCATAGTTCTCCACCCTGCACTGTGTTCTGGAAAGCTGACTTCTGTGGACTCCTGGACCACTGACTCCTGGCTGGGTCAGCCAATTGGAAGAGATCAGAGGGCAGGAGAAGAAGGGACAGGCTGTTCATTTTCTCAGCTTCCTCCCTGACAGGCTCCAGTTTGGTAACAATTGCTCTTCTCCTGTCCTGCCAGATGGCCCCTGTCGCAGAGGTACAGCTCTCACGAGGCCCCTATAACTGCTCCCTCCCAGGTTCCTTTAGGCCCCGATACAGTCATGACAGCTTCCAGCACTGGCTAGAACCTAGGTCTTTCCCTTCCTGTTTTGGTTCCCTTCACTCTGCCCATAACTTTGTAAATAGTGTTTCACTATAAACCACTATTAAATCAGGGTCTCACCCTTTCTTGCGGAGACTCTGATTCCTACAGTGCTCGAAATACATTTGTTAATCTTGATCCTCACCATAACCCACACATTAAGTAAGTTTTAAAACCTGAATCTTCTTCACCATTTTCATTCAACATCATTCAGGTTTCTAATATTTTTCTAGAGTTTCAAATGACTCCATACACTCTATTCCCGTCCACCTCCTTCCTTCCTTCCCTCCTTCATTCACTCACTCAGCAGAGACTTTTGGAGAATTTACTAAGTGCCAGGAACTGTGCTGCCCTGGAGAATCGAAGAGAAGGAAAATGTAGTGGGTTCCTCAAGGAACCTACATTCAGGTGAGAGCTATAAATAAAGAAGTAATTCTAATTCAAAATGATGGAAGATGTACAAGGCCTGCAGGTGCAGGTGTTCTGGGCCGCAGGGGGCAGGAGACATCATTTCAGCAGGACAGAGGTCTGCAGAGCTCGCTCCTGAGCTCCCCTTTGCTCATTGCTGCCCTGCTTCCTCCCCCCACCCTCACAGCTCCCATGAAAGGACATTGAAAATATGCTAGACTCTGTCCCAAGCACTGCACAATCTTATCTCATTTAATACAGCAGCAAATAGTACCATCTGCATCTTACACGGAAGGAAACTGAGGCTAAGGAGACTAAGTAACCAGCTGGTAAGTAGCAAAGCACCTACTTTCACCATCACACTACCCTACCTCCCGAATCTGAAACAGACGCAAGACCTGGGTATGGGGAAGGATCATTTTCTTGAAGGCGTAAAAGTTTTTGCCACAGATTTCCACCTCAAAGAGATGAAAACGAGCCCTTCTGGAATCTTCTAATCATTGAATAGGAAATTTGGTGTCAGTAGGCCAGGAAGCTGTCATCACCCTTCTTCATTACGCTAATTGCTTTGAAGGTGAAACATGGCTGGTTTCTCCTCTTTATCCTGTTCATATTCATAGCTCTGCTACTTTGGAATATCATCCGCTCTGGGTCAGGGAAGGCTTTTTCCCCCCATTAGAGAGAGGATACAACTGAAGCCCATAGCAGGTGGATGTCTCACCGGGATCCCACAGCCAGTGGGAGGCAGTCCTGTGTCCCAGTGACTGACCTCGTTTGCCAGGCTGCCCAGTAGCCACCCGTTGCCTCAGCCAGGCCCGCCTACTCACTCTCTCCCGTGCAAGCGTTTCTCACTCCAGACTTCGTATTTTCTCTCACGACTTCCTCCCATCCTAGAACAGCCTCTTCCTCCTAAATACCCTTCACCCCATCTGAACACATCTAGCCCTGCGCAATCACTCTAGCCCCTCCTGGCCTCTCCCACTTTTACGTTCACTGCACTGCATCTCACCAAAGATTAATATCAAGGCTGCACTTTCCTACTTAATTATGCCACTTGGATCGCGCTCGGCTGCCTCAGTAGAAGCCAGCCCACTCAGACAGGGCTGAACCATCTATACTTTGGGGTAATTCCCATAACACATGATGTAGTGCTGAGTCACAGGAGAGATTTATAAGTACTTCATGACTGAGGTCTATATAGTCTCGTATGCTGAAAGCATCCTTTTTCTGCATGTTTCAGGCAGGGACACTGACTTCTATATGTAATAATATGCTGTTGACTCAGGGCACACTTTGGAAGTTTTCACATTCTCTCAGCCACACCTCTTACTCCAGCCACCTCTGCAGCAGCCAGCCCTGCACAGGTTCCCTCTGGGGCAACGTGACAGCACCTCACCTCTGGCCGTGCCATGCACCTGTTGCTGCCTGCCACAGGGCTTTCCGGTTGCCAAGGCACGGGACCAAGCTTGGAGCTTACCACTGCTATGGAAGTGTGCAGAGGAGTTAATAACCCTAGGACCACCTTCACTAGCAGAGATGGTCAGCCTAAGGATAAATGTTTCCCCCTTTCCTCTTCTCCCCAGGACAGACAGTTCTGAGACCTTCCGAGGCTCCTGCAGGACTGAGCACACGTTGCCACGACAGTGGCCAAGGCAGTAGCTGTCCTTGCTTCCTTATGCACTCTGATCTTCAATCCCACTCTCTGCCAGAGATCTCAACCCAGGCTCTGCTTTCTGGAGAACCAGGCTAAGACAGTTTTATTAGTCTGGTTGGGCTGACTCAACAAAATATCAGAGACAGGGTGGTTTAAACAACAGAAATGCATTTCTCACAGTTTTGGAGGCTAGAAAGTCCAAGATCAAGTTCCTGAAGGTTTTGGTTTTTGATGAGGTCTCTCTACCTGCCTTGCAGATGGTTACATTCTTGCTGTGTCCTCCATTCCTTAGTGCCTGGATGGAGAGATCTCTCTCTTCCTCTTCTTGTAAAGCCGACCTTATCTAGGACCCCACATTCAAGACCTCATTTAAACTTGATTAACTCCTAAAATTCCTATATCCAAATACAACTACATTTGGGGGGTTAGGACTTCCACATATGATTGGGGAGCTGGTGGGACACAATTCAGTCTAAAGCTGACAGTGTTACTCAAAACTATTGGTTTGGTCTTGGCCAACAGGCAGCTGAGAAAGGCAAGGTTCTCCAAGACCCCATCACCTTCCTTTTATTTTTTTAAAGCTCCCTTTTGCTTTCTTCCCTCCTCTTATGTTTTAATGACTAGCGTCATAAGCAATGTTTTGTTTAATGACTATTTAGGAAAGATCTTACATTAGCCTGTTCTCATAAATATTGAATGTTTCTAGTGTTCCGCCAGTTATTTGAAAGACTACCCTTAGAAAGACTACATTCTAGTCAGGGCTTCCTAGTTTAGGGAGGAACTTTTGCCAAGTTAAGGAGTAACCTCTTCTTAGAGCAAATCACTTTGCCTTTCTGGACCGGTTTTCTAGGTATAAAGTGGGACAACGCAGTAACAGCTGTAACACAGGATAACCCAGCTATTTTGCTGGGTTAGGAGGATCCAAGGAGATGGAAGGGGGAGGTAGTTTTTAAATGGGAAAGGAGCTCAACAATGGAAGACGCTTCAGTGTACTCTGGAGTGAGGAGGGTGGAGACCCCGGCGCACCCCCAGGGATCTCTGGGCTCCACATTCCAGGGGAGAGGAGGTCCAGAGAGCTCCCAGCGCGCCTGGGTCCACGGAGCAGCTCGGTTTCCTCTAAGCTGCCTGCTGCCAAACCCGCAGTGTTTACCATAATCCGGGTGGTTTGCAAACCCAGATGTCAGACTTCCCGTCCCAGAGATTCTCAACTCGCTCACCCCCAACTCCTATTTGGCCTCCGCAAGAAGGAGAGAGAAGGCTGGAAGCAGGAGGCGCGTGCACGGGGCAGCCTCACCCCTCCTCTCTCCCCACCCCAAAGGCAGGAATTTCTGGGATGGGCAGATGGTCCACCCCCTCTTCCTCCCTCCCGCTCCAAGCCGGAGTGGGTAGGGCGGGGAAAATCGCCTGGACTTTTCCGCCTTCCAGCCCATAACCCCGAGTGTCCGCACACTGTGGCGACAGGGGTGACGGTGACGGAGTGGATCTCCGGGACGCAGGGGTGGCGAGGCCTGGAGGAGGGGTGGAGCGCGGAGGATGCTGCGGTCCCGCCTCGCCCACCGTAGGGCCGGGCGCAGTGTCCGGCGAGCCCAGTGGTTAGCGATGGCGCTGCTGTCGCTGCTGTCGCTGCTGCCACCGCTGCTGCCGCTGCTGCTGGCGGTGCCGGCGGGCTCCGCCGAGGGCGCGGCGGTGGCACTCACCCCCGAGCGGCTTCTCGAGTGGCAGGGTGAGTGTCCCCCGGCCCAGAGGGACCAGATGGGCACGTCGGGGGCGGGGGTGGGCAAGAGGAGGAAGGGGCGAAGCTGGGGCGGGCGAGGGTGGCCGGGATTATATGGTGGCCCGCGTCTCTGCCGTCCGGAGAAAGCCCTGCGGATGGGCTAGTCCTGCACCGTGACAGGCCCTGCACCCCGCTCCGCTTCCTCCAGGCTTCGGTCGGGGGCGCGGCGTGGGGCGGGGCCTCGGCTCGCAGGCGGTTTGACTGGGCTGCGGCCGGGGACAAGCTGCGCGTAGAAGGGTAGGAGATGTTTCGAATGTAAACTTTCCTAGAGCGGTGTATTTGGGAGGACTATCTCTGGGATACCTGATGGCAAAAAGATGTCCCATTCTGTCCCCTCCCAAAGCAAGCGCTCTGGGTGTACGCCGCCACCTGCGGAGTGGCCCCAGCCTGGCTTCTCCTCTCTGCCCCTTCGGGAAAGAAAACAATCTTCTCTGTTAACGCTTCTCAGACCAGATAGGGAAGAGGAGCCCCTGTGGCCCCAATGAACTTGTGAGCTGGAGCAAGTTACCCTCTTTGCTCTTCAGTTTCTCCCCTTTGAAAAATGGGGCCTGTGACAGACATAGGACCATTGAGGGTAAAATGTGATCCTTTGCAAGGCGCACGGCAGGCCAGCGTGTGGAGAGTTCCTGCAGAGTTACCATTGCAATATACACGTGTACACGGGATCAATTGATCAAACATTTATTGAGCACCTACTGTACATAAGATTCATAAAGGGCTATGGACAGAGACAGAAAGAGAGATCACCGCTTTCATAAATAACTGTATGGGCTGCCTCTGAGGCAAAGGAGCCAGCGTGCAAAAGTGCAAGCCCATGGTGAAGGGAGGAAAGAGGTTGGGAAAAGCTAAATAAACCAGGAGAAGCCTCCAGGCAGCCTCCATACTCTCAGCCTCTGGGGATAAGCTTGGACAGAAGGAGTAAAATATGTCACCAATGTCTGTATTTATTTTTTTCCCCTCTCAACATATTATGTATACATTTTGGAGGTAATCTCCTCTGGACTGCATTCTCTAGCATTCCTAGGAGGCTTTACCGGGGACAGGTTGAGCAATTCTTATTCTAAAGTGGCCGAAGGTCAGAGGCCTCTTACCTCCTTTGTCATTTCAATAAAAATCCTCCTGCAGAGGCACCTGTGACCCCATGGGGGTGATCCGTCTTCACAAACAGTCGCTATGCCATGCTTATTTCTTTACATTTTAAAATGTGGGTCTTGCCTGGGCACTAAATGTCTATCTAGAAGAGGGCAGCAGCTGAGAGGACAGAAGCTGGAACCTAGCCACACAGAGAGAATGCGCTGGTGTTCCTCTGAGCCAGGATTAGCACTGATGGGCTAATCGCTTCTATATGTAGCAGATCCAAATCCCGGCTGAGATAGTTTCTAATCAGTGCCTTCTTTTTAATAGTCAAGGACACTATGAAGTTAGAATCGTCCACTACCTCCTGTCCACTCCAGGTGACAGTTTGCAAATCTGAAGGCATTTGACATAGTTGGCCTAGAGATTCTTCAGATGTGAAAATGCTGCTCCTCATTTCTGAAGAGCACAGAGACTGTGTGACATTGACTGCTCCAGTCCTCACACAGGCTCCCCTCCTTGACTCCAAGCACTCACATCAGTGGAATTTCAAGTATAATCTAGATGGGTTTAAAATCGGGTTTTTCCTGTTTGTCCAAAGATGGAAAAACAAAATCTTAGCGTTAGAAGGGACCTGAGACATTGTCTAGTCCAGCCATCCATTTTTCAGATGTAGAAGCTGAAATACAGCAGTGTTTTTTAGCTGTGTTTGGGCTCCTACGTTTGCCCCTGTGTTCACTGGACTACATTAACTTACTCTTAGCCGTGATTGGCATCCCCAGAGCAACCAGGAGAAAATATGCACCTATGTCGGTTTCACACCCACTAATAAGGGATAGGTAGTAATACAAGGCAGATTATACATATAGTGTTTATCATCTGAAAATTTCTTTGTTATGTGTTACTGATTGATCTCTTATTTATTATATGCATCCCAGCCTTGAGAGGCAGATGATGGACAGTATTGTGCTGACTTTTCAGTCATTTACCAATAAATTTGTATTAAAAAATCAGTAGACGCAGTGTCATATAGTGGTTAAGTTCATGGGCCCTGGAACCAGATTGTCTGGGCTCAAATCCTGGCTCTACCGTTTATCAGCTGTGTGACCTTGGGCAAGTTACTTAAGCTCTCTGTGCCTCAGTTTCCTCATATGTAAAAAGGGAACTAATAATAGTACTTACCCAAGTATTGTCCTTTTGTTTCAGTATCACCATGGTGCCCTCTTCCTCTGGCCAGTCCAGACCATTTTGACGTGTTGACAGCCCTGTAACAATTACTTCCCTGTGCACAGCACTGTACATGGCATGTCTGCAGCCTCTCTCCTACCTCTAGTTGCTATAGCAAGGGACCTCATTGTGGTTCTGAAATCTGAGCCCTTCATTCTAGCAAGTGCTAAAACTTGAAAATTTCATTCAAATACCCCAGATACTGGGAGGGTAGAGAGGAGATCAAGGAAGGGGACAGGGCATCCTGGGGAAAAGTGGGCATAGTCTCTGTGGAGGTTGCTAAAGGAAATGAACTGGGGGCAAGTAAAAGAATTTTGAAGCGACGTTGAGGGCTGAAAATTATAAATGTGAAATGGCCCCAACCAACATAGTAAGAGAGCTTCCCCTACAGCACTCAGCTTCCCAGCAGCAGGGGTGGAGGGAGCCCATGGCTGTGTCAGTCCTCAGAGACGGTCAAGGTAGGCTCTTTTGAATGGCCAATGACCAAGGGAAGTGAGGGAGAAAGTAAGGAGATGAGAGAGACGGCAGAACAGGAAGGGTAGTGATTATACAATGGAAATAATGAATTTTGGAGGCAGGTCCATTCTCAGTAGTGACCAGGTCCAAGGTATTGCTGCAGAAGTGGTCACTAAAACGAGAACAAGTGAAAGAAGGTCCTCAGACCTTCTTTGGTAATTGGCGTGGAACCCACATGGTGTAGTGTCAGTTACTACACTGATCAGTTATCAGTTACCCGCCTCGGAGGGGGTCAAGGAACCGAGTGTCCAGAGCAGTACAGACATATACGTCTGAAACAAAAGTTTCATTAAAAAACACCCTTACCTGATATGACGTGCTGCTACTTTTCTACTCTATTTTGCTTTGTAATGTTCCACTCTATTTTGACTTCATGATGCATTAATGGGCCACAGCCTGAACTGAAGGAAACACCAGGCCAGAGTGTTGGGAGTGAAAGGCCTTGGGGTGGGGAGGCCAATGGAGTGTTTGCTGGAGTCACATAGTGAATGGGAGGAAGAGGCTCAGGGCGGTGCGCTCCGTATGGAGCAATGAAGAGAGGGTGCCACAAAGGAAAGGTTTCTGAAAGAGGGTGGTGAGAGCCACCCCCTGGAGGCAGCAGTGGGAAGGAGTCGTGACCCTGAGATTTTCCCCTTAGCTCCCATTTCTAATACAAAGGTCAAAATGCCCCTCACCACAGCCAGCTGGGTGCTATTAGTGCATACCCTTCCTTCACAGGTGAAGACAGGTTGAGTAACTTGCACCTACAGGAGCTTGTAGAGTAGGGATGTGAACCGGATCCACAAGCACTAATGCAGAGGACCCCTGTGTAGCCTTGCGATCTGATAAAATAGCTCATTCTTATCCTGCTGTTTGCTGGGAGCATGTGACTTGATTTTGTGACAGGAGGAACAGGAGGCCAGCCTCCTCCTTTTCCAAACCTGTGCTTCCACAAGTAGGAGTAAATATTTTCACAAAGCCGAAATGTGCAAAGCCATTGATTTTTTTCTAGGCAATTTATATATCCCTGGGCAATGAGCCATTCTCCTAATCTGGGGATTTGGAATTTAAGTAAAAGCATGATCAGCTCCTGGTTTAGCTGCCCTGCCTGGCCGTCAATCACTCCAACCCTCAGACTCTGTTTCTTCCATCTCCGTTCATCATCTTTCAGAAACTCTTCCACTTTATACTTTTCTCATCCCATTTTCTCTGACTGGCTTCTTTCCTCATGAGCCTTTGAGAGTCAGCACAGACTTCCAATTTTTCTGGTCCTTTTTACTCTTTCTCATTAGCTCCTAACCTCTTTTCCTTTTATTGGTTGTCACAGTAACTGATACTACACCATGTGGGTTCCACGCCAATTACCAGAAAGGTTGAGCCACACAGAGTTTCGTTGTCCCCTCAGCTTCCCTTCCTTGAGCTAAGAGTTTGCTTATTTATATCAGGGTTTCTGAAGAAACAATTCTTTGTTCTGCCTATGTGATGAATCTTCATATGATCTATCAAAGTAATGTATTTGAGACATTTATAGACCCTTGTCTCCATCTTCTTTTAGAAATTATCCTTGAAAGCCTTTTAGGAGATGTTCCAAAACAAAGCTAGGAACATAAATTATATTTTTTAATTGATCAGAGTGAAAAGAAATATTACAGTTCATAAAAGAAACAAACCCAAGAACACCTTATAAACACTACAGTGAGTCACTTAGGGTAGAATATTTTATAAAGTCATTCAAGAAAAATGGAGGAATTTTATGAGAATTCCTCTAAACTGGGTTCTGTGATACAGAGCTAAACAAAATAGACAAGAGTTTTCTGCTTTCATGCGGGGCCACATGACTGTCTAATTGACTGTACTTTCTAGACTACTACAGTTCCAAAGAAATATGCTAATGAAAAAATTTCATTATTTCTGGCTTTTTGCATCACGCTCTTGAGAAATTTCCTTTCTGGTTATGAAAATATAAACAGGAAATTTAAAGTAATTATTTAACTATAAACATTGGTCTTATTTTGCTGCTATTTTTCACTACCCATGTCCAAAGTTAAGATCTGTTTTTCTCTTACTAACATTTATAAAGGGGTCGTAGTGACTGAGGTAGTCCTCATCAGGATCCTATGAGGACAGCACTATAATTAATTAAGCCCATTGTGCAGATGGAGAAACTAAGGCAGATACTCTCAACCTCAAGCAGTTCTGCCCTAAAAGAAGTGCTCTGTGGTTTGCCAAGGTCTTTCTTCCACAGTGTTAGCCTTGGCCAGTTAACAGGGCAGTCTTTATGGGCGTGTGACCAGAACTGTCTCGTAGGGCTCCATGCTCAGCAGGGCCTTGCCCTTGGGGTTGAATGCTCTGTGGTTTGGGATCTTGGAATTCTTAGTAATTTTTTCTTTTTTTTTTTTTTTTGGTACACGGGCCTCTCACTGTTGTGGCCTCTCCCGTTGCGGAGCACAGGCTCCGGACACGCAGGCTCAGCGGCCATGGCTCACAGGCCTAGCCACTCCACGGCATGTGGGATCCTCCCGGACCAGGGCACGAACCCGTGTCCCCTGCATCGGCAGGTGGACTCTCAACCACTGCGCCACCAGGGAAGCCCCTTAGTAATTTTTATTTCTGAATTTGTTCTTTGGGTATGAAATCCTGTGGGACAATGGAGCACAGACCAAGAGATTAAAGCCTCCAGTAAATCTCAGTCCCTCCTCACGTCACCTCCCCATTTTCCTTGGGTGGGTTTTCAGCCTCCCCGTCCATACTCCTGTGCTCCGTCCACCATGGCAACCAGGTTGCCTGGAGGCCCAGGCAACTGGAGGCCCAGGGCCTGGGAGTGGATGGTCAGTGGTATCTGGGGGCAGGACAAGGTTGCTGTCCCCACCGGGTTGGCAGCACCATTGCATGTTCCGTGGGGACTGAGTGGGGACCGAGTGGGGACCTATCACCTGTCTCCAGTCCAGGTACTGAGTGTGTTCCCAGAGCTTTCTGCCACGGAGGTTGCAATCCCTCACAGGCCCACGAGAAGTGAAGATTGATTGGACTTCCCTGTCCCCTCCAGGGCCCTACATTTTTCATTTTACTCTGGGCTCTGTGAATTACGTAGCTGAATAAGAAGCATGGGACTGTTATGAGTTGAATTGTGTCCCCCTCAAAATTAAGATGTTGAATTCATAACCCCCCAAATACCTCAGAATGAGGCCTCATTTGGAGATAGGGTCTTTTCAGATGTAATCAAATTACAATGAGGTGATTAGTGTGGGCCCTAATTTAATATGACTGATGTCCACCTAAGAAGGGAAAATTTGGACACAGAAATACGCATAGAGAGTAGATGATATGAAGAGACACAACGAGAAGACAGCCATCTACAAGCCAAGGAAAGGGGCCTGGAACAGATCCTTCCCTCACAGGCCTCCAAGGAGCCAACCCAGCCGACACCTTGAATTTTGACTTGTAACCTCCAGATCTGTGAGATAACAAATTTCTGTTTAAGCCACCCAGTTTGTGGTACTTTGTGATGGCAGCCTTAGCAAACAAGTACAAGGACTAACAATATATCTACCATTAAGAGTTGGATTTGGTTGTGTTTTCTTCTTCTCTCTTTCTTTTTTAAACTATTTATTTATTTATTTGGCTGCACTGGGTCTTAGTTGCGGCATGCTGGATCTTCATTGCCATGTGCAGGAGTTTCAGTTGCGGCACACAGGCTCTAGTACGCGGCATACGGGATCTAGTTCCCTGACCAGGGATAGAACCTGAGCGCCCTGCATTGGGAGTGCAGAGTCTTAACCACTGGATCACCAGGGAAGTCTCTTGGTTGTGTTTTCACTTCTGTCTCCCACTTAAATAAATACATATTTTTCTTAAGTAAGTATATTCTCAAAGCAGATAAGATGGATAACTCAGTGTAAACACTTCTGCTTTCAATAACGTCAAGTCATTTCCAGGGTTGTTTGGTTGTTGGCTGAGTTGTTTTCTGCTTTTGTTTTGGTGACCCAGTCTTTGAATCATATCCCCCAGGGCTTCCACACGAAGGCATGTTGAGGGAAGTTTAACAATGTTCTGTCTTATTGTTTCTTGCCATAGCATGGTCTTCTGTAGCAAGACTCCCTGGTAACTGAGATGGTATATTTTCAGCACAGTCTATAAGATGTTAACAGAGCCGCTGTAAATAATGAGTTTTACACCAGCAATGTCTGAATGTCTGTTAGATACTTTCCAGTTAAATAAAGACAAAAATGATGGAGGAATAGACTACAAGCTAAAAGGAAGAAAAATGTTTTCAACTCAGTTTAAAAATTCACTGGTAAGATACGGAGACACAGCGAAGAACTTTGAAAGAGAGAAGATTTTCTGCAGAGGTCAGAAGATTTACTGCTAAATGTGATGGACGAAAGGGGAGGCGGGGAGGGAGTGAGAGTGGCAGAGTGGCGAGAACAGTCTGGAAGGGTTAATCTACTTCACACAGGGGTTGGTGACAGGCAATTTGAATCCTCACAAAACTAGAGCCCGGTGGAGCAGATTAAGCCAGGTTTAATTTTTCCTGCATGTGAGAAAGTATTGTATGCCTCGTGGAACTTGGAGTGACGATTTTGGGAGATTAGAAAGAAAAGAGAAGAGAACATGTAAAAAGATTTAGCAAGAGGGGTCCCACGGGCCTGTGGAGGTGGTGATTATCCGGGTTCAGAAGCTGCAGGAGAATAAAGAAGGCTCAAAGTCAAGGACAATGCTAGGGCAGGGAAAGAGAAGAAGTTCTGAGACAGGGCAAGGGACAAGGGGATATTTTAAAACATACTTAACTTTTTAGTTGATTATAGAAATCAATTGATAGGAAGCCACGGGCTTTGTTAAGTGCTGTCAGATTGTCAAGAGATAAACACCAAATCTCAGATGATCTGGGATAAAAATGCAAGTATTCATGCAGAGATGGCCAAGGAGGATAGAACACACTTTTCACTTTGTTCTGTCCTTTCAAGTACAATGCACATGCTGCATACTGCAAACGTCAGAAATTCCTTGCTTATTGGTTTGGAAAGTCATATTAAGAATCCAGCTTCTCTGCATCGTTCAGCCATGAACGGGACTTGATTCAGCCCCACACAGCATCTCTTCCTGCTACAGAGTAATCTAAGTAAGGAAAACAATCAAATCTGAATCGGAGTCACTGGACAGGACAAACCTGAATTTGTGTAGCTGGAAAATGTCGATACATCTCAAGAGAGACGCTGCTCAACTTTAGATTGGTTTCAGGGCAGAGATGCCCTCCCCATACTTCCTGGACCCTTTCCATGCCGAAACTGAGATACTGTCAGAAGAGTAAGGAAATGGACAGATTCAAGAGATGCTCCGGGGAAGGAAATGCGTGAGCCCAGCACCAGCTGTGTGGGTAGATGGAGTAGAAGAGGTTTAAACCCAGGGGAATGGAGCTGGAGATTGAAATTGGAGTGCAGTTGGCAAGCTGTGGGCTTCCTATTAGGAAGCTTGTCTTAAACATTGCACTTGACGTGAACGGTGCATTTGAGCTTTTCCTTCCAGTTCCCATAACATGGAAGGGCCCAGAGGCCAGTTTATACGTCGGTTGGATTAGGTGCCACTGTCATGGTGTTATTTATTAAACACCTTTGCTTGCCTAAAGTCCACCATAAAAAGAGGATTTCTTTAGGAATTGTTTCATTGTTTGTTTCAAGTGTTGTTGTTTTTTTTTAATCAAAAGAACATACATCTCACCAAGGCTTAACATTTCAAATCGTATATTATTTACATAACACTTCATACCTCAGCCCGTTCTAAGAGGAGCTATTTAAAGTATAAGGGGACACTAAAAGGCGGGTGGAAGTGATCAGAAGGGGTGCTGAGCATGAAGTGGAAGGGCCTCAAGAGGAACTTCCTGCAGGGACCCCCAGTTGGCACTCTTCCAACTCTAATCGCAGCCCCAGGCTTTAGACTCCAACCTCATGGTATCTTAAGGATTGGCCGGTATCTGACAGTGTATCAGATCCCTGAAGCCAGAAAACAAGTCATTGCAACTACCTTTTCCAGAATCCTCCCATTCTATCGAATACCAAATCCTGTCATTTCTTCCCTCTTTGAATTCTCTCTCTAGTGACTAGAGTCTAACCATTCCCTTCCTTTCTCATCACCACCAGTTCAACTGACACCTCTGTCTCTCTTGCCGGATCAAAGCAATAGCCTTCAGACTGTTCTCCATTCTGCACGTGGGCTGTCTCATCCCAGCTAAGTGAGAACTCCTCCAGGGCAGGAACTTGGACATTTGTCTCATACCTCTACTCTCCTAAAACCATGCTGGGGACACAAAAATGCTCAATAAATGTTTTTATCGAATGATTTACCACCCTGATTCAGCTTCCACACCACAGCCTCAGTCATGCCTTCTCTTGTTCCAAAAATTCCCTTTATCTGAATAATATACAAATTTTTGAATAACATTTAAGCTCTTCATAAAATGGCCCCAAACCACCTCTTTCCAACTTTATATTCTACAACCACCAAACATTTTTAGATAGTGAGGCGCTTGTCACCCTAGAGCTAATTATTTTCATCACCTCTGAGCATTGATGACTTTTTGCTCTGTCCACAGTGCCCCCTGGCCCAACCCTTCACCTCTCTGTCTATACCTCCTGCACTACCTGAACTCTCCCTCTGTAATGAGGACAGGCACCCATGCTGGTCTAGTTCACCCATGTACCTCCATGTGCAACAAATATTAGGTCCCTATCAAATGTTTGTTGAATGAAAGTGTGTGTGTGTGTTCTTGTGAGAGAGTGACTGACTGATTGATTTCTCTGATCTTCTAGGCCAAAGTGACCCCTTCTAACTCCTGCCTTCCACCTTATTGTGCTTATACCTCTTACGTCAATATGCATTTTGGCATTAAGTTATAGTTCTTCCTGTGCACTTCATGATGTACTCCCAGGGAGAACGTCAGTTCCTTGAGGGCAAACACTATGGCACATATATCCTTCTATCTGCAGGGCTCCTAACACACCACCATATTAGGTGCTCAATTAATGTTTGTTTGAAATTTCAAGTCTCCCACTTCAAATTATTTGGCAACAATCTACAGCAGCTCATTTTCTGCTTTCTAGGTTATAAATGAATGGATGTAAAATAGAGTTAGACCTATATGGTTTTCACTAAGTATATCAATATAAAACTTCTAAGAAAAAAATGGATTTGGAAAAAGAAATGTATAAGAATGATTCAGTTAAATGAGCTTTACAGTCCCATCCAGCGCTGAAGTTCATGGTTCTGGGTGTATGGGTAGGTAGTCTCCTGTGTCATGTCCATGTTCCTTCCAGTGCTCTCTGCTGTCTCCTCCCTGGAAAATGGGCCAGTACGTGCGCGCACACACACACACTCTCCACCTAGAAAGGTCTGACGACACTGAGGCGCCATGTCCACCTCACACATGACATCACTTGAAGATCCAGTCAAGTGTTTTAAATTCTAGTCTATTTTCTTTTTCTTATCTTTCATCCCTTGTTTTTAAGGGCTTATTTTAAGTGCAGTTACAATGTTTACTTTGGAACTGATGGAACTCCCTTCTTTTCGTTAACTAGGAGACTTCCCATGATTCCAGAATGAATAGATATAGTTTTAAAGAACAGATATTTAGATAAATGATTCCTCTATCTCTGGTACCCTACACAGTGCCTTCCACATAGTCAGCAACCAGTGGATGCTTGTTCAATGAATGAATCAAGAAATAAATGAATAAAGAAATTCTCCTTCCATTCCTTAGAAATACATGTCATCTTGTGAGGCCAAAGGGTGGATCTAAAATCATCTTGTCTTGAAAGGAACTCAGAAGTAGAAAGTAGAGCCCCTATCTTCTATGGATTTTATTTTTTAAGGATGAAAATTAGTTTATAAGTTACTTCCAGTAAATCAATCCTTTTTCTCCTCCTAAACTTACAATTATGAAGGGAAGTATAATAGCATTTTACTGCAAAGAGATTTAGTAATTCTGGCAGTACTTCATTAATCACTTAATCAGTGTTCAAGCAGAACTGATGTCCTTGACATATATAATCAATCTTGATTCCTCCCACACTTGATCTTCATCCTTTTTTTTTTTTTCTTTTTTTTTTTGCGGTACGCTGTCCTCTCACTGTTGTGGCCTCTCCCGCTGAGGAGCACAGGCTCCGGACGCGCAGGCTCAGCGGCCACGGCTCACGGGCCCAGCCGCTCCACGGCATGTGGGATCTTCCCGGACCGGGGCACAAACCCACGTCCCCTGCATCGGCAGGCGGACTCTCAACCACTGCGCCACCAGGGAAGCCCGATCTTCATCCTTTTTGAAATCTGTCTACAGACACTAAGGATTGGTGGCTTATTTTCATATTATGTTTTTGTTAGAGATGACTCATATACACATATAATGATAATCCGAATATTGATACCTATATTGGGTTTCCTCATAGTCTATTTGAAAACAGTTGTTTTCTCTTCAGTGAATTTATGGAGATTAATGGTGCTAGGACCAGATTCTATTATAGCTTAATGGGAAAATGGGATTGGGCCATTTTTTAGCTTAGTGTGACATATTATTCTTTTGGTGATGGCATGTTTATTGTTATTGGTAAGCCAGAGCTACTTGTTTATGATACATTCTGAGGAAATTTTCCAAAGCCACATCCTAAAGGCAGCTGGGCTTAGAAATATGATAGCACCCTAAAATTGAGCATCAGGGAGTTAAGTTTGTCCAGTATCTTCTGCTTTGGAAAGGTGTTTTTATGACCAGTGGTAGAACTACAAAAGCTCTGATTCTACCACTCCTTTTCTCTTAACACTTAATAATTTGGACATTTTAAAACATTATTTATTCACCTCAAATTTTAGTGATTTATAATTTCCATGTCCATTTACTTACAGACCACTCATTTACCCATCCATACACTGCTGGTCAACATCAAGCATTTCTGTCTTTCTTGTAAGAGAGCTGCAGTATAGACCCTACAGGTTGACAGTGTGGAAGATGAATAGATGAAGACTCAATTCATAATCACACATGTATTTGGACAAATGAGACAAAGATTTTGTCACCTGGTTATTTGAGGAATATTTTTCCTCCATGAAAGGTGATAGCATGGTATTTCTGGATTGTTTAAAACTAAAAAGTCTACACCTACTATGGGCTGCAGAATCTAAAGTAAAAATGAGCTTTTGTGCTAATGCTACAAGTCTTTGAGGGTATGCTCAAATTAGTACTCTACAGGTGTTCAACCAGACCTACGGCTGGATCTGCAGACTAAGAATCAGGAAGCCAGAAAGACGGTAATGACAATAGTAACAACTCACATTTACTGAGGTCTTCCCGTGCCATGGTAGTGCATGTGGTGCTTTGCAAGGGTTATTTAATGGAATACCCTTAACCTCCCTATGAGGTGAGTATCATACATATTCCTAGTTCAAAGAGGAAAGGCAAGGCTCACAGAGATCGAGGAATTTGCCCAAAGTTACAAGTCTGGTCTGTGGTGGATCTGCCTGATTCCAGAGCTCTCAACCACCAGCCAGGTAGTCTACCCACCTATCTTAGGTGTATGAACTGAGGCCCAGAGCGCTATGGTACAGCCAGTGAGTGGCAGAGCTGGATATATTTGAACATATATATTAGATAGAAGCTAAAGTACAGAACAATTAGAGCAAAATAATTATCCTTTAGTGAAAAATTAATGGGACTCTGGCCTAGCTAGAAAGTTATTAGTAGATTACAACAGAAATTAAGGTTAACATTCTACCCAGGCATGAAAAGGTGAATAGGAGAGCTGGAGAGAAGGTTAATAATTATCAGAGTCCACACTGCATTGGCGAGAGGTAGATTTGATCTTGAATGACTATACTAATAACTACACAGACATGGGCTTCATTAGGAAAACAAATTTCCTGATCTAAATGAAATCTCCCTAAAACAGTTCATTCTCTGCCCCCTGCCCCCACTCCTTTCTCTTTTGTTCTGATGTATGGTGATCAAAGCAATTTTCTGACAACTATTTCAACTCCTCAAATATAGGGTTATAAATAAGGTTATCAATTATTACATGAAGTATAGCTTCCATTAATACATTGACAATCTTTTTTCAACAGTGTCTTAAGCGATTTGGGTTATTGTAAATCAGTTCTTCTTGGTCTGAGCAACTTTAGAAAAACAAAAAGAACTTTTACCAAAATGAAACATTCCAGTGCATGAGGACACTCATTCTGCAGTGTTCCCAATCTCTAGAAGGCTCTGCCTGTGTCCACTATGCCCCTGCCACCGCACACACCTGGCCCTAAATCACAGCCGTTTTAAGGGAACCTGATAATGTCCCTTTAGATTATTGAAGAATGGACAGGAAGTAAGATGTGAGAGCAGAGCCTAGTGAATAGGAGAACAAAAGAGCTCTTGGACCTGACCAGACAGTCTGCACTGAGTAACCCAGCAACCATGAGCCTAAGTAAGCAGCAGCTGCTGGCGTGTTTAATCAACATCGAACATTTACTGAACTTCCACGATGTGCTCAGGACACTCTGAACTTGGACAAAAGAAATCAGACATGATTTCCACCTTCAAAAACCCTGTGGGAGGACATGTTCATAACTGTTGTGTAATAGATGCCTTCCAGGCCAGCGACCTGAGGTAAAGTCAGGTAGTGGACAGGTAGATACCACTAAGTCCTGGCTGGGCCCTGCCAGCTTTTCCAAAGGAAACTTACCCAAATCTCTTCTTCTGGCTCCCAAAGATTAGCGGCTCAGGGGTAGATCACAAAATGCCTACTTCCTTCACATCCCCACGTGGCCTGTGTGGTTTCAGTCCTGTCATAGTGCTCTTGCAACCTGTCACGTACCTAGGTGAGGGGCCTCACCTAGTGTCCTGGACATGTCTGCTGTTGCCCAACAAGGATGCTCCCAGGAAGAGTCCATCCCCATAGCATATGTCCCCATCCTTCCACACCTGATGGACCTAGCACAGAAGACAAACGTGGAGAAGCATTTTTTCTCACCAGCATTGCGTCTTATATCAAGACACAAAGCAGCCCTTGACTTCTATCCTTTAGGTTTTCTACTGAAATTTGATGGTGGAAATTTTCATTTCAGTGGCTCTTGACTCAGCTGCCATATTCCTGACATTCAGGCACTTGTCTGAAGAAAACCAAAGTGTCACCATGCCTCTGGGCACCCAATGTCTCTCCCTTGCAGCGCTGAGTATTATCACCAATCCCCGCTCTCTCTTCAGTTGTGGCGAGCTCCTTTTCTACCAGTACCATTCTGGAGTGGATTCACAAGCATCCCTTGTTACTGGAGGGCCAATGGCTGTCTTAGACAAGAGGTTTTCCATTAGCTCTAATAAGTCCATGTATGCTTCCCAAGAAACTCCTTTGTTTTGTGCAAATCAAGCCCCTGTGGTGGACCCCACACATCAACTTCAGATCTGTTTGCGACAGCTGTCAGTGTGACATGTCACAGCTCAGACATGCACATTGGGATCCTCCCGACACTGGTTAATTATATATGAAGATTCTATACCATATCTTCTATTTTGCTGTTTCAGATAAAGGGATCTTCATTATCCAAAGTGAGAACCTCGAGAAATGCATTCAAGCTGGCAAATCTACACTGACCCTGGAGAGTTGCAAACCACCCAACAAGTACATGCTGTGGAAGTGGGCTTCAAACCACCGCCTCTTTAACATCGGAGGCAGCGGCTGCCTGGGCCTGAATGTGTCTAATCCAGAGCAGCCACTGAGCATATACGAGTGTGATTCCACCCACATTTCCTTGAAGTGGCGCTGTAACAGGAAGATGATCACCGGCCCGCTCCAGTACATGGTCCAGGTGAAGCACGACAACACGCTTGTGGCCTCCTGGAAATACCTTCATAAGTGGGTTTCCTATACGTCAGGTGGTGGAGGCATTTGTGAATATCTGCACAAAGGTAAAAAAGGATTTCAACCAAAGTACGCATGAAATGATATGTTTAGCAAGTTTGCCCGTAAGTAAAGATTTGTAAAATATATGAAAGAGGTGCACAGCCCCTAGAACCTCCAGGCACTTCTGCTAAATACAATTTAGTTGCTTACTCGCTTATTGTAAAAGGATTACTGGAGTCTTGGAATGGGCTTGCTAAATTCTGCTAAAGAAACAGAACTGCGAATTTAAAGGTATTAGAGGAGAAAACACTTCAATAACTTTGGGAATCAATGGAAAGGAGAAAGAACAGGAGGACGAGGGAGAAAGAAAATAAAAATAGAAGGAAAAGATTTTTTGAAGTTAGCCTTTCAGGATGAAAATAAGAGCCTCTCCCGTCAATATTTCTTTTATTGTAGAAACTTTGTCCCATGTGTGGAGTGTGTCTGCAGGGCACCTCAGTGCCTCCTAAGGCCTGGCTGGCATCCGTGTGGTGGTCATGTTACAAGGCATTTATTTATTTAATTTATTTTTTAAAAGATTTTTGATGTGGACCATTTTTAAAGTCTTTATTGAATTTGTCACAATATTGCCTTTGTCTCATGTTTTGGTTTTTTGGCCCCGAGGCCTGTGGAATCGTAGCTCCCCGACCAGGGATCAAACCCACACCCCCTGCATTGGAAGGCGAAGTCTTAACCACTGGACTGCCAGGGAAGTCCCGTGTTACAAGGGATTTAAAGGCAGACTATTGTCAGGGGTTATTTGGTGTGTGCCGGGGAGTAGGCAAGCACGGTTTTGGTGGCGGGTAGGGGGAGGTGTTTTCATTTTCCATGGTTCTGTGATATTTGGTATTTTTAAACAGAGAAAGAAAGCACCTTAGTTCTGAAATTCTGAAACCTCAAACCTGTTTGTCAGGTTTTGTTTTGTAGCTCTCTTCATTCACTCATCCACCCATTCACCGTCCATCACGCATCCATTGAACACTGACTGTTTCTGTGCCGGGCATCTGATTTACAAAGGCCAACAAGACAGGTGTGGTCCCTGACCTCATGGTGCTCTGTAGGATTATGGCTTACTAAGAGCTTCTATTTCTAAGAATTCTAGGAAACAGAGCAAGGAGCTACCAAGATCTAAAGTAAGACTTTCTCCCGTACCTGCGAGAAATGAGTAAAGAGAGACAGCCAAGGGCAAGCCATTTTCAGGACTCACTACAATAAAGCAAGTGCTGCATACCAGCACACTGAATAATCTACAGTTCTAAGGAAGAACTTGGCATGTTGTTCCAGGTTAACATTTTAGCCATATGCCCACGCTTACGATGCATGCAGAGGAAGACTGAGTAGAAGGCAGAGGAAGGAAACAAGAGGATGTGTCCTGGTATACCAGTAGTTCCTAACAGCCTCAGCCTCTGGGGCTGGTGGTGTGGAGTGAGCTCAGGCAACACCCGCCCCCCACCGGCTGTGGGAGAGGGTGGGAATCTCCACAGCCAGCCCCTTCGCTCCAGGACCTACTGATTTAATTGAGGGTGGCCCTGATCTCCCTCACTATAGAAAGCCCCAGCTGAGTCATGAAAAGTTGTTGTTTTCTGCTTAAGGCCAAGGATGACTGATCATTGAAATACTCTGAGGGAGCAGCCAGCCGGCCACTCAGCAGGGCCATCTTTCTCCTAGACCACTGCAGGGGCCTCGAGCCGGGCATCCACTTTGCCCTCTCTCTGTGTACATTCTGTTTGCCACTGTGCACCCCGTGAGTCTTTAAAAATCGGATCATGTTGACTTTCCCGTTCAAAACCCACTGATGACTTCCCACCGCCTCCAGGGTAAAGGTCAAAGCCCATGATGTGGCAGAACCAGCCCTCTGTGAGCTGACGCTCCACTGCCTTCCTGGTTCTGCCTCGCCTGGGGCCTCCCTGCGCTTCCCCGTCCGCCCCGCACAGTTCTTGTCGCAGGTCCCTCGTGCTCCCCGGTACTTGCTGCTCCTTATGCCCCAAGAACTCTCTTCCAAAGACTTAAACCTCTTCCCCCAGTTCTTATTCAGAGAGGCCTGCCCTGACCACCTTATCAAAAATAGTGCCTCTACCCCTTCAAACACACACACACACACACACACACACACACACACACACACACACACAGAGTCATTCTGTTCTTACAGTACTTTGTTTTTCTTCATGGTACTTATCACTACCTGAAATTACATGTTTACTTGTATATTTGCCTTCTCTTTTTTTCTCCCCACTAGAACAGAAGCTCCATATGAAAGCCAACTTTTACTCATTTGTTCACTATTCCATCATATACCCAGTGCTGGACACATTAAATGCTCAACAGATGTCCGCTGAATGGATAAATTAATAAATGCCTATGAACCTCGAGATTCAGTTGCTGATGGCTGATGTATTGGGGGACTGGAAGATATTTTAAAGTGAAATCTCCAACTACATACAATACCTTGAAATAACCAATAATGGAAAAGAATCTGAAGCTGTATACCTGAAACTAACACCATACTGTAAATCAACTATAGTTAAATAATAATAAATAGATAAATTTTTTCTTCTCATCCATTCACAAATATGTATGCTACTGTAGCAGTGCACCATAGTGAATAAACAAGGAGATAAACATACAAACAAACCATTTATCAACACTTCCCCTGAACACAGCACTCAGCCTTGCACTTTTCCATACACTAGACACTGAAGTCCTGAGGGTTCTCTGTGGTAAAGCGAGGGCCTTGCCCAGTGTCGATTTTCAGTCAATAAAAAAGGCATTCACTTTATGAAGTTTCCAGAGATAAAGCGGACATATTACTTAATTGATTTTGTCCTTTTCTTTCTCCTAGATTTGTATACAATCAAAGGGAACGCCCACGGGACACCGTGCATGTTTCCCTTCCAGTACAACCGGCAGTGGCATCATGAATGTACCCGGGAAGGGCGGGAAGACAACTTGCTGTGGTGTGCCACGACCAGCCGATACGAAAGAGATGAGAAGTGGGGATTTTGCCCAGATCCCAGTAAGAATAAAATCTAGTCTTCCCCCTATGTCATGAAGGAATCAAGGATGATTAGAAAGTTATTGTATCTAAAGGAAAGCACTGAGATTGAGCTACTAAAATCTGAATAAGCTCTTTGATTCCATTTATCCAGGCTTTGATTTTGTTTTTGCCTTGAAAAGACGATTCTGATGTATATTCCTTTTTTTCCCTAAGTTCCAAAGATGTTAATCAGCCATTCCTCATTAAGTTCAGTACATAAGGATGCTTTAACCGGAATCAAATTATAATACTCTGTGATCTCATTAATCCCAGCTTCCAGGAAGGATACTTCAAAACAAACCTGAATGTGTATAAAGCTCAGTTATCCTTCCAATCCACTCCCTCTTATAAGCTGCCTTAACTTCTCCATGTCCTGACTGCTTGCTTTGCCCATTGTCACGTCCAGGCATCAGCTGGCCCTTGATGATCTTTTTAAAATCACAGTCGCCCTTGTTATTTCTCGACAATGAGTTCTTGTCTTGATTCCCTTTCCTTGTTACTCGATTTCTAACTATAACCTCAAAATCTTTTTCTCTACTTAACCCAATTTTCAAGGTCCAATGACAGCTGCAATGTTCTAATTTTTTTTGTCAGTTAGTACTTTATTATTTTATTGTATTTTCATTTAGCTTAAAGGTTTCCAGTGGTTCTTAAGTATTGGGGGTTATTTATATATACCTTCTACTTTCTATATTCAATTTCCTTCACCTTGGTTTCTGCAAGGCAGAGAATATAACTTTTGCAATCTCTTCATCTTCCATGCCTACCTTCCCTCCGCATAGTTAACAAAATGCCACAAAGAAATTGAAACAAAAAGAAACTGAAGAGATTAACTCCAAAGAATCTGATTTATAAATTGCCTGTTGAATTGTTTTCTAATCTAAGAGCCAGTACAGCTTAGTGAATTAGAAAGAGTGTAGGTTTTGAAATCGGAAAGACCAAGGTTGGAGTCCTGCTTCTTCCCAACAATGAGATCCTGAGTCTCAGCTTCCTCATTATAAAATGGAGATAATAACAGTACCTATTCGGGTTATTGAGAGGATACAATTAGATGATGCATCTAAGCCACTTATCACAGTACCTGGTACTCACCAGGATTACCATCATCATCGTCATATCATCATCAGGCCTAATTTATCCTTTCAGCATGTGCTTCTGAATCAATGATCGTACGTCTTTATTATCTGTCAACAGCACTAAGCTAAGCATAGTGTTAGGACTTAGGACCCTCTCTTCCAAGAACTTGGCCTCTAGATGGAATACAGGACAGACAGATTTGCTCCATGCCTGGAAATGCAGACTATATTTGACATGATGCTATAGAATCACCTGGGGGATAGTTTGAAACATATATCCTTGACCAGTCCCGGAGATGCAGTGAGCGTTTGCTTTTTTTTTTTTGTGGTACGCGGGCCTCTCACTGTTGTGGCCTCTCCCGTTGCAGAGCACAGGCTCCGGACGCGCAGGCTCAGCGGCCATGGCTCACGGGCCCAACCGCTCCGCAGCATGCGGGATCTTCCCGGACCGGGGTATGAACCCGTGTCCCCTGCATCGGCAGGCGGACTCTCAACCACTGCGCCACTAGGGAAGCCCGAGCGTTTGCATTTTTGACAAGTGGCCCAGGTGATCCTGTGGCAGATAATTCTTCATCAGATAATTCATAATATGCAGGTAGTTCTACGCAACATACATCTATATACATGGGTGATATCAAGACATTTAGCAACCAATCTAGTATGAGCTCTTGGCCAATCCAAGTGGAGACCTTAATGTGGAGGTTAGGAGTCCCAGAGGCCCACTGCAGGTATTAACCCCTTATCTGCTGTAATGTGAGGGGATGCTGAGGCAGCAAGAGGCACTTGAGGAGCTCAGGACAGCAGCTCTTCACCAACCAGCATGAAAGTATTTCATCATTTATTGACTGTCAGATCATCAGCCTTCTCTATCTGAATCTGAATGTCTGTATGGAGGTGTATGTGCATGTAATCCCTACACTGCTTGGATTCTTGAGTCAGATGTCACATTATTTACATCATCTTCTCTTTCCATTTCCATCTCCAGTAGATGTCATTATTAAAAGTAAAGAAACCAATACTAATAAGATTAACATGTATTTCACATGGCCCTAATACTGTTTTAAACTACACTATTCTCCTTGAGATTCTTTGAAGGACACTGTCACCATGCTCTGTCACTTTAGACAGTTATGGTTTCCCAGGTGGAAGCCTGGGTTTAGTTGTGCCCAGGGCTTTTCAGTGCCTAGGCTATCTATTTGTTCTGCTTCCTACAGTTCAGAAGCGTCCTCCATTTGACAGCTTGCGATTCCAACTCTCCTAACCTTTACCACAACCAGCAGAGAGCATGTTTCTTTGTGCAGTGCTAAATTACAGTTCCAGTTTTCTTCCTTTCTTGTTACTTTTGGTTCCTGGTGGCCAACTTAAGTCAAAATGATGTGCCGGAGACTGGAATCTGAGCAAGCAGACAGTTCTTTCCATGGGGTCAAAAAGTGGACAGAACAGAGAGGAGTGAGTAGATTAAAGCAAAGATTCATACTTCTGTATCTCATCTTTCTTACACAGAATTTTTTTAGTATCTCAATGTAGAATAATGCCCTTTTATAAAAACGTTGATTGTAAGTGAGCACAATGTAAATTTAGTGCCAATAAACACATACAAAAACACACTAGCAGGGAGGGATATGATAAAACATCTGTCACCATAGATCTTCAGGAACAAGGATGATATAGAAGAATCTTTCTAGGTTTGTTTGGAGGCAATTCTGTGTCATACTATGTC
The DNA here is from genome assembly GCF_963924675.1 of Phocoena phocoena. Classification (NCBI taxonomy): domain Eukaryota; kingdom Metazoa; phylum Chordata; class Mammalia; order Artiodactyla; family Phocoenidae; genus Phocoena; species Phocoena phocoena. Next base: position 43,758,568 of record NC_089225.1, on the reverse strand, counting down.
CGTCCTGGTTGTGTGTCTTACACAGCTGGAGAGTCAGGCTTAGTTAGTTTGAGATATTTTTAGGGTACCAACCTCTGGGATGATCTGATTGCCCTGGAACCTTATTCACCTGATACAATTTTTATCAGTAACTTGAATGATGTAACAGAGCAGATAGGTACCAATGTTGATGTATGACTGCCAACCGCGGCTTTGTCAGCAGTATTATTACGTGTCTCTTGTCATGCTGCTCTCTCACTCCCGGCAAGGGTCATACAAACCTCTCTACTCTCCCCTGACTTCTAACCCTGCCCTACATTCTCCTTCCCAACTCTTAAGAGATGACCTCAATCCCTACCTCCCAAAGAGAACAGGATCCATCAGAAGGGAAGTTTTGACAACTTCCTGCTCCCAAGCCTTTAAGCCTACCCATCTCCTTTTTCTCCTTCCTGTGCAATAGTGGTCCTCCTCCTACCTAGGGCAAATCTCGCCATCTGGACTCTGGAGCCTCCCATCCAATCTTCTCCAACTTGTATCTCAGTGTTTCTCAAAGTGTGGTTCCAGCAGCATCAGCATTCTCTGAGAACTTGCTAGAAATGCAAATAACCAGCCACATCCCAGACACCTATATCAGACATTCTAGAAGTGCAGCCCCAGCAATCTGTGTTTTAACAAGCCTTCTAGGTGATTCCAATGCACACTCCTACTCTAACATAGATGAATGATGGATCCTTCTCATTAGCAGTTAAACCTACTCACGTCTTAAAATAACATCTTAAAATAATACAACTCCTTCATCTCCACTTCAGCCTCCTGAAAATACCTATCTCTCTCATCCCCTGCATAGACAGACTTCTCAAAAGAATTGTCTCCCCACCCTCACCTTGCTTTCGTTCCTCAGAGCAGTCTCTTCTTGGCTTCTATGAAGATGTATGCCTGACCTCCATTTCCACAAACCATTCATTCACTCTTTTCCACAAATATGTATTGAACACCTGCTATGTACCAAGCACTCAGCTGGGTGCTGTGATTATAACCACAAATGTGAAAGATGAAAGTCATGGTGCCTGCCCTAATGAAGTTCACATTCAAGTGAATGCTGCTGAAGGGCCTGATTTGACAAGGTCTGAAACTAAGTGTTTGCTGGATCTGGCGACATGGAGGTCATTGATGGCCTTGACAAGATATACTCTAGTTACAGATTGAGTGGGTTAAAGAGTAAATGGAAAAACAGAAGAGGAAGGAAGGAACACTTCCCAATTCATTTTATGAGGCCAGTATTACCATGGTACTGAAACTAAAGACATCACAAGAAAAGAAAAACTACAGACTAATATCTCTTATGAATATACATGCAAAACTCCTCAACAAAATACTAGCAAACAGAATCCAACAACATATAAAAAGAATTGTACACCATGACCAACTGGAACTTATCCCAAGAATGTAAGATTGGTTGAAAATCTGAAAATCAATTAATGTGATACCTATATAAATAGGAGAAAGGACATACAATTATCTCAATAGGTGCAGAAAAAACATTTGACAACACATTACATCCCTTCATGAAAAAAACAAAACTAAACTTAAAACAGAAGAGAATGTCCTCAACCTGATAAAGGGCATCTCTGAAAAACCCACAGCCAGCATACTTAATGGTAGAAGACTAGATGCTTTCCCATAAGATCAGGAATAAGACAAGACAGACTATCCACTCTCAACACCTCTATTCAACACTGTACTGGATGTTCTAGCCTGGGCAAGTAGGCAAGAAAATTTAAGTCATCCAGATTGGAAAGGGGGTTGTAAAACTATCTCTATTTGCAGATGACATGATCCTGTATGCATAAAATTTTAAGTAATCCACTAAAAAAACTACTACAACAAATAGACTCATTCACAGGATACAAGATCAATATATAAAAATCAATTGTACTTCAATACTGTAGCAATGAACAATCCAGAAATTAAATTAAGAAAACAAATCCAAAAAGAGATGGAGAGAAAACAAATCCATTTATTGTAACATCCAAAAGGATAAAATCCTTAGGAAAAATTTAACGAAAGACATGAAAAACTTCTCTCTAAAAACTACAAAATATTGTTGAAAGAAATTAAAGAAAATTAAATAAATGGAAAGACATTCCATGTTCATGTAATCAGAGGACTTAATATTGCTAAGATGGCACTACTACAGCAATCTTTATCAAAAACCTAGCTGACTCCTTTGCGGAAATTGACAGGCTCATCCTAAAATTCACATGGAAATTCAAAGGACCCAGAAGAGCCAAAATAATCATGAAAAGGAAGAACAAAGTTGGAGGACTTATACTTCTCATTTTCAAAACCTATGCAAAGTGACTGTAATCAAGACAATGTGATACTGTCAAAATGAAATAAAACTGAGAGGGCACACTTATGATTAATTGATTTTTGACAAGGGTGCCAAGACAATTCAATGGGAAAACAATAGTCTTTTCAAAAAATGGTGCAGGGAAACTGGATTCCACATGCAAAATAATAAAATTAAACTCCTATCTCTCACCTTATAAAAAAAATTAACTCAAAATAGATTTTTAAAACTTACATGGAAGAGATAAAACTATAAAACCCTTACAAGAATACATAGGGGTAAATCTTCATGATCTTGAAAATGCAATGAATTCTTAGATATGACACCAAAATGCAAGCAACAAAAGAAAAAAATAGATAAGTTGAACTTCATCAAAATCAAAAATTTTTGTGTTTCAAAGGACACAATCAAGAAAGTGAAAAGACAACCCATGGAATGGGGTAAAAAATTTGCAAATCAGATATCTAATAAGGGACCTATATCTAGAATATATAAAGACCTCATAACTCAATAATAAAAAGACAAAAATCCCAATTTAAAAATGGGTAAAGTGTCTGAATAGACATTTCTCCAAAAATAGATTTACAAATGGCCAATAACCACATGAAAAGATGCTCAGTATCATTAGCCATCAGGGAAATTCAAACAAAAACTACAGTGAGATACCACTTTACATCCCACAGGATGGCTAAAATCAAAGAGACAGACAATAACAAATGCTGACAAAGATACAGAGAAATTGGAACTCTTATCCACTGCTGAAAGGATTGTAAAAGGATACAGCTGCTTTGGAAAACAGTCTGTCAGTTCCTTAAAAGGTCAAACATTGGGTTACCATATGACCCCTAATTCTACTCCTAAGTATATATCCAGGAGAAATGAAAACATATACCTACACAAAAACCTTTACACAAATGCTTATAGCAACGTTATTTATAATAGCCAAAAAATAGAAACAATCCAAATGTCTACCTGTTGATGAATGCATAAATAACATGTAGTATACCCAGTAGTATTTAATAGGATATTATTGGACAATGTAAAGAAATGAAGTACTGGTACATGCTACAACATGGATGACCATTGGAAACATTATGCTAAGTGAAAGAAGCCAGTCACAAAAAGATCACACACTGTATAATTCCACTTATATGAAATGTTCAGAATAAGCAAATCTATAGAGACAGACACAAGTTTAGTGGTTGCCTTGGGCTGGGGGTAGGGGTGACGATTGAGGGAAAAATGGTAAGTGACTGCTAATGGGAACTGGGTTCCCACAAAAATGTTCTAAACTTGATTGTGGTGATGGTTGCACAATGCTTTGAATATACTAAAAACTATTGAACTATATACTTTAAATGGGTGAGTTATATGGCATGTTAATTATGTCTCAGTGAAATTGTTTTTTTTAAAGAGTAAATGATAGATGAGAAATTGGAGACAGCATACGTATAAAAATATGTGATTAATGGGAGTAGAGAAAAGGTAGAGACTGCGATGGGGAGGCCAAGGGAGGAATTTTTTTTGTTTCTTGTTTTTTAAGGATGAGAGCTGCTAGGTCACCTTTGAATGCTTCTGGAAAGGATCTAACAGAAAGAGGTTGAGGATGCAGGAAAGTGAAACAATTGGTGAAATAAATATGGTCTCTCAGAAGGCAGAAGGAAATAGGGTCCAGATGAAAGATGGACAGACTGACCTTTTATGGATGTAAAGACAACTCCATGGGAGGGAAGAAGGAGAGGACAGTACAGGTCCAAGAAGGTTGATGGATTAAGTGATGGGGAAAATGAGGAGAAACGAGTCCAGTGGCTGTGGACTTTCTCTGAAGAGGGGGAAGAAAGAGTGAGAGGTTTGGACAACAGGAAAGGTGTGAAATAAACACGGTGGCTGCTGGGAGAGCAAGCTTTTTAGGGAAAACCGGTAATGTTTCCAGGAAGTATTGGGGGTGGTTGATAATGAATCCATTGGATGATTTTCTTGGCAGTGCTCATCTGTTGGGTGCAGGCATGGAGCAGGCAGATGATTGGGTTCCTCTGTTGGAACGTGCTCCATAAAGTCACTAATGGACTCAGTCCTCATCTTACTGAAGATTCAACAACGTGTAACAAACTGACACCATCTCTTTCCTTGGGCTTCTGGGACCCACACCTGCTAGTTTTCCTCTTTCCTTTGTGGCCACCACTTCTCAGCTTCCTTTGATAGCATAGTCTCCTCTGCCTAACTGCCTTTAAATTCTGGTGGCAAGCTTGGGAAATAACATGAAAAGGTTGGAACATGGTACCTGCTCTCCTGATACTTAATTTTATCAGGAAAAACAGACAATCAATAAGCAATCCCATAATGCGTCATTTAATCTCAACTGTGATCAGGCCTACCAAGGAGCATGTAAGGCATTGGGGATGAACAGCAGGAAGTGCTGACTTGATTTGGTATCCCTTTTACATGAGATTTACCAACAAAACACTTTTCAGGGAGCAGATATTCAATAACTATTTGCTAAGTGTATGAAAGACGAAAGAGAGAAAAATAGTAACTCTGTAGCCTGGAGTTGCTTGAATAGTATAAAAGTTCTTTTTTTTTTAAAGAATTCAACCATTTTTTAAAGTGGCAGGAAAGATACATCTGGGACAATGACAAAGCTGTATACTTAGGGATGACAAAAAAGCCATATTAATAGAGAAGGAAAAATGGCTGCATCTCAGTCATAATCTATAATAAAATCCGTGTTGACATGAATATACTTCAGTTCATTAGAAGAAAGGTGTATTTTGAAAGGGAAAAAAAATCACCATCATGCAAAAGATTTTTGGCAATCTTTCTTCAAACAGTAGGAGATGCAAAGATATATAGGATGGGCTTCCCTGGTGGCACAGTGGTTGAGAGTCTGCCTGCCAATGCAGGGGACACGGGTTCGAGCCCTGGTCTGGGAAGATCCCACATGCCGCGGAGCAACTGGGCCCGTGCGCCACAACTACTGAGCCTGTGCTCCACAACAAGAGAGGCTGCGATAGTGAGAGGCCCACGCACCGCGATGCAGAGTGGCCCCTGCTCGCCACAACTGGAGAAAGCCCTCGCACAGAAACGAAGACCCAATGCAGCCAAAAATAAAAATAAATAAATAAATAAAAAGATATATAGGACATAGCTGCTTCCTTCAAGGAGCTCAGAATTTAGCGACAGAAGAGATGATATAAAGACAACCAAAGATGCAAAGAAATATAACAATCTGATGGTATCCCTTAGACTAGAATTTTTCAAGAAAAAGTAAATGTACCAGCCTACAATTTTCAGTGGCTTAGAAGCAGAAGTTAGTTATGAATAAGCAAGAGGATTAAGAATAAATACACGCAAATGCCCCAGGCCAGGACGGGACCCTGTGGCAAGGGAGTTCCTGGGGAACAGTCTCCAAGGACAAGATGAGCATGCAGGAGGCCTCCTGGGGAGGAGTCTCAGGATCGATACACACAGAAACGAAGGGAAGAGAGTAGGATTGCACAGGACGGTGATGCAGGGCTGGTGACTCCCCACACTGACCCACAAGGAGTTCTCAGGCTGGATTTGCCCCTAGTTGGGGTGAGAGGAGGGGTCTTATAGCCCTGCACTGACCAGTCATGGTTTGCAGACAGCACTTAGGAAGGGAGAGTGGTATTGGGCAAAGAGCCTCTTCAGCCAAGGCAATCCTTGAAGAAGGCTTCATGTTGAGAGGTGTCTGCTGGCAGCTGGGGAAATTAGGCCTTCGGTCCTGAAGGGAGATCAGAAGAACACATCACAGTGCCCAGGCCCAGGGTGGCACTTTCATTCCACTTGTTACCATGAAATCTTCAAATCGGATCCATGGAGTGACACGCAGCCCATCTAGAGAAGCAAAGAGAGGACTTGTGTCTGATGGCATAGAAATACAAATTCTTATATTTTAGTTAAAACCAAATTTTAATGACAAATGGACTGCCTTGTTAGAAGAATATGGGCACCTTTTGCAAACATTTGACTGGGGGTTTCCTTTTGATTAAACTTAAGAACTGGCACAGATAACACAAAGTCAGGGGAAATCTAACAAAACTGGGAAGTGTAATTTGTAGCCCAGACAGGATCACCTGTAAGCCTCTCATCTTAACTGTTTAATGAATAGAATTCAGGAAGATTTCTGCAAAAGGCTGCTTTACGTAGCTTAATCCATGTCCTGTTGAAAGGGCAGGACCAACTCTTGGCAAAAATGAGAATGAGATCAACTGAAGTGTCCTCCGAACCTTTTCTTATCATGGCATGGCTTATCATGGAGGCTTATAATTAGGACTTATTATCAAATCTTTACCCAAGGCAGTAGATGAGAGGCAAGTACCCTATACCCAGATCTCTCCTTTTGACATCCTCCTCCTATCTCCCCTTCTGACATCTTACTATCTTCTAGTAGCCAAAGGCTACTCATACCTGCTCTCCTTGGGAAGTGCTTCAAATGATTTCTTTCAAACCAGGGTTTCCCAGTGTTTGCTTTGTGAACCATTTGCATTAGAATCAGTAATACGTTAGAAAGTCAGCTTTCTGAATCCCACCCCGACCTTCCAATTCAAAATCTCTGAGACTGAGAACCAGGAACCTGTGGTTTTTTTAAGAAGCTGGCTAAGTGATTTTTGTGCACACTGAAACTGTAAACACTCCTCTTTCATGGCCTCAGCTCTCACACGGGATGAACAGGGCTAAACTGATGTCTGATAATGCTTAGCGTGTTGTCCATCTCACGGATGGCATAGCTTTTTAACTGAAGACGGTCTCTAAGGATTCAAACTCAATGGGGAAATTTCAGCCACCAGGGCAAGATGATTACTGAAGCTGTCCTCCTCCCTTTCTCTTCCTCTTCCTACAGTTTTCCTTGGTGATAGACTTATCTTCTTGGTGATAGATCCTCCTTCAATCTTGGATCCTTCTATAAATACATGTGTCAGGAAACTCTGTAGACAACCTTAGATTTATATAATAACTTCTCCTTAACTAACTCCGTTCTGGGGAAGGCACATTGCAACCAGATATAAAAACAAACTTCCCACATTCCCAAGGGAGCCATCTAACTAAGTATTGCGGGAAAAAGAAAACAAACCAAAAAGATTTCATTGTCAAATAAGTTTGAAGTATACTGAATTAAAATTAAGCTGTTTCTTTATCAGAGAACTTCTCAGAGGCTTTAACATGCTGTTGTATATTATGAATTCCCCAGAGGAGGCTACATATGCACTGTCCCAGCTTTTCTTGCAGAGCTCTTGAAGTTGTCATACTCTATGGATTGCACTTCGGGAAAAGTTGTTCTAGATTTTAGCAGATTGACCATCAGTTACACTCATGCTGTAGCCTGGTTCACATTGTCTACATTCTGAAATTCTTTGGCTGAGTTTGACTTCAGGTAATTTTTATGGCTGCTTAGGTTCACCTTAGGGTTTAATTTAAAGCACCCAAAGTAGGTCTTCATTTTCTGTTATTTCAATAAACTTCAGATTTCAGAGCCACGTCTCATATTTTATTAAATTTACTTTTAAGCAAACTACACAATCCTTGGCCAATGTTTTGCAAGTGGATTTTGCTTCTCCTCCTTTTGACTGAAAGAACTTACTTAAACTAAATATCAGTGTTCCTGTTCTCAATGTTTATTTGAAAACTTCTGTTCATTTTAGAGTCATGTTTCTACTGTATCCCTTTTATTCCATCTAGCATTTTGGTATTTGCAGGGAAAAGCTTTTTGAAACAATATTTGCATCTATCTCAAATAAATACTTCAGTTCACACAGCTTTCAGTATAAAGTTCTGACTTTAAAGAACTCAGATGTTATTTTCACAAATATCTATACTCCAATTATATTTCCTTCTCTCAAAAATAGCTAATGTCATTTTCCCAGAAAGGATCAGAGCTTCTTTATTGATAATTTCTTGAACTTCCTTTCAATCTTGAACAAGCTTTACCATAAAGTGTTTATGGGAAAACAATGCAGATTTCATCATAAAGACCTAATCAAGAATAGATAAGGGCTCTGAAGCTTTAGGAGTTGCAATCATGCCATTCAAATTCATCTTAGAAATATATCGCCATATAAATAAAATAAGATTATAACGTTTTAATGGATTTTGTTTTCAGCATCTACAGAGGTGGGTTGTGATGCTGTCTGGGAGAAGGATCTCAATTCACACATTTGCTACCAATTCAACCTGCTTTCCTCCCTCTCCTGGAGCGAGGCACACTCTTCATGCCAGATGCAAGGAGGTGCTTTATTAAGTATTGCAGATGAGACTGAAGAAAATTTCATAAGGAGTAAGTAGGTGGATGATGCACATTGATGTCGGTACAATTAAAATGATTGGTGTTTACAGTTACGTTCATGTATGCCAAGATGCCTTCTGGAAAGAAAAGGTCCCTTGGAAAATATTTTTCTGTTATTAACATGGCCCAAACTCACACCCAGAATTTTGACCTGAACCCTGGGCCATTCCATTTGACACCTGGCCATGCCTCTCTTATTTTCTCCCCCCTGGAAAAGAGAAGTTGAGGCTACAGCAAGGGACCCAGGAGAATTTTCAGCTCCAACAAGTGCATAGGGAGACTTCTAAACTTAAGTCCGAATTCCTGCTTTGCTGGGGAGCTTAGCCATTCCGTTTCCATGTATAAATAATTAAGCTGTTTACTAATTAAGCAGAATCTTACCTGTCAGTCACTGTGTGTAGTAGGGTTTCCAGTGGATGCCAAAGAACTTAAAATTTAATTGGAAAACCAAAAGCACACACATGTTAACGAACGCTGTAAAGTAATAACATAAACTGTCAAAAGACTGCTAAGGAGCTGGGTCTGATCTATTTCACCTCTCACCTAAACTCTCTTTTTACTTCTCTTTTATAGATTAAATGTGTCTGTAGATGTGTACATGCAGCATTTAAAAATCTTTCTGAAACATTTGAAAGTGTCACAAAATTAGTCACTTTCATTAAAAGTTTCTGATGCTTTTTTTCCAAATTATATTGCACATGTTTCTTCTAATATAATAATAAAATTATTCTAGGATAATTTTAAAAGTTCAAGGAAAAACTCTCATAGTTCCACAATCCAGAGATAACCATGTTTCTTCTGCAAAAAAAAAACCCATACAAATGCATGCATGATCCATAGTCCACAGTATCTATGAAAAATGATATTGAATAAAAAGATGAGGCGGTTGTTGCACAGAGGTTAGGAACAGGGGCCAAAGAGCCACCTGCATGGGTTTGAATCCCACCTCCATCACTTACTACCAGTGCTAAAGAAGTAACTTAACCTCTCTGTGCCCCAACTTCCCCCCTCTATCAAAGGGAAATAATAACAATACCTACTTTTTGGTGGTGAGAATGACATGTTATAGAACAGGTGAAAATTTAGAAAAGTGCCTGGCACACAAATCAAACACTCAGTATGTGTTAAACATTTAACAGCAACTATGCGCACAGTTTAGTAACATGCTTATATAATTTACCTGCATAGAATGAACATCTGTCCGTGTCTATAAATATAGATCTATATCATAGTATTTAATGGTTACATAGCGATACAGGTTAGAGATAATATATTTAGCTAATCTCCAAATATTAGATAGGGATAGGTAGATAAAATTCTTTATTTTGTTTTTATTTACTTATTTGTTGCTATGTAAAACCATCCCTCACATACCTTTGTGCATAGATCCCTGATTATTTCTCTCTAAGTTTGTAGAAGTGGATTCACTGGGTGGAAGAGGAAGCACATTTTAAGGCTTTTGAAAGTCATTAATAACTTCTAGAAGGATTGTAACAAATGCATGAACAGGATATGTCTGCCCCTTTCCCCACAGACTTGCAAAAGTGGGAAATTATCACTGAAACTGATCTGAGTGAATCATATTGCAGGAAAACACCCATTTCCAAAATCATTATTAGCCTGTAATGGTATTTATAGAAAATTTTGTGCACCATTTATGAATTAAAATTGTTATCTATTTTGACTGCTGGGATCTTTAATAAGAGGGTTTGGACTTAATCAGACTTGAATAAAGATTAAAGGAATAAGATATGTCAGAGACTTTGATTTAAATACCACAGTTTTATAATTAGATTTCGGGGATTGTTTAGATTGGGAAAACAGAAGAGTATTCATTAAGACAGAAGCTTGTTCTGACCAAGGTATTTTTTTAATGTTGAAAATAGTCTACTGTTTCTTGTTAATCGCTGGTGAACATTAACTATGGTATAAGGAATTATCTAAACTGCCACAAATGCCAGGAAATGGCCAAAGGAATTTCAGTTTGCATTTATTAGTATAGAATTGTGAGCCAATTTAATTGTAAAGCTAAACAGACTATTTTTGTACTTTTAAATACAGATTAGAAATTATACAATGATTTTTTAATATGTACTGTTAAAACAGTCACACAGAGGGTATTCAAAATAACTCTAAGGTAAGAATAATTAATACTTAAATATTTTAGGTAGATTACTTGAAAGCAGCACTTGGCACTTACCCCGATATGAAATGTGGAAATTTCTCCGTCTTGTCAATCCATCTTCCATTCTGCCTTCTGTCGTGATGACACCAGTTAGATGATTTAATCAAATGGTGCTATTGGAAGGACTAACCAAATAGGCATTAGGAAGAGACTTGTGTTTATGCCCCAGAAACTTGGAAAGGCAGAGCCCATGAATGCTGTTCCTGTCCAGTGATTTCAGGGATCTCAAAATTATAAAGCACCTTTTTCTCTTTCCTTAAAGGTTTAGCTTCTCCCAGTTTTCCACTGTTGTTTCAAAATACCCAATCACAGAAGGTGCTGCAGCCTTGTGATGTGAATGCCCTAATCTTTACAACCTTGGAGACCATACAATCGATCATCCAGACTGAGACCCTTTGAAGAGTAAAAGGTTCTGCCATCAATACTTATTCTGGAACTACCAGCATAAGCCATGAATTTTCCAGGCAAACTGGGACACACGGTCACCCTATTTATCACTCTTATCTGTCAGGGTCTCAGTCTCAGGCAGGGCCCCTGCATCTGGCTCAGAATAAATTGGGTTCTGAAGCAGATGAATCATAAGGGATCAATGCTGTCCTTTATAGATTAGAAGATTCAATGGCAACATTTGAAAGTGTCACAAAATTACATTCACTAAAGTCTCTGACACTGTTTTTTCCCCAAATATTACAGCACACGTGGCACATGTTTGTTGTAGAGTAATTTTTTAAAGTTCAGGTGCACAAAAAGGAAAACCAAAGAAAAATTTCCCCTAATTCTACAATTTTGAGAAGCATATTTTCCTACACAAGCATGTCAAGGCACATGTTTCTACATAGCACTGATAACAAAATTGGAATTGAATTAAAACAGGAGGAGCCGAGGCACAATGGTTAGGAGAAGGGGCCTACAGAAAGCCTTCTCCCACACCAAGCTGAAGAAGCATTTGCACTGCTCATGGCCCCAACCTGCTATTTTTTTTTTTAACATCTTTATTGGAGTATAATTGCTTTACAATGGTGTGTTAGTTTCTGCTTTATAACAAAGTGAATCAGCTATACATATACATATATCCCCATATCTCCTCCCTCTTGCATCTCCCTCCCTCCCACCCTCCCTATCCCACCCCCTAGGGGGTCACAGAGCACCGAGCTGATCTCCCTGTGCTATGTGGCTGCTTCCCACTAGCTATCTATTTTACATTTGGTAGTGTATATATGTCCATGCCACTCTCTCACTTTGTCCCAGCTTACCCTTCCCCCTCCCCATATCCTCAAGTCCATTCTCTAGTAGGTCTGTGTCTTTATTCCCATCCTGCCCCTAGATTCTTCATGACCACTTTTTTTTTTTTAGATTCCATATATATGTGTTAGCATACAGTATTTGTTTTTCTCTTCCTGACTTAACTTCACTCTGTATGACAGACTCTAGGTCCATCCACCTCACTTCAAATAACTCAATTTCGTTTCTTTTTATGGCTGAGTAATATTCCATTGTATATATGTGCCACATCTTCTTTATCGATTCATCTGTCGATGGACACTTACGCTGCATCCATGTCCTGGCTATTGTAAATAGAGCTGCAATGAACATTTTGGTACATGACTCTTTTTGAATTATGGTTTTCTCAGGGTATATGCCCAATAATGGGATTGCTGGGTCATATGGTAGTTCTATTTTTAATTTTTTAAAGAACCTCCATACTGTTCTCCACAGTGGCTGTATCAATTTACATTCCCACCAACAGTGCAAGAGGGTTCCCTTTTCTCCACACCCTCTCCAGCATTCATTGTTTGTAAATTTTTTGATCATGGCCATTCTGACTGGTGTGAGATGATATCTCATTGTAGTTTTGATTTGCATTTCTCTAATAGTTAATGATGTTGAGCATTCTTTCATGTATTTGTTGGTACTCTGTATATCTTCTTTGGAGAAATGTCTATTTAGGTCTTCTGCCCATTTTTGGATTGGCCAACCTGCTATTGATCCCTCTACATACTCTGGTCCCGTGGATTCTGCTCTCCTCTTGGCCAGACAACCCCCATTGGCTCTCGACTGGACAGCCCTTCCCCCATTTCTTTAGCACACCTTAAATTTGAGGGCTTGCCTCCCGGCACTAACAACACTTAATATGCCTTCCGCTTCCTAGCCAGACCCCTAAGGAAAAGGTCCTCTAAGTTGTTCAATTTTTTTAACTGTGAAATATTTCAAGAGTATTGACAAGTGTAAACATTACATCTCTGCACACACATACCCATTATAGAGATTTAATAGCATTTCTTCCTATTCCTCTTTCTCAGGGCCTGAGGTAGCCTGAGCTCAGCGTACTTGAGTCCTGAGCCTCCAGATTGAGGCCACCAGACACATGTGGCAAAAAAATAGGAAGACAGAGGGGCACTTTGTAGGACTGGCCCTGGGCACTTCCTCCTTCCCCCTCTAAAACCCTCAAGTGGGTAAGCTCACACAGGTCAGACGGTCTCAGATTTGAAACCATGAACTGTTGATGGATTGACGACCGTTGAGAGGCAGCATTCCTGTATGCTTAGATTAAACACTGCACAGTTGCTGTCAGTGAGCCTTTAGGAGACTGCCATGTTTCTCAGGCTGGCTTTTTTTACTCTGAAGCACCAGGGTGGGGTTTAGTAGCACTTAAACTCTTTTCTGCCATTGATGGAGTTAATTTATGACTCCATGCCCCAGGAACAGGAAAACAAGAAAGACGTGTAACATTGATATTTTTTTTGAAACTCCGTATTTCTCTTATTTCAGAGCACTTTGGCAATGAAGCAGTGGAAGTATGGATAGGTCTGAATCAGCTAGATGAAAATGCTGGTTGGCAGTGGTCGGATAGAACACCACTCAACTATCTGAACTGGAACCCAGGTACCTGCAGCGTTTTGTTTACCTTCAACAGGTGGCATCGTCCCATAGCCTAAAATAGCAATATTTCCCACATATGTATACGACGTGTTATTGTGAAAGTGGCTTATAAACATTTTTAAAGCCTGATTGAATTTCTATAAGGCACGCTTTTCTAAACGAGAAAATGGAGGCCGAGAAGGTAAGCCAAGGGTGCAGGAGGATTTGGGTCAAAACCAAGATTCTAGTCAGTTGTTTTAAAAATAGCAACAGAGATAAGAAATTAAATCTCAGAAGTAGATGTTTATGTACAGATTGTTTTCGTATATTTTTTCCCACTCTCTCCTAGTCAATTTCCTCTCTCTTCAGTTAACCTTTGCCCTCCAAAGATATGATCAATTACTGTCTTACATCAGTATGTCTCACACAAAAAAAGGAAAATTGGTTTTTCTTATGGATTCTAAGTCAATTATATTAACTGTGTAATACAACGCACTCACATTCTGTTTAAATGTGTTGTTTAAAAGATTGTTATAGTTGAACCTTGAATAACTAGAAAATATAATAAAGTACGATTGCATTTTGTGAAAAAAAAATAGCAACAGATTGAAAAATATCTCTCTACCTTAAAACAATAAAATCAGCTGTTGCTATCTTTGGGAAATCATTTCATTGTCATGCCTGGACTTCAACTGCAAAATCATAAATATAATATCTTATAGGATTTACTACATATGCCAAAGAGAAGGGCTGTCTCCTTGATGCTAAAACTACATTTCAGTATATATTGAACTAACTGCTTTTGCTTCTAACATTAAGTACACACACATTGTATTTTCAGAAATAAATTTTGAGCCATTTGTTGAATATCACTGTGGAACTTTTAATGCATTTATGTCAAATGCCTGGAGAAGTCGGGATTGTGAGTCCACTTTGCCTTACATATGTAAAAAATATCTAAACCATACTGATCACGAAGTAGTTGGTGAGTGTTTTTATTTTAAGCTGTTTTTATAAGTAAGTTGCTTACTTGCCCTCTCAATATATTCAAAGTCTTTTATTTTTTGCTAATAATTTAAACTTAGCTAAGGCTAGTTTTTATATGAATAAAAATGTGTAACAAGATAAGATCTGTTATTCCAAAGGCACCATAAATTTAATAAATGCATTTAGGTTTTTACTAAAAACTAAAGCAAAATAACCTAAGTATAGAAAACATTTTCTCCCTCTCTTTTTAAAAACTTTGCTTTCTTATTCATTCTGCCTCAGGAAAACAAGATATGCTTCATTTTCTATTCTAGTTGAGCTTTATTTATTTATGGTTACCCTAGAAATTAAACATATGAATTAGAAAATAGTTTTATAAAATTATTTACTTCATTGATCTCCTATCATACTCTATATCTCTTATTAGTAATACTTCCTCCTTGAAATAACAAACAAAACTTTTAGGTGTACCTAAGACTTAAATACCACATAATTACAATCTAGTACCTGAAGCTCAGTTATTTCTATTCTTAAGATCTATTACTTCTTCTTAGTTTCTATGGAATTAATGTCTGAACTCAGGAAGTAGAGATAAAAACATAACCATTTTTAAAGAATCATTACCAGCATAATTAGAAACAACTCTACATTTAAAATAATAATCTGAATTATCTTTCTAAAATATTATCCCTCACAGTTAAGCTTTTTTATTTTATTTTTTATAGATTTATTTATTTTTTGGCTGCGTTGGGTCTTCGTTGCTGTGTGCGGGGTTTCTCAAGTTGCGGCGAGCAGGGGCTACTCTTCATCGACGTGCGTGGGCTTCTCATTGTGGTGGCTTCTCTTGTTGTGGAGCACGGGCACGCGGGCTTCAGTAGTTGTGGCTTGCGGGCTCTAGAGCGCAGGCTCTGTAGTTGTGGCTCACGGGCTTAGTTTCTCCACGCATGTGGGATCTTCCGGGACCAGGGATCGAACCCATATCCCTTGCACTGGTAGGCAGATTCTTAACCACTGCACCACCAGGGAAGTCCCCAATTAAGCTTTTTAATTTACGATATTATGTTATGTTAATTTACGATATTGTGTTAGTTCCAGGTGTACAGCAAAGTGATTTAGTTGTGTGTATATATATATATATATATATATATATATATATATATATATTCTTTTTCAGATTCTTTTTCATTATAGGTTATGACAAGATACTGAATATAGTTCCCTGTGCTATACAGTAGGTCCTTGCTGTTTATCTATTTTACATAGAGTAGTGTGTATCTGTTAATCCCAATCTTCTAATTTATCCCCCCCACCTTTCCCCTTTGATACCCATAAGTTTGTTTTCAATGTCTGTGAGTCTATTTCTCTTTTATAAGTAAGTTCATTTGTATCATTTTTTTAGATTCCACACATAAGTGATATCATATGATATTTGTCTTTTTCTGACTTACTTCATTTAGTATGATAATCTCTAGGTCCATTCATGTTGCTACAAATGGCATTATCTCATCCTTTTTTATGGCTGAGTAGTACTCCATTGTATATATGTACCATATCTTCTTTATCCATTCATGTGTTGACAGACATTTAGGTTGCTTCCATATCTTGGCTACTGTAAAGAGTGCTGCTATGAACATTGGGATGAATGTATCTTTTTGAATTAGAGTTTTCCTCTTTTCTGGAGTTTTCAGGAGTGGGATTGCAGGATCATATGATAACTCTATTTTCAGCTTTTTAAGGAACCTCCTTACTGTTCTCTATAATGCTTGTACCAATTTACGTTCCTGCCAACAGTGTAGGAGGGTTCCCTTTTCTCCACACCCTCTTACAAGTAAGCTTTAACTTTTATTTTCCTTTAAGTAGCTAAGTCTAAAGATATTGTAGAATATGGGGGTGAGGAGAAGAAGCATCTCATCATTTTTTTACAAAGAGATTTTTTCATTATGTCAAGAATGTGCTGACATTGCTATCGCTGTTATTGTCCTGTCCCTCCCTCTTTTCCTTTCATTTTCCTGCCTCAATTTCTTCTGTCTTCATTTTTTTTTCTTATGCCCTCCTGCACTGCCTCCTGCTATCCTTCTTTTCTTCAATTTTATTTGCTCTCCTGATCTATTAATTGAGGTCAGAAGACCAGAAATGATGGCAGCTAAGCTAAGTTTGTTTGGATTATTTGCTGTTGTTTCAAGTCCAAAAAGTACTTTTGATGATCTAGTCCAGTGTCTTCCAACTGTGAATCCAGGGTCCCCAGGTTCCTTCCTTATCTCCACCCTTACGTCAATCAGAGAAGTTCCTCTTTTATCTTTTTATCTTACCTCTAGAGTGAAGTTTAGGGTTCATTTTTTCAAGGGGTTCTGTGACTGTGTTTTTAGGTTGATATTATCTATCTATCTAAATATTCTAACATTCATCCACTGTGATTCTAATAGCTGTCAGAGTCCTAGAAGTAATTTTAAAAGAATGTCTTGTTTCCCAAATTAGCAGTGAAGTTGTTTCTAACTAAGTTAGTGCTTAAGGGAGGCACCCAGTTGTGGTTAATAAAATAAAGTAAAAATGCTGTCATCAGGCTGGGGGCAAGCTCCTGGAAGAGGAGAGCCAAAGTTGGCATGCACACAGCTGCCTTCCCTGCCAGTGTTAAAGAATCATGGCATTATTTTACCGTAAGTCAAACCCAGAGTCCATATGAACCCAGAGGGACATCAGAGGCACTAAGCCTGACCCCCAAAATAAAAGCTATCATCTCTGCTCTAGATAAAGCAGTCAGAATTTCAGATTCTTTTCTGCTGAGAATAACTATCTACCCCCCCCCACCTAATACTGTATATAAAATCCTTTAAAAAGCATTTAAATTGTGTTCCATAATACTCCTTTTTTAGTGTAAAAAGGTTTTTTTAAATGGGTAGCTCTAAATGCTAAATTTTATATCTAGCCCTGACTCTCACTTTGGTTGTATGACCTTTATCAAGTCTCCTTAACCTCTTTGTGCCTTAGATAGCTCATCTGGAAAATGAAGCACTGAGATCCATTAGATCCTAGATCCAGATCATAGATGGGATCCTTTTCAAGTCTGAAGATCTAGAATGCTATGATCCATATCTTATTGTATCATATGCTTCTGTTTTTCAAATTTAAAAAAATAATTATATATTAATGGTGATTTATATTGGGGGTAATAAGTAATGTTAAAACAATTGTGGTAAATAACTTTGTTTTTTGTTGGTTCAAAAAGAAAACGATGCTTGGAAATATTATGCTACCCACTGTGAGCCTGGTTGGAATCCCCACAATCGTAATTGTTATAAACTTCAGAAAGAAAAAAAGACCTGGAATGAAGCTTTGCATTCTTGCCAGTCCAATAACAGTGCATTAATAGACATAGATTCGTTAGCAGAAGTGGAGTTTCTTGTAACCCTCCTTGGAGATGGTGAGTGCCAAGTGTCTTTGGTTTAAGAAGTATGAAACTAATGTAGTAACTCTCTTTATTAGTGAAGTTGAAAAGAAATTAAGCTATTTAAAATTGATTCTTTATAGCACATGTATCTGAAATTTCCAAATAATATCCAGGAGTGAAAATACACTGAATTTTTACAAAATACATATTCAGAAACTTTGTAACATCTCATAGATGCCAGATATTACATGTTTTCATTTTTGGGGTTTTTAAGGGGGAAAGGTCATTTCCTGAAATTTCTAATTTAAAAAAACCTGAACCTGTAATTTAGCATAATGAGCACTAGATAGCAGTAATGTGCTGTGGCCATGTAATCCAAGCAATAAAGGAAATTCCTTACAAAAATGATTATATTAAAATAACTTTAGCCAGTGAAAATGGGTAATTTATTTGGTGTGGTGTTTTTCAAGCTGTGTAGCATGCTCAGGGGTTCCAAGCTCTGAGGCCTCCACCCAGCTTTACCCACCAGAGCAGATCTGCCCCTACCTATGTCATATATGGACATAGAATTCTGCTGGAAAACATTGAAATCATTGACTGAGAGTAAATCTTTTTTTAGTGGAAAAATCCGGCGTCTACTCTATTTCAATGTTAGGTTTTAGTTTGGAGTGAAAACAAAACTCCTTCTGTCATTGTTCCTCACCCTTCGCATTTGGGATTGAATCCTGTGGCTGCCTCTGTGTCAGCGGGGCACTGGAACACTCTCCCAGCCACCGAGGGTCTTTTCTCCCTACCTAGACTGGCAAGCTTTATTTTATTTACTTTTCCAGCAACCCCACTGCTCCTATTCAATGTTTCTAAGAATTTCTGCTCCTTTTTTTTCCCTAGCCAAAAGAAAAAAAGTAAAGCTAGACATCATTAAAAGGTTTTTTTCTAAGTGCCTTTTCTTAATTTGATTGACCTTCCTATTTTTCCTTTTTCGGGGTAGAAGAAAAACCAGACTTTGCAGATCTACTTTCCATACTGTAGCACGAACTAACTAGAGTCCTGGCAATCTGACTTGCTTAAGCTTTGTCCTTGCCCTAGCTTTCACTGACACTCTGCCTCACTTATAAGGCCTATGTTGAGCAGATCTAGATAGATAAGGGGCGAAGGGTTTAAGCAGGTATTTTATACCAAAACTTAAACAGGTTTCATTCCAAGAAGAAACAAAGAAGGAATCACATGCAAAGTGGTATATATTGGTAATAGCCCCTCTGTGTTATCACCTTTGCAGATACTAGGATTCTTGTAAGTAATTTACGTTTATCTCTTGCAGAAAATGCATCAGAAACATGGATTGGTTTGAGCAACAATAAAATTCCAGTTTCCTTTGAATGGTCTGATGGCTCCTCAGTCATCTTTACTAATTGGCACACACTTGAGCCCCAAATTTTTCCAAATACAAGCCAGCTATGTGTCTCAGTGGAGCAATCTGTAAGTTGATCCATTTGTTCAATGTTCATTTTGCTGGACTTGTACTGAGGGCCACCTGTGCCAGGGACTTGGGCTGTGGCAGAGACCAAGACAGGCACAGTGCCTGGGGCTTCCACACTAAGCAGTAAAACATATACACACTAAAAACACATGGTAATTAGAGTTGTGATAATAGCTCTGAGGACATAGGTTCAAGATGGTGAGAAACTTGGGTTGGGACAGCTACTTCAGACAAGACAGTCAAGGAGGGCTCTCTGAAGAGGTGACATTTAAGCTGGGACTTGAACAACAAAAAAAAATCTCTTGAAGAGCAGGAGAACATTCCAGGCAGTGGGCAACTGCCCAAAGGCAGGCCAAGGCTTGCCATGTTTGATAATCAAAAAGGAGACCAGGATGGTGTGGAGGTATGGATGGTGAAAGGTGGTAGGAGATGGGGCAGGAAGAATGCAAAAATGTGAGGCTTCTGGGCCTGGGATAGGACCCACTAAAGGGCTTCAAGTAGATGAAAGCATGATCTGATTTACATTTTAAGAGCAATTGTGGCTGCTACATAGAGAATTGATTGGAGAGAAGAGAGTGGAAGCAGAGAAACCAGTTTGGAGGCTACTCCTGTGGTTGCATTAGAGTAGTGAATATGGAGACAAGAAGACAGATTCAAGGATCCTCTAGAAGACAGGAATTGTTGCTAAAGCAGACGTGGGGGTGAGAGACAGGTAGGTTTTTGGTTTGAGCACCTACCATTTTGGTGGATGGGGGTGCCACTGACCACCCTGGTAAAGATGAGGGGAAGAACCAAGGAGTTCGGAAATTACTCTGGAAGGTGATGGTTTTTAAGCTCCATTATCTTCTTAACATAAAAGGATTTCAAAACTGCATGTAACCTCTTTGAAAACTGCAAATCAATGGAAAACCTTGCTGTTTTCTTCACATGAATGTGATGGTCCCAGTGACCTTAACATTACACTTACCTTTATGTGCTAGTCTCTCATTTATCTAAAACCTCTGATTATACAGAATTTGTTTAATCCCAAGCCATTTGAAGGGTTTTTTAAATATGTTTAGAATAGACAATCTCTTTGATCCGATAGCTACTGAACTCACTGGTGAAGTTTTAGGAGGTTATTGGGATTTGGTAGGCATGCTTACTCTTTTAAGACACCAGGATACCATATCAAGTTCCCCCAAGAAGCAGTTTATTAAATGTTACTTAAGTAGCTTGACAAAGTGATTGTGCCAGCCAAACATGGGAAATGTCTAAGCACTTACTTTTTTTTTTTTTTAAGCACTTACTTTTATGACACATTTCACTGCTTTATCTTTCAAGGCTGTCACAAATCCATGCAGTTACAATGATAGTGCTCAGGCAGTGTCTCAGAGTCACACTTGAGGGGGAACAATGACCTCTCCAAATGTTTGTTTGGGGTGTTACTCTGCTGAAAACCACTGTAGTTTATTCTACAGTATTTGATGCTTTATTGGTTCATTAGTTTTTATATAATTAAGGGGATCTTAATTTCCTATTGACATTCTCCTTTTTTATTTGACAGACATGGGTATTTCACTTAGCATACTCACAAAGCAGGAGCCAACATTTGGACCGAGAAGTTGTTTTTAAGAGAGTGAGGATAGGTATTGATATTATTGGATGTATTAGAACAATGCTGCTGTAAATGTGGTATTTTGTGGCCCCTTTTTAGCAACTCAGTAGCTCCTTAAACAGTAGATGCATAAAAAGTGACACTTATTCCCCTAAAGTTGAACTCAATATGAATGTAATTATTATAATTAACTAGTTACCTAAACATGGTCGATACCTCAATTTGAATCTGAGAGGTTGGTAACCATTCATCTGTCCATCCAATGGTTACTAAACAACTATAGCATGCCTGACAATATCCTATAACTGGATGGTTTGCTGGAGACTCCATGGGGATGGGCTACAAGGCTGCTCTTACAGGTGAAGGTGTCAGCCTCCTACATAGTATGTTTCTGAGGGTCATGGAAGAGCTCTCTACTCACCTAAAACCCTGCATGCCTGAGATACCTAAATTTTGAATTTGAATTGTGTGAAAATTTAAATTGTGTGGTTTTAGCCTAAAGGTCTGGTTTGTGTTAAAATAAAAAATCCTTTGGGAGGATAAAATTTTAATCAGTTAGCAGTTATTGTATTTCATCATCAATGAAGGATATGAGAACAGCCTTCATTAGAACTAGGAGAAGACATGAAGGTATCTGCCCGTCATATAAAGAGGAAATGGAGTGGGGCTTTGGAGAATTCATGATGAAGAAGGGTACTGGGGGTTGAACATGAAGTTCAGCTATGATAATGTTATCTCGGGTGATTCATGGTGCTTTCCAGGCATTTCCCCAGCATCAGGTTTATACAGCATCAGGTAAGCAGCGAAGCATTCAATTTAACACCTAGAAGTGATTGGAGAGAAGCAGCAGCATTCTCACTTGGTCAGGGGAATAGTTTCATATAAGTGGTTCTCAAAGTGTGGCCCCCAGACCAGCAGCATTCACATCAGCTAAAAACTCGTTAGAAATACAAATTCTCAGGTCCCACCTGACTTACTGAATGAGACACACGGATCCCAATCAACTGTGTTTTAGTAACCCCTCCAGGTGATTCCAGTGCACAAAAAAGATTGAGAATCACTACTTATCCCATCTTTAACAAAATACTGAGAGCAGTTTAATGTAAAGCCAGACCTCCCACTCGTATGTAGAGAATCAACCTTTTCTAACACAAGATCCTGACACATTATGCCCCCTTGAAACATGCATTATTAATATTTTAATTCAGAATTATTGACTTTGACTATCAGCATCAATAATGCAGTGTATTCATTCATCTTGTAATATTTTTCCTCTTAGGAGGGACACTGGAAAGTTAAAAATTGCAAAGAAACACTTTTTTACGTTTGTAAGAAAACAGGCCGTGTCCTTTCTGACACTGAATCAGGTTGCCAAAAGGTAAGAACTGTGAACACTGCAGGGACTTCATAACCAGACTGATTTATCCACCATCAAATTAAAGTGAATCTCTCTCCCTCTCTTTCCTGCCTTGGCTTCCTCCTCTCTCTCTTTCCCCTCCTTCCCTTCCTTTCTTCTTTCCTTCCCTTCTTTTTTTTCTGAGTGGGCTATTGTAACAAGCCAAACAATTATCAGCTAGGGGCACATGAAAGATTTACAGCTCTTGGAAGGATTGTTGTCTTACCATCTATTTCCACCCAAGACTAGTTTTCTTTTGAGATAAGAAATGTAAATGATCCTGTTATACCATCTGTATAAACAATGCCTATCATGTGATACACTGTCTCACACGTGGTCTTCATTGTCTTCCAGTGAAGACTGTCAGAGTGAAAGCAAATGCATTCCTTTGAGTCAGAGTGACCTTCTGCACCCAGAGTCTTGTTTTCCTTTTCACTTTTCTTAAACTTGAATATTTGAATAAAATACAATAAGAAAGAGAAGTGCATGTTTGCAACACATTTGTTATTTAGGAAAGGGATAATAAAAATACATTGTATTTTAAGTAATAAACTATTTTTGGTACTTAAAGTACTATTTTCAGTACTAAAAATAATAAAAAAACATACTTTAGGTTTAAACTTTAAAGGAAGAAAATAATCTGTCTTAAATTTCTTAAAATACGTTCAATATTCTGCTGTGTTACAAAAAATTTATCTATCAGTGTCCTTAGCACATGCATTCCCTCTCTCTCTTATCACACACACACACACACACACACACACACACACACACACACCCCTAAAAATTTTGGATTTAACTATTGGAGATTTTTATGCTGTGTGAGTCTCAAAATGTTCACAAATCTGGTTTTTATGCAATTCTCTTTTAATTATTTTCTCTTCTAATCCAGTTACTTATGTTCCAATTAAACGATAACCCCTCTCTTCAGAACCTGCATTTGATTCATTCATCAATGTGTAAGCATATTAGTTACTCTTCACACTTCAGCTGAACAATACATGTGCCATAGCTGACATGTGACCAGACGTCTTACCTAATGATTACATTTCCTGAATTAGTTATTACTGATCACTGATCTAATCTCTATCTGATCAGAAATATTGAAAAAAATCCATCCTACAGTGGCTTTCAATGCAACTCAACATGTTTTATTTGTGTCGAAAGAGTAATTAACTTCTTACACAGCAGAAACAACTGATGTTCTATCTAAACTTTTGTATACTGCTTCCCTCTTTCTGACCAGCCTTATCAATATTTAAGGATTCTGGGTTCAGAGCCAGTTCTTTACTCTTATGGCGAAATTCCATTAATTTCTTTTTGCATCTATGAATATGGTTTCGAAAGTTTCCTTTCTTTTAGCCATCTGCTTCAGTGCAATTCTCTAAACAGTCTGCACATGCAAAACCAACTTATAAAATAAGTCTGGATAATTTCAAAGCAGAAATTTTTTAAAATTTTATTTCCATCTGAGTCACTTTTGGGGGACTAGATAATATGAGCAATCGTTTCAGTACTGTCACCATCATGATTTCATGTAAAATGAAACGGCACCTCATGTACAAAGGATATTCACAAATACAATCAATTATTCTTCCCGCTTTCATTGTGTGGACAAAGGCTTATAGTAGAGTCTTTGTTTTCCGGTTATTACTATGCCACATTTCCCCCTCTTTCCTTGAGCCTGTTCAAGTTCTTGGGTTTTTTGTTTTGCTAAGCAGCCTATGATCTAAAAACCACTAATGAAGAAGGAGTACTTTGTCAGAAAGGTCAAATTGTCAGCCTTCCTCCTCCTGTCCTTCCAAATACAAAAGCAGTCTAACCTCCCTGCCCCCTCTGGAGTGACCCACGGAGGGGTTCTGGCTGACACTGTCAATTACTCACACATATAAGGCTGGGGAGAGACGTTAAGGGGGTGAATTCAGAGCACATCCTGGTGGGCTGGATGTGGTGCTCCTGTGATCCACGCCTCATTTAATAATGTTTTGAACTAAAATAGCTTATTTCTAAAATAAGATTTTTCTCTAATTTACTGCAAGGTTGAGACATTTTCTGAGTAGTATAGCAGAAATCATTTTATATCTGATCAAAATCTGGCAAGTATTGGCATGACACAAAATGAAGTGTATTTTAAAACTGGTGAATACATAAAAATAGACTGATAGAAGTGATATGATTTTATAATATTGGAAGAGAAAGAACTAAAATAACTAAGTTGAAATATAGAAGACTAATGAACCCATGTCTCCTGTATTGTATGATTTTAAAGAATAGAGCCACTCTTCTTTGCTTCCAGGGCTTAGACATACACGTTTGTCATTTTTTGTCTAGATGCCAAAGCTTGTTTGCTTTCTCTCTAAAAGGCTAGCCAGTTGACTAAGGAGTAATCTTTACCAAAAAGTATATATATATATTTTAGCCAATTTCTATTTGGAAGCTTGACAATCCAGACGAAACCATTCTGGATTGCACCAAAATTAGGTTCCAGGCCAGTTTATCCACTAGTCTCTGACTTAGATTATCTAAGTCCCTAATCTCAGTGGGATAACATGAAATAAGCAGTATGAAAGACCCTTAAAAAAAAAACAAACAGTACAGTATTATCTAGATACTTATGTCCTCTTTGCTCATACCGAGTTCCTGGCTCTATTCTGGGGTCTCTGCCTGCATTTTCTCCCCTTGATTCTCAGAACAACCCCATGAATACTATTATTATCCATATTTACAGAGGAGAAAACTAAGACACATAGAGATTAAATAAGGTCACATGATGGTGGAGCCAGGATTCGAACCCATGCATTCTGTCCTTAAAGCCAACATGTTCGATTTTTACCATCCCATAGGAACCATTTACAGTAAATCTTATTAGTCTGAACAGAGAGAGAGAGAAGGAGAGAGAGAGAGAGAGAGAGAGTGTGTGTGTGTGTGTGTGTGTGTGTGTGTGTGTGTGAGAGAGAGAGAGAGAGAGAGAGAGAAAGAGGAAAGGAGAGAAGGAAAGATCTTGAGTGAATGTCCCTTTTCTTTAATTTTCTTTTAAGGTTTTGGGCTTAAAGATTTTAAATTAGTTAAACCATTTAGGTTTTAAGAATTAATTAAATAAATGTAGAAGTGGCTGTAGCTAATGGCAGATAGAATAAATATATCAAGACAAACATTCAAGTTTTGAGTTTTGAGTGGGTCAGAGAAGAAACTGGTAAATGAGAATACACCAAAAATATATATATTTTACTATTTAACTTAATCAGATTGTGTCCTTAATTTTCATTTTCCTTGTTTAAGGGATGGGAGAGACATGGTGGATTCTGTTACAAAATTGACACGGTCCTTCGAAGCTTTGACCACGCCTCCAGTGGTTACTACTGTCCTCCTGCACTTGTAACCATTACAAACAGGTAAAATAGAAATTTTCTATCAGAAACATGCAGTGCTTTTTTGCTGTGAGGATTCTTGGAATGATAAAATCTAGCCACAATCAGTAACTAGTGAAAATCTAAAGTGTACTGTACAACAGAGTATTAAGTTATTTAAATTATTGATTTAGATGAATTTAAACCATACAATGTTAATTTTTTTGTTTTGTTTTGTTTTGTTTTTGCGGTACGCGGGCCTCTCACTGTTGTGGCCTCTCCCGTTGCGGAGCACAGGCTCCGGACGCGCAGGCTCAGCGGCCATGGCGCACGGGCCCAGCCACTCCGCGGCATGTGGGATCTTCCTGGACCGGGGCATGAACCCGTGTCCCCTGCATCGGCAGGCAGACTCTCAACCACTGCGCCACCAGGGAAGCCCCTACAATGTTAATTTTAAATTGATTTTTGAGTAACAAATAGTAAAATTTAAGATGTCTTTTATTTTCCATAAAGATTTCTTAATTACCTAGCTTTGCTCATATATTCAGTTGTAATGATATTTTATCTAAGTGCTTGTAATAGAAAAGAAATATGTTATTTAAATATGAAGTGTTTTTTAAATGTAATGTGTATGAGTCATGTGGAATTTTTTTAGAACAAAAGTAAGTAAAACTAAACTGTGGAGGATTTTCAAATCCTTCCCCATTGCTTCTTAGGTCTACGTTTGTTTAGATTTAGATTTCTCTATGCACAGGTATCTCTACCATACAAACACAGAAACTGTGCCCTTTTTACACTCCATACAATTTGCAACATGTTACAGATGTGTAGCAAGGGATAAAAGTACCAGCATCAGAAGAGACCTCAGTGTCACTATCAATGCCAGGAGGACAGTGAGAGCTGGGAGACAGACTCCTCCAGGCTGAAGACAGAATCAAGGTAGAACTCTTCAGTGGTTCCATGGAAAATTATACCCACAAAGCAAGACACTTGCTTTTTTACCGAGGTCATTGCCTTTAAAAAAATCTGTTGAAGACCAGGAATCAGGACAACTGGTGCTATGGTTTTATCTAGAAACCCCTTCACATGAAGGTCTAACCTGCAGGAGGAATTCTGTGTGCTTTCTCTGATCTCCCCACATGGGAAGTCAACGTTCAAAGCCGCCAGTGTTTCCTTCCTCCTCTTACCTCTTACCTTCTGTCCCAGTCTTTCCTCCAAACAATGCACAGGAATGCACACACACACACACACACACACACACACACACACACTCACACGGATAGACTGACCGCATTTGGCAAAATAAATTGCCGGGTGAAATATTTTATGCTCAAGAAACCCTTTCTTCGGGGCACAGCACCACTTCTGATGTATCTCAGTGTTGTTTTTAGTTCTCCTTTCTCCTTCCCAGAATAGCTACCAGGCAGAAGAAAGCCTTTATCCTCAGCCTTGTTCACCCACCCACAAGCTTTCGAGAGTACCTTGGGCTAGAAGTCCTCCAGTCAGTGAGTCAACATTGGACTTTATTCAGGATCTTGACCAATGAAGATATGCTCTTTCGTTAATTACAATGTTTTTCACTGAAGAAGAAGGCTTAATTATTTCACCTGTTTTTACATCTTATTCTTTCTTTTTTTGTGTGTAATATTCATTGAGTGTCTATCACATACCTGGCACTGTGTTAACTACTTTTCATATGTTATCTGACTATGCAAAAATCAACAGTCAAGAGTTTATTAGAGGGACTTGCCTGGTGGCGCAGTGGTTAAGAATCTGCCTGCCAATGCAGGGGACACAGGTTCGAGCCCTGGCCCAGGAAGATCCCACATGCCGCGGAGCAACTACGCCCGTGTGCCACAACTACTGAGCCTGCACTCTGGAGCCCACGAGCCACAACTACTGAGCCCACACACCACAACTACTGAAGACTGTGCGCTCTAGGGCCCATGCTCCACAACAAGAGAAGCCACCGCAACGAGAAGCCCACGCACTGCAAGGAAGACTAACCCCCGCTCACCGCAACTAGAGAAAGCCTGCGCACAGCAACGAAGACCCAACACAGCCAAAAATAAATTAAAAAGAAAGTTTATTAGAAAATTATTTATTGAAAATCTATACTGTGAGAGGCATCATATTAAACACTGGCATGCTGTACAAAAAAATAAATAAAAATAAAAGGTATAGTGCAGTTGCCCAGGTGCCACTTGCAGGCCAGCAGCGAAAGAGATAGAACATAAACACATGAAACAAGTGAAGAAAGTGGAATAACACAATAAATGGACAAACTCAAAGTGACATTACAGATAACTCATAGTGCCAAAGTGACCCAAGTAAGGCAGAAACCTGTTAGAGTTCAAGCACTTCATTTTCTAAGAATCCTTTGGGGACCTCATGCAAATGATAGAAAGCATCTAGAAAACAACCTACTATGTTTCATTTCCCCCAAAACTGAATAAGAGAGTGTGCTGTGAATACTGTAAATTTTTTTATAAGCTGTATTCAGTAGCCAAAGCTGATGTGTAGTCCAACTCTAAAACAGATCTATAGCTTGAGTAAATTTGTTTTCATCCCCTCCTCGACCTCCTAGGCCCCCCAGGTGACCTTTTGCTGGCATACTACTCAGTCACCAGTCAAGCCCCCGAGTACTACACGTTAGTCCCAGTGAGGCATCTCTCCCAGGCAGTTAACATGCATGAACACTGCCTTGCAAACATGTCTGCATCCAGAGCAATGACTCAAAAATGAGACATACAAGTTGAAGACAGGAAGTGTCCTAAGCTCTTGATTTTTATTCATTCGGACCTTATCAGATAAGAAACAAAGACCCAAGGCATACTGTTCTTTGAGTGACAATTCACATTCGAGTATTTTTCAACAGCATCTTTTGTCTGAGAAGGTTGAGCAGTAGATGGACAGTCTCCTCAGATCCAGGAATATCCACTAGCAACCTTGGTAATCATTTTCTTCCATTACTGATTTCCTGTTTGAGTTAAGACACCCCTGTCACTCACCAGTACCCAAGCTTGTAGTTGCTAATTGATTTTCTACTCTTCTGCACAACTGAGCAACAGATTTTATGGGCACCATTAGAACCACCTGCTACAAATTACGTCCTTCTTTCATTATGGGGCAACTGCTCCTGGCCTAGGACTTTTAACACGTTGTGGAAGAGAGAGGGGAAGAAAAACAAACCCTTGTTCCCAAATAACAGAATTTTATTTGCTTGCTGTTAGAAAATTTTGTTAGGCCTGACCACCTGCTTTCAGACAGAGCAGGAATGCAAAACTTGAGTTCCAAAGTTACTATGGATAATTGTCTAAATGCATGTATATCTAAACCTTCGATCAATCAGCCTTGGAATATTTGTACAAAATAATCCAAATGACATTCGATTTTGAGAATTCTGCCCCAAATGAGAAATGCTGCAATATCTCACTTTTCCCTAAGTTTAAACGTGCATTATTTGCAAGCATTTTTATAGCTCTGCCGTTTTCTTGCAACCATATCCCCCAAACACTTTTACAGTTAACTTTTTAATATTGTGGAAAAATATAATACATAACAAAATTATCATTTTAACCATTGTAAGTGTACAGTCCAGTGGCATTAAGTACATTCATATTATTGTACAACCATCACCACCATCCAGCTCCAAAATATTTTTCATCTTCCCAAACTGAAATTCTGTATCCACTAAACACTAACTCCCCATTTCCCTTGCTCCCAGCTTTTGGCAACCACCATTCTACTTTCTGTGTCTGTGAAGTTGACTACTACAGTTACCTTATAACTAGGATCATACAGTAGTTGTCTGTTGTGCCTAGTTTATTTCACTTATCCTGACGTCCTCTAGGTTAATCCATGCTGTAGCATGTGTCAGAATGTCCTTCCTTTTTTTTTTTAAAGAAGATGTAGGGGGTAGGATTTTTTATTAATTAATTAATTTATTTTTGCTGTGCTGGGTCTTCATTTCTGTGCGAGGGCTTTCTCTAGTTGTGGCGATCGGGGGCCACTCTTCATCGCGGTGCGTGGGCCTCTCACTATCGCGGCCTGTAGCGGAGCACAGGCTCCAGACGCGCAGGCTCAGTAGTTGTGGCTCACAGGCCTGGTTGCTCCGCGGCATGTGGGATCCTCCCAGACCAGGGCTTGAACCCATGTCCCCTGCATTAGCAGGCAGATTCTCAACTACTGCGCCACCAGGGAAGCCCTGTCCTTCCTTTTTAAGGCTGAATAATATTCCATAGTATGGATATACTACATTTTGTTTATCCATTCATCTATTGATAGACACAAGATACTTCTGCCTTTTGGATATTGTGAATAATGCTGCTATGAATATGAATATCCAAATAGCTTTCAAGTTCCTGCTTTCAATTATTTTGGGTACTATACCCAGAAGTGGAATTTTCTGGATCATATAATAATTCTATTTTTAACTATTTGAGGAACAACCATACTGGTTTCCATAGGAGCTACAACATTTTACATTCCCACCAGTAGTGCACAAGGGCTCCAATTCCTCCACCTCCTAGCCAACACTTGCTTATTTTCTGTTTTTACATAATAGCCATCCTATGGATGTGACGTGGTATCTCATTGTGGTTTTGATTTGCATTTTCCTAATGATTAGTGATGCTGAGCATCTTTTCATGTGCTTATTGGCTCTATTCAAGTCTTTTTCCCATTTTTGAACAGAAGTGTTTGTTTTCTGTCATTGAATTGTAGGAGTCTTTATATATTCTGGATATTAATTGTTTATCAGATACATAATTTGCAAATACTATCTCCTATTCGTGGGTTGCCTTTCACTATGTTGATAGTGTCCTTTGATGTGCAAAAGTTTTTAATTTTGATTAAGTCCAATTTATCCTTTCTTATTTTTTTGCCGGTGCTTTTGGTGTTTTATCCAAGAAATCACTGCCACATTCAACGCCATGAAAAATTTCCCCTATGTTTTCTTCTAAGAGTGTTACAGTTTTAGCTCATATGTTTAGGTCTTTGATCCACTTTGTGTTAATTTTTGTAAATGGTGTAGGGTAAGAGTCCAGCTGCATTCTTTTGTAGGTGGATACTCACTTTTCACAACGTTACTATTGAAAAGACTGTCCTTTCTTCATTGAATGGTCTTGGCACCCTGTGGAAAATCATTTGACCATATATGCAATGATTTATTTCTGAGTTCTCTATTCTATTCCATTGATCTATATGTCTGTCTTTATGCCAGTATCACACTGTTTAGATTACTGTACTTTTTAGTAAGTTTTGAAATCAAGAAGTGTGAGACCTCCAATTTTGTTCTGCTTTTTCATGCTTGTTTTTGCTATTCAGGATGTCTTGAAATTCCGTATGAATTTTAAGATAAATTTTTCTACTTCTGCCAAAAAAAAATCACTGGGATTTTTACAGGGATTGCATTCAATCTGTTGATCACTTTGGGTAGTATGGACATTTTAACAATAAATCTTCCAATCCATGAATATGGGATGTCTTTCCATTTATCTGTGGCTTCTTTAATTTCATTTTTTTAACATCTTTATTGGAGTATAGTTGCTTTACAAACTTGTGTTAGTTTCTGCTGTATAACAAAGTGAATCAGCTGTATGTCTACATATATCCCCATATCCCCACCCTCTTGCGTCTCACTCCCACCCTCGCTATCCCACCCCTCTAGGTGGTCACAAAGCACAGAGTTGATCTCCCTGTGCTATGCAGCTGCTTCCCACTAGCTATCTATTTTACATTTGGTGGTGTATATATGTCAATGCTATTCTCTCACTTTGTCCCAGCTTACCCTTCCCCCACCCCATGTTCTCAAGTCCATTCTCTACATCTGTGTCTTTATTCCTGTCTTGCCCCAGGTTCATCAGAACCTTTTTTTTTTTGGTTCCATATATATGTGTTAGCATATGGTATTTGTTATTCTCTTTCTGACTTACTTCACTCTGTATGACAGACTCTAGGTCCATCCACATCACTACAAATAACTCAATTTTGTTTCTTTATATGGCTGAGTAATATTCCATTGTATATATGTGCCATATCTTCTTTATCCATTCATCTGTCAATGGACTCTTTGTGTCTTCTTTAATTTCTTTCAGCAATGTTTTCTAGTTTTCAGTGTACAAGTCTTTTGCCTCCTTGGTCAAGTTCGTTCCCCAGTACTTTATTATTTTTGATGCTATTGTAAATGGAATTATTTTCCTTTTCAGATTGTTCACTGTTAGTATATAAAAATGCAACTGATTTTTGTATGTTGACTTGGTATCCTCCACTTGCTGAATTCATTTATTAATTCTAACAGTTTTTAATTTTTTGGTAGAATGCAGTTAACTTTCTTTTTAAAAACACACTTTGGGGCTTCCCTGGTGGTGCAGTGGTTGAGAGTCCGCCTGCCGATGCAGGGGACACGGGTTCATGCCCCGGTCCAGGAGGATCCCACGTGCCGCGGAGCGGCTGGGCCTGTGAGCCATGGCCGCTGAGCCTGCGCGTCCGGAGCCTGTGCCCCGCAACGGGAGAGGCCACAACAGTGAGAGGCCTGCGTACCGCAAAAAACAAAACAAAACACATTTTGGTTACCCTTTTTAGAATTACACAATAGAAACATTCTCATTGGTATAAATTCAAGCAAGCCAGAAGAATATCGATTAAAAAGTGAAAGTGCCCCCTTACCTTTACTCTTGCCCCCTCCCAGCCAATCTCTCTTCCCTTCCCAAAGGTAACTGCCACTAAAAGTTTGCATTGCTCTTCCAGGTTTATTTCTTGTGTACATATTAGATGTATTTTCTAATTCTATATTTTTCTTATAGTCTTTTGAAAGAAACAATATCCAAAAATCTTAACATTTCTAGTTCTTGAGGAATACCGTCAGAAACTTCTTGCAGTAGTGGTCATGATACGTCTCCCATTTGAAGACTACTGATATTCTACTGTCATTCTTCATTTAAAAGAAAGAAATTTATCACTTTAATATTAGTTCAGCAATAGAGTTAGTTGTTTGAAAATGGTATCAAAAGTGCTAACAAGTGTTTTATTGGGAGAAATACAATTGCAATTACTCAGCTCAAAGCTGAGTCCCTCCTAACCAAATCATGTATGTGTATATATATATATATATATATATATATATATATATATATACACATACATACACATATTGTTTAAGTTGAAATGGCTCTCTAGTGAAGCTACTTCCAATGCATTACGTTTTTTCAATCTCTGGTTTTAGGTACCACAAACACAGTCATTAATTACTGATTTCTGCTAACTACTGTGTTATTCACAGACAAGAAACATCTTTTTTTTTTCCAGCTACATATGTCACTGGCTAAACTGATGAAGAAATATAATGTTCAATTAGAGATTTAAGCATAAAATACCTTTTTCAAAGTGTGCATTTTTGAAGTATAAAATATTTACTTTGAAATGAAAAAATGTGTCAAGTATGCCAAAAAAATGCATTGCTATCTTCAAATTGCATTTTTTAAATTAAAATTTAATGTTTAGCACCATGAGCAACAGATTCTTCTCAAACTGATAGAAGTTCAAGATACACTTGTTTTTTTCTGGTTTACATTGAAAATAAACATTTGATTGCTTGCCTTTTTAAAGGATTGATGGGAAATTTTTTTTCTGATTTTTAAGAAGTATTCACCTACAGACTTTGATTTTATAAGTAGGTTATAAGCAAAATATTTTATCATTTGTTTTTCTGAAGAATAACAATTTTTACTTTACCGAATTCCTCAAAAAATATATAAAAATATGTACATATGGTTATTGTTTGTTTCTTAAATCATAATAACATTTAAATTAAACAACATCAGTGAAACCAGACAAAAAATCCAGATATGAAACTCTGGAATATTCTCAAATGAAGAATTCTAAAACACAGGGCCAGAAAAGACTTTAAGAGGTCATCTGCTCTATTACCGTTAAGCCAGAGTTCTCACAACTCTTTAAGTGTTTGAAGCCAAACAGTGAGTGATAAAGAATATAAAAAGATCTCTTGTTTCTTTATCAGTTGGAAACAGAAACTCAAGAGATTGCATGCTGTTATCCAGAGTTAATTTCTTAGAGTACATGGTTTAGAAAAAAGACATAGTTGCTGAATTTTGTTATTAACAATGCCGTCTTCTAAACTGGACCAGGAAAAACTAGAGTCCTGTTTTTATCTGAAGGTTATAGGATTTAATGTATTAGTATTATATGTAACTGCTTAAAAGATATACTTGCCAATTCAAAAAGCAGATTTGTATTGTAAATTATAAATGGTTATAAAATAGCAAATCAGAGTGGACTAAATAAATCTAAAACAAACAGGGGACAAAAGCAAAGTGTTGTCATGAATAATGATACCAGAAGCCAAGCTCATAGACAACTGTTATCTCCCCATTATCCAATAAATGCCATAGTACAAGGTAATGGAAGAACCAGTGATGTCCCCTGGGTTTAGAACCAGCACAGTGCCTAGTGGTCCTGACCGTAGCCTCCATGGTGTAGGGCCTTGCTGGCCTCCTAGCATTGTAGTTTCAGGCACCAGCTATGCATGATAATGATGCTACCCTGCCTCAGAGGGGAGAAGGAAAAACAGATCCTATGTTATAAGAGCATGAACCAGTGGAAGTGTAAGGAAACTGACACAGCATCTAGAGAGTATTTACTTTTATATACCTTCTTTTTTTTTATATACCTTCTTTCTGAAGCATATTTATGTAAGGTTCTGCCACTGCAATCTCATTTAAAAAGAACTTTTCTAATTTCAAATGTGTGCTATTTAGATTATCAATAGACTATCTGCAGAAAATATTCACTAAAGCATATGCTCTGCAAAGATGGGTATCATGGATGCCTCATAAAACTAACTGTTGCTAGTGATGTTCATAAGGCAGTTAAAAAGTTTGCCTCTTTGTGTTCTTTTCTCTTTCTCTCCTCTATTTCCTTTGAGACTCCTCTATTCTTGAATGACCCCATTTCTTCTGCTTCCTTTAGCAAGTTAAAGATGCACGGTAATGAAAAAAAATCCAAAATCAGATGAAAAAGTCTAATTTGCTTTCTCCTTAGGTTTCCTGGATAATTTCATCAGGTGTTTCCTTTCTTAATGACTCAGCGGGTCTGGCCAAAAGTTACCACTGTTTGAAAGGTGTTTCTTCAAAACTTTACATGTACTGAAAGTAAATTTTTCAAGATAGTTTCCAACTTAGCTTAAAATTTCAATGCTGGTTAAAGTTTAATACATGTTTCGGTTAGGTATTCATGTGGAAGCATGTATACAAATTTTCTAGATTCTGCTTTCAATGCATTCGTGTTGAGGAGGGAGCATTGCCAGCAGTCAATGAACACTAATTCATTCAGTCGTTTGGGGAATATAGTGGGTGTACTTCTTTGGATTAGTTCCTAAGGTTTTAAATTTATCTTCAGTGAATAGGCTCATCTGAACACATTTGAATAAGCCAGTGACTCCATGTGCCTGTGAACAAACTGCTCTGGGAGACATAAAATTGCTACTCCAATTTCTGTTCCATTCTCACCAGGCAAGTGTGGTGGGTGGGCACATGTGAACCCTGTGTCCGGCAGATGCTCATTCAGAAAAGCATTGTGTCCCTCCTCCTCCCTCTTCTCCACCTCCCCCACCACCACCTCCCCACCACATGCACATTACAGCATGTGTGTGCTGTGTGGCCTAATTACACAATAGGGCATATGTTGCGCCAAGAAATGTATCGCTAGCTTTCTGGACTTTACTACCTACACTCCGAAACTGGAACTGGACTCTGTTCCTTGAAAGAATTGAGCACTACCTTTGAGGATCAAATTTTCCTCACTCATATATTTCTGGGAATTGCACTGATGTTTGGCATTTATTAGTAACATTCAGGGTCTTTGAGTATTTTTCTGTCCCATGTTCTAAGGAATTCATGAGAAATGCTTACACGGGTGCCATTCTGTGCACCTTATTATGTTTTAACGACATTTCTTTATTGCCCAGAAACTTACTATAATCATTTCCTTTTTCCCTTTTTCAGGTTTGAACAGGCTTTTATTACCAGTTTGATCAGTAGTGTGGTAAAAACGAAGGACACTTATTTTTGGATAGCTCTTCAAGATCAAAATGATACAGGAGAATACACTTGGAAGACGGCAGGGCAGAAGTCAGAGCCGGTGAAGTACACACACTGGAATGCACGTCAGCCCCGTGAGTAGAGGGCACTGTCACACCACTTCTCCCTCCTGTTTTCTTTGCCCCCAAATTCTATCAACCTCATGGTCCACCTCCTCTGATTCTTCCTTAGTGTTTTCTTAATGCATAAATCAACTAAAACAATTACCACCGGTTCTCAGGGGTGATATATGCCTGGCCATTTTTTAAAGTATAATTCATATGAGTCATTTGACGAGTTCAAGGTATAAATTCATTGCTCAAGACCACACCTGCCTTTGTTAGCAGAAGTCCAGTTTCTCCCTCCTAAAGTCTTTTCCTCATCCGCCCTCATTGTCCAAGAATCTCAGGGGCTTACTCAGTCCAGAATACTCTGTCATACTTCAAAGCAGAGTGAATGGGCACATTTGAGCATATCTAATCAGTTCACAGTCACTGCCACGTGACTTTGCTGTGGAATGTTACTTAGGCAACATTCTTGCTAGTCCATCTCCTCCATGGACTTCTGTGGTACCTTAGCCAGAATTTCAGAGTTACAGGTCTATTAATTCACCATCCTGTGCTCAGCTCTGGATCCCAAAGCATGAAACTGTGCCAGAGAAGCTAATGGTTTCAGCCATAATCTACACTAAAACCAGGCCCTGTGGACCAAGCTTTAGGCCCTTGTGTTAATCTTAGGTCACCAACCTAGATCCAACGTACCTTTACCTCAGTGTGAAACGTTTTTGGATGCC
Organism: Phocoena phocoena; assembly: GCF_963924675.1. Taxonomy (NCBI): domain Eukaryota; kingdom Metazoa; phylum Chordata; class Mammalia; order Artiodactyla; family Phocoenidae; genus Phocoena; species Phocoena phocoena. The sequence continues at coordinate 43,721,812 of NC_089225.1, read as the reverse complement.
TTGATCCCTTTCTTTTTTTAAAAAAATAAAATTATTTATTTATTTTTGGCTGCATTGGGTATTTGCTGCTATGCACGGGATTTTTCTACTTGCAGCAAGTGGGGGCTACTCTTCATTGTGGCTTGTGGGCTCTAGAGCACAGGTTCAGTAGTTGTGGTTCACAGGCTTAGTTGCTCTGTGGCATGTGGGATCTTCCCGGACCAGGGCTCGAACCCATGTCCCCTGCATTGGCAGGCAGATTCTTAACCACTGCACTGCCAGGGAAGCCCTTGGTCCCTTTCTTGCCTGGGGATCTCAATCAGGGCTACCCCAATAGACAATAGGCAATAGGTTATCTTTAAATTTGTATCTAGAGGAAATGGGTTAGAGGCCTCAAGCTCCTCCCTGAGGAAAGATAACTATTATTATAATATTATAATAATTGTTATCATATATCACATATATAACAATAATTAGAGAACTAAACACCAATTAAAAGATATTTTTAGAGTGGTTCAAAAAATAAGACCCAAGTGTATGTTGTCTAAAAAAACCCCACTTTAAATATAGCCACCTATAGATTAAAAGTAAAGGGATAGAGAAAGATATCCATGTTAACATTAATCAAAAGAAAGCAGGAATAGCTATATTAATTTGACACAGAGCAGACTTCAGAACAAGAAAAATTTCCAGGGATAAAAATGGACATTACATAAAGATAAAAAAGTCAGCTCTAAAGAAGACATAACAATCCTTAATGTGCATGTACCTAACAACAGAGTATCAAAATATATGAGGGAAAAACTGATAGAACTTCAAGGAGAAATAGATGAATCTACTGTTATAGTTAGAGACTCTTAACACCCCTATGACAGAAATGGACAGATCCAGCAGACAGAAAATCAGTAAGGACAAAATTGAACTCAACAGCACTATCAATCAACTGGATATGGTTGACATCTGTAGACTACTTCATCCAACAACAGCAACAGCAGATTACACATTCTTCTCAAGCTTATGTGGAACATCCACTGAGATAGACTACATTCTAGGCCGTAAAACACACTTAACAAATTTAAAACAAGTCATACAATGTCTGCTCTCAGATCACATGAAACTAAATAGAAATAAAGAACAGAAAGATAGCTGAGAAAATTCCAAAACACTTGGAGATTAAGCAGTACACTTCTAAATAACACATCGGTCAAAGAAGAAATCTCAAGAGAAAATTTTTTAATATTTTAAATTAAATGAAAATGAAAATACATTTATGAGATGAAGAGAAAGCAGGGCTTAGAGGGAAATTTATAGCACTGAATGTACATAATAGAAAAGAAGAAATATTTAAAATCAGTAATCTAAGCTTCCACCTTAGGAAACTAGAAAAAGAAGAGCATATTAAATCCAATGTAAGTAGAAGAAAAGAAACAATAAGAATTAGAGCAGAAATCAATGAAATTGAAGACAGGAAATCAATAAAGAAAATCAATGAAACTAAAAGCTGGTTCTTTGAAAATATCAATGAAATTGATAAGCCTCTAGCCAGGCTCACTAAGAAAAAAGAGAGGAGACACAAGTTACTAATATCATAAATGAAAAAAAGGGACATCACTACAGATCCCATGGTCATTAAAAGGATAAAAAAGGAATATTATGAGCAACTCTATATCCATAAATTTGACAACCTAGGTGAAATTGACCAATTCTTTGAAAGACACAATCTACCAAAACTCACACAAGAAGAAATAGACCCCCTGAATAAGCCTACATCTATTAAGAAATTGAATCAGTAATTAATAACTTTCCAAAACAGAAAGCAGCAGGCTCATATGGGTTCAACTAATGAATTCTACCAAACATTTAAGGAAGAAATTATACCAGCTTTCTACAACTTTTTCCAGAAGTTAGAAGCAGAGGGATACTTTGTAACTCGTTCTATGAGGGCAACATTACCCTAATACCAAAGTCAGACAAGGACATTACAAGAAAAGAAAACTACAGACCACTATCTCTCACGAACATAGGCACAAAAAATCTTTAACAAAATATTAACAAATTGAATCCAACAATGTATAAAGAGAGTTACACACCTCAGTCAAGTGGAATTTACCCCAAGTATGCAAGGCTGGTTCAACATTTGAAAACTTATTAATGTTATCCATGACATCAGCAGGCTAAAAAAGCAAAATCACATGATCGTATCAATAGATACAGAAAAAAGCATCTGACAAAATTCAACACCCATTCATGTTAAAAACTGTTAGCAAACAAGGAATAGAGGGGAACTTCCTAAACTTCCAGAAAAACTAGAAGCTTCCCCACTAAGATCAGGAACAAGGCAAGGATGTTCCTTTTCAACACTCTTTTAAACATTGTACTAGAAGTCCTAGCTAATGCAATAAGACAAGAAAAGCAATTAAAAGGTACAGATTGGAAGAAAATAATAAAACTTTGTTCACAGATGACATGATTGTTTACGTAGAAAATTAGAAAGAATCAAAAACAATTCCTGGAACTAATAAGCAATTATAGCAAGATTGCAGGATACAAGATTAATGCTCAAAAGTCAATTGTTTTCTGTATACCAGCAATGAAAAGGGGAACTTTAAATTAAAAACATTACATTAACACCCCTCAAAATGAAATTTTTAGATATAAATCTAACAATATATATAAGATCTATAGAGGAAAACTATAACTTTTAATGGCAGAAATCAAGAAGAACTAAATAAAGAGAGAGAGATTCCATGTTCATAGGTAGACTCAGTATTGTCAAGATGTCACTTCTACACAAATTGACCTATAGACTCAATGCTATCCCAATCAAAACACCAGCAAATTATTTTGTGGATATTGACAAACTGGTTCTAAAGCTTATAATGAGAAGCAAAAGACCCAGGATAACCAACTCAGTACTGAAGGAGAAGAACAAAGTCAGAGGATTGATGCCACCTGACTTCAAGAGTTATTATAAATCTACAGCAATTAAGACAATATGGTTTTGGCAAGAAAAAAAAAAGACAAATAAATCAATAAAAAAGTATAAAGAGCCTAGAAATAGACTGACACAAAAATAGTCAGCTGATCACTGAAAAAGAAGCAAAACCAATACAATAGAAAAAACTTTTTGACAAATGGTGCATGGCCAATTGCACATCCACATGCCAAAAAAAAAAAAAAAAAAAAAAAACTAGACACAGGGTTTACACCCTTAACAAAATTAACTCAAAATGGATCATAGCCCTAAATGTAAAACACAAAGCTTTGACATTCCCAGAAGAAAAGATAATAGAAAACCTACATGACCTTGGGTATGGTGATGACTTTTTAGATACAACACCGAAAGCAAAATCCATGAAATAAATAATTGATGAGCTAGATTTCATTAAAACTAAAACTTCATTAAAACTTGTGCTCTGAGAAAGATAATGTCAAGAGAATGAGAAGACAAGCCACAGAATGGGAGAAAATATTTGTAAAATCATATCTGATAAAGAACTGTTATACAAAATATACAAGGAACTCTTAAAACTCAACAACAAGTAAGCAAAATACCCAATCTAAAAATGGACAAAAATCTTAAAGAAGATATATAGATGAAAAGTAAGCATATGAAAATATGTCGAACATCATATGTCATTAGGAAATTGCAAATTAAAACAACGAGATACTGCCACACACTTATTAGAATGACCAAAATCCAAAACACTGACAACACCAAATACTGGCAATGATTTGGAGCAACAGGAGCGCTCATACATTGCTGGCAGGAATGCAAAATGGTATAGCCACTTTCAATGACAGGTTGGCATTTGCTTACAGAAGTAAACATACTCTTACCATACAATCCAACACTTACACTCCTTGGTGTTTACCCAAATGAATTGAAAACATGTCCACACAAAGACATGCATACGGATTTTTTTATAGAAGCTTTATTCATACTTGCCAAAACTTACAAGCAATCAAGATTTCCTTTAGTAGATGAGTGAATAAACTGTGTTACATGCAGACAATGGAATATTATTCAGCGCTAAAAAGAAATGAGCTATCAAGTCATGAAAAGACATGGAGGAAACTTAAATGTGTATTACTAAGTGAAAGAAGCCAATCTGAAAAGGCTGCATACTGTGTAATTCCAACCATATGACATTCTGGAAAAGGCAAAACTATGGAGACAGTAAAAAGATTAGTGGTTTCCAGGGGCTGGGGGAGGGAGGAGTTTATAGGCAGAGCACAGAGGATTTGGAGGGCGGTGAAACCATTCTATATGATACCACAATGGTGGATATATGTCATTGTACATTTGTCCAAACCCATAGAATGTACAACATCAAGAGCGGCCCCTAATGTAAACCATGGGCTTGGGGTGATAATGATGTGTCAGTATAGGTTTTAACAAATGTACCATTCTTGTATGGGATGTCAGTAGTAAGGTACTTGGGGCACAGGGTATAAGGGAAGTCTGTACCTTCTGCTAAATTTTTCTGTGAACCTAAAATGCTCTAAAATATATTGTTTATTTATTTATTTTTTTAAAAATCTATACTTTTAAAGGATGCATGCAAGGTGAAGTAAGACAAATTAGATTCTTTGTGTATAACCATCGGTTTAGGAAATTTGTATATAAACCGCTGACTGCATAGCTCTAAACAAGAAACATCACAATTCACTCAATAAACAACCTTCTCATTCTACAAATTTATGAATGTTATTAAAATGCAGAGAATAGTAAAGTTCCATGTCACACTATTACTGGAAAAAAAACCCAGGTATCATTTCTAATATACTTTGTAATTTTGTTAGGAGTGTCTATACCTGTCAAAATAAATTAATATATTTTGAGTAGACAAAATTCTTAGTTTTTAATGTTATCTTCCTTGGGGCATATTTGAATGTCTAAAATTTGGAATTGAAGCAGAACTCCTTGTCATTCATAAGTTTCTGCTGTAATTTATTTGAGTGGCACTACTCTTTTTCTCTTTTCCCTGAAGCAAAAATAATACCGTGATGCTCAGTTTGGCTGCTCAGGCTGATTGACATTGAGTAAATTGTCTCTGAAAATGCAAAACTTTTTTTGAAGAAAATAGCAATATAAAAATCCCTGTGTTTCCTTTCTTCTTTTAAATTGCAGTTTGCAGAAACACCATCCTAAATGACATTTTTTTTTCCTGCCTGTCACAAAAGAATCCATTAGCTTGGTTCCCATGTCAGAACCTTAATCCAGCCCAGACTGACTACATAAATTGACCACTGAACAGGAAGCCCGCAGCTTTTTATAAACTCAGTGAAGACTCTGTCCTTATGTCATATCATCAAAATATTCAATCTGTGGTGGAATCATAGTCCTGCCATTTCTTCAACCTTATATTATGTTCACCAAATAGCATAATGAACCACCATATATACCCATCACCCAGTGTCATCAATAATCAACCCATGGTCAATCTTGTTTCGTCTATACTCCCAACAACTCCTCCCATTTCCCGTATTTTTTCATAGAAAATCCCAGATATCATATCATTTCATCCATAAATATTTCAGTATTATCTCTAAAAGATAAAGACTCCTTTTTAGAAACATGACTATAATACAGTTATCACAACTAAAAGTAATTAACTATAATTCCATAGCATCATAAATCTTCAGTTAAATGCTCAAATTTCTAAATGATTCATAACTATTATATAATGGATTTTAGAGTTCTTCATTTGAATCAAGATCAAGAAAAGGTGCATGCACTGTAATTGGTTGGTATATCTCCTAAAGTCTGTTTTAATCTGTGTTTTCCTCTTCCTTGCCCACTGTCATTTTTTTATATTTTTATTTGTTGATGCAAATGTGTTTGTCCTGTAGAGCTTCCTTCAGTCTAGGTTTTATTATTTTTTTTTTTTGCGGTACGTGGGCCTCTCACTGTTGTGGTCTCTCCCATTGCGGAGCACAGGCTCCGGACGCGCAGGCCCAGTGGCCATGGCTCACGGGCCCAGCCGCTCCGCAGCATGTGGGATCTTCACGGACCGAGGCACGAACCCGTGTCCCCTGCATCGGCAGGTGGACTCTCAACCACTGCGCCACCAGGGAAGCCCCTAGGTTTTTTTACTGTATCCCCACAACACATTAAAAATGTGTTACTCTTCTGGAAGAGGCCCGCCTGCTATTCTAGGAAGTAACAGTTCACCAAAGAGTATATACTGCTTGTTGAGCTGGAAGAATAACAATATACTACCTTTGGTATAAAAAGCAAACATTTGAGTATTCTTTGCGCTGAGTGTCACAGTGCTAATAAATGGAAGTCTTTAATATAAAAAGAAAGTTACTCTATTCTTTTTATTTTTCATAAAGTTGACATTTTTAAAATGACATTTTTAAAAAGTTGGAATCAGAGGCCTGATCTAAATCAGACTCTTATTTTTTTGGAAAGGCCATTTCATAGATAGTTGTATGCTCTATATGGAGGCATATAATGTCCAGTTCTCTTACTATTTGCAATGTTAGAAGCCATCAATGATCGATGCCTAGATCCATGGATTCATTAGGGATTTCTTCATAGCTTCATAGCTGGGATATTTCTATAAAGAGATAATTTCCTGCTATCCTTACTAAAACAAAAACAAAGAGACTATGGTACTTGGTATTTAAGAGAAGTAACCATTCAGGTAAAACAGGAAAAACAGTTTTGATCCATACTAACTAGTGCCACTGATTAAAGGGAAAGATGGCAAATAGGGCCTTTCTCATTTAGGGAGAAGCTAATGCATTAGAAACCTAAATGCACTTTGTACTTAGATTAAGGATTCAATATAAATGGAGGCTGCTCTATGGAGAAAGAAAACAGGTTAGTCCATCCTTTAAGACATTCAAAAATACTTTTCCAAGTTATATTAGAGTTTCACAGTTATTTCACAGAGAAAATTTTGCATCCATCCATAACTCAGGCTCTGCAACAAAAGGTTTGTGTTTCTAGATCTAGATAGCACTGTGAAAAAGGTATGTTTCACTCATGGGATAACTCCAGAGTATTTACCCTAATTGTCCCAAGTCAGTGGAAATCTTCTCTCAGTGACAAGGAAAATGGGATTGCTTAGTCAGATCTGTTTTCTTCAAACTGCCCCTACACATGGAAAGGAGAACCCTATCTAGCCAGCAGATAGACAGTTATCCATTTTAGGTCGCATCAGAGCACTTAAATGAACCAACACATAAATGAGGACAAACAGCCTCATTTCTGAGCACCCTTTGGGTATTTCCCATATCTTTTTATAAATATATAGGTAACTGTCATACACACTAAAAATGTGGTAGTAGATCTTCAATGAAATGCTATGGTCTCACAAAGGAGAGAAGCATGACCAGGGGAAGGAGAGGGAGCTCCATAGAAATGGAGAAGCATAATTAGAGGGGAAGATTCAAGCATTCATTCAACAGCTATTTATTGAATGTCCACCTCCTCTGTACCTTGACATTGCCTCATGGTAGACTCATTTAAATATGGTTTCAAATTCCAGACCAAACCCTCAAGAACTACATGGCCCTAAGGCAAGTTACTACACCTCTGCGCCTTGGTTTTTCCATTAGTGAACTGTAGATGCTAATATCCACCTCAAAGAGGTTTTGAAGTTAAATAGGAAAAAGACCATATAAAATGCCTAACATGGTATCAGGCAGATAAGCAGAACTCCATGAAAGCTCACCTTCCCTGACCCAAAGCTTCACTTTTCTCCACGGAGAAGGAGAGGAGAGAGATGGAAGGTGGCTGGGGCAGAGGGCCTGAGATTAAGGATGTGAAAGTTGTTGCAGGGAAAGGGAAATGAGTAGACAGGCTCAAGTAAAATAATTGTCTAAAGGCCCTATGATTCCCTCCTGCCCTGAGGCCACAAATAGATTTTGTTTGTTTTCAGGTATAGGGCCAGAGAAGTGAAAGATGGAGGCTTTCCCAGGTTGGTTCAATTTACTATAAGGCTAGATAGCTTTACCAAATTGAAGAGACTAGAATAGTGAATTGGAATTTCTTAATTAACTGAAAGTGTTCCCATTTGTGTTTGATGGAGAGGGTAAAGAGGCGGGGATAGAGGGAGGCTAAGGCAGGTGAGGAGAATCAGTTCAAATGTGAGATTCACCGCTAAGGGATAGGATGACAGTTGTTCTTTTCCAGTGGGAAATGAGTTAATCAAATTGGAGAACAATTTCTCTGGGAGAAGAAACACCTCTGCTCTCTTCCACACCCTACCCTTATTATTTGGCTATACAAGCATCCCCACAACATAAAATTATAAATTTGGTTTATATCTCCCTTAGCCCAGTCTCCCTTTATTATACCATTTTACTGCTTCTTTGAGGCTGAGACTCTAAAATTTAGGTCAAATGTTCCATTAAGTTAACCATTTTCGAATACCAATAACACTACTGCACACTTTTTATCTTCAGAGCAGTTCACAAACATCTTCTTCACTAATGAAGATGAGTTGAATATCTAGTGTCTAAAACCAAAGCTATTTAATCATTGTCTGATGTGGGAAAGTAAGACAAAATGCAAGACCAACAAAAAAGTATATCGCATTTTAAACGTGCTGATTTGAGCTTTTTAAAAATTCTTTGAACATGCAGGCAGAACCTGTGCCACAAAATCCCAGCTTTTGTAATGAAAACAGTCAAAATAAGAATAGAAGCAACATCTTAGTGACGGTTTTAGCCCTTCATATCTTTCAGGGAGCTTTTTAATATATTATTTTATCAGATCTTCATGAAAATCCATAAGAAGAAAAGGAATTATTGCCCCTATGTTTTAGACAAGGCTTTTTGTGATTTATGAACCTTGAGCTTCAAGTTACTAAGTATTTGTGCTGGGACTAGAACCCCAGAGTTCAGACCCCAAGTCAAAGGCTGCTGGGAAGGAAGGATGGAAGAGTCGGGTGGGAGTGTGTGTTTTTTCCTGCTCTTTCAGCTAGAGCAATTCCATCCATATACATATTAGGTTTTCGGATTCCACATGGATTTCCACTGTTCAATTTCATTCCAATTTCATTACACAGAGCAGGCAGCATCTCCTCTGTTGTTCATGACTCAGCTAGATTGTGAGCTGCTTTCCACAATTACACTCAGCAGGCCTGCAGTGCTCCATTCACAGCAGGGGCAGTGGCATGCTATACTCTCTCCCCTGCTTGGCCCCCCAGACTCCACCTTGAACACTAGCTCTTCTGGCCAGTGGAGCCAACTGATGGCCTTTGTGTGGACCAACTCTCTCTGTTGACTTCCATTCCTTCTGCATGTCACACAATCGTGTTTTCTTGTTTACCACTGGTCATTTTCATCTCCGTGGGTCTCTTTGACCATCAGCGTGCACACACACATACAACTGTGAGCTTTCTGCAGGTGTCTAACACGGGGCGTGCAACCAGGGTTGTTGAAGACACAAACACTCGTGTTGTAGCTTCATTATTCTTTCTCCTTATTCACAAACTCTTTTCCATTCCTTCAGGAGGAATGTAAATCTTTGTACATCTTCCTCTGTCTTCTTCCTTCTCATTCCACTCCTCATTATCTCTCTCTTTAGTCTTTCTATCAGCATTAAACAACCAAAACATGGCTGGCAAGGATAATGTCAATTACCCTGTATCTACAGAAACTGAAGCCATTACTTCTGAAGGGAAATTAAGCAAGACAAATATCTAGTACCAAGTGACTACATTTTTTAAAGTGCCTTTAGGTCCAGAATCGTCACAAGTCTTTAGATGCTTCATCTATAATCACTTGCTTTTTTAAAAGCATCCCTTGAAAACTTTTCTCTCCTTTTCAAACTTCAGCTCAAATGTCATTTCCTGCAAATCCTTTATTGACATCCTGAGACTCCATCACTCCTTCTGAAGTCTCTCCACAGAAATTTTAACACACTGTTACCATAGCACTTAATCCATCATGTTTGCTGCCATTAATCGTTTATTTGTTTGTGTCTCACACTAAACTAAATGTTTTTTGTCCTTCTATCTCAAGCAGCTAGTAATATAAAGCCTAGCCTGGTACATAGATACAGATGCATAATTTTATGTTGTTGTTGTTGTTGAATGTTGATTTAGTTAATTGAATGATTGCTCTGGATTGATGAAAAAAGAAGCTCATTTTTACTCCATTTTTATTGTATTTTTGGAATGGGATTGTTTTCTACTAGTCACTGAAATTTGAAGTGCATTTTTTAGCTGTCTTATGAGTTGTATACATTTGATGACAAACTTGAGAATCTTAACATAGAAATTGCTTCTATGGAAAAATATGTTTCATCTTCCAAAATGTTCAAACATATGCAAAAGAATAAAATGGAATTTGTCCGTAACTAAATGGTCTTTCCCTTTTCCCTGATGTCTGCCCCATCCCTGCCCCCAGAATTTCACCCCATTTAGAATATACCTCATTCTCTCCACTCTTCCATGGTGTACAGTTTGGTTTTCTGTTGTGTACCTTGCAGTCTGCTTTACTCCATCATTTATGTATTTTTTCCCTGTTGAATCTATTTCTCAGAGGATCAACACCATGCATTTTTCATTGTTAATTTTTCACAGTAGGGTTTCAAAGCACAGTGTACAGGGTAGGTATTCAATAAATGGTGAGTTAAATTTTCCTCTGCACAGTTAAAAACCTCAATAATTCAAAGTAGAGGGATGTCGGCATTTGATGAGATATGGGGGATATTTCAGTCCCAAGTTGGAACAGCACCTAACTTCCCATAATTTGCCATCTGAGCTCAAAATGCCCCAATTTTAGGCTTCCTATTCTCTCTTCTCTCACTTTGCCATCTACTATTCTCTTCTCCAGAGATGAAGAGAAATGAGACGATCACGCCAATAAAACATCCTTTTTCATCTTTATTGTTCTTGTCTGGATGCTTCATTATGAGATGTCAATTATTCAACACTCTAATGAGCTGTCTTCCAAGCACAAAATGTTCTAGTCATCTGGTATTAAAGTGTTGTTCTGCTTTTAGGCTACAGTGGTGGCTGTGTTGTCATTCGAGGAAGGAGTCCCCCCGGTCGCTGGGAAGTGAAGGACTGTAGACACTTTAAGGCAATGTCCCTGTGCAAGCAACCAGTGGAAAATCAGGAGAAACCTGAGCAAGAAGAGAGATGGCCCTTTTCCTCTTGCTATTTCGATTGGGAGTCAGAGCCTGGCCTGGCCAGTTGCTTCAAGGTAATACGAAGGTTACATGGGCATTCTCAATGGGACCAACATTATTCATACAGATTTACAGAGAGATAGATATAGAGTGAGATATAGATAGAGATATATAGAAGTAGAGAGAGATACAGATATAGATATATACACATATGTGTGTGCGTGTTAGAAATGTCTTTTTGCAAATCATCTTTAGATCCTAGATTTAAATCAGTATCTACAATCTTCTTCTCAGAAATACATTTTTGAAATATGATGTTTTTGTTTGGTTGTTTTGTCTTTGGTTCATTGTACAAATAGAGATTTCCAAAATCCTGGGAGAAAGTTCTTCTCCAGCACCTGGGCACATGAAGAGCAGAACGGAGACAGCCTCTACCTCTAGAAATATTGCAGTCTCACAGATGGCCTGAAACACCTGTAATACACTAAATTTAAATGTACACAGGTATAATCCTACCTTAAATTCATGGAATAATAAGCCCAGAAGTGACCACACAGAGCAATAAGTTAAACCTTAGAAATGAGTAAACTGCGGCATGAAGTGAGATGAAGTGATTTGCCCAAGATCACAATTATTTATTGACAGAGTTGGAATAAACTGCGGTCTTGGGACTCCCAGTCCAGTGCTTTATCTACTACACATCACCCTGATATGTCAACAAATATATGGTGTGTTTGATGGGCATAGCAGTAGGACTTATGAATTTAAAGTGATTCGAGAAAAGGTTCCCAGCGGAGGTGGGTTTTGACATATAATTTAAAAGATGGAAATGCTGTGCTGTGGTCCATGGGACTGGGAAGGTTATTCATCCTGGTCTCAGCAAATCAGAGCCTGGTGAAGCCTGGCCGCAGGGTGCCTGCCGGGCATTAGAGACTCAGCATGGTGTCAGGCAGTTAAAAAAGAGAAGGGTGCAGAGGCCAGAATCTGAAGCTCCAGGTCTTCAGTTCCTCACCCTTGACCTTAAATAAAGTCAAAAGTATGCCCACCATTTGACTGACTTCTTCCTGCTACTGTGAGGACAGCTGAGAAACAGGAAAGAATTTAGTCACAGCTAAGACCCAAAGACCCTAGAAATATACCCGCCCTAGGTCCCAGGTCTCATTTCTTATTTCTTTGCCTGGGTTAGCCAGATTCATTCAGCTATGGAATACTAGGTCTAATCCTAGCTCTGCTAGTTTGCGGCTGTGTGACCTGAAATTTGTAACCTCTCTTATCCTGACTGTCCTCATCTCTTGACAAACATTTTATTAAGGGACAAGCATATCCCAGTCACAGGAAATTTAGGAGGGGGGAAAAAAAGAGTTCTCAAGGAGGAAAAGAGTCCTCATCTGTTAAACTGAGCCTATCATATCCTCTGCATGACTTTGTCATGAGAATCAAATGAGATAATGGTATTACAACAACTAGACACCCTTTAGTTCAATAAATGTTATTTCTCCCTACTCGGTCAAGCTTTTAAAGTAGAATAATGACAACAATTATATTATCGTCATCTTCTTGTCCAGAATTAAACAGCCTCACCTTATTCAACCTTTTTTTCCTTTTACTACACAGGTATTTCATAGTGAAAAAGTTCTGATGAAAAGAACATGGAGAGAAGCTGAAGAATTTTGTGAAGAATTTGGAGCTCATCTTGCAAGCTTTGCCCATATCGAGGAAGAGAATTTTGTGAATGAGCTTATACATTCAAAATTTAATCGGTAAATACTTGTTAATTTTGAAAAATTTCAGTCGCATATTGTGTCTCCCAGTAATGGCTTCTTAGGCATGAGTATCCCAAATATCGGGGGTATTTGGGATATTCAAAATCTCAAGTATTTAAGTCTAAAACCAACTAAACACTAGTTGTGAAAGAAAAATACATACTTACAGTTTTATATTTATATCGCACCAACTACTCATTCCATAAAACAAAGAACAAAGTGACGATTGTTTTGATATTTGAAATCTTTTCTGTGTACCTCAAATCAGAATTTTAGAGCTTTTCTGCCAAGTTCAGAAATTATCTAGCCCAGTGGTTTTCAAAGTGCTGTCTGAGGGTCCGGGGGGTCCTGAGCCCCCAGAGCAAGAGAGGCCAAGTGGGCAGAGCTCCTGGTTCCTTGCTCACTGACTCAGCAGGTCCAGCCAACTCCACTTCTAGTTGTTTTGTATATAACAGGAGTCCATGTGAGATTTGGTTTGAAAAAAAGAAAGTCCCACTAATTTTTAAAAAAAATTCCAATCCAACCTTCTAATTTTACCTCTGAGGAAACAGGCATTCACTTGTCTGCATCCGCTTTGCAAGTTTACAGAATCTTGAATTTAATGAAGTTAGAAAATCAATCAAATTTAAATTTGAAGAAACATAGGAGGTCTTGTGCTACCTCTGACCCAATACGGGAATTTCTTCTACTTACATTCCCGCGGTCATCTACTGTCTACATCAGGGGTCCCCAACCTCCGGGCCGCAGATCAATCCCGGTCCGCAGTGTATTAGGAACTGGGCCACACAGCAGGAAGTGAGCAGAAGAGCGAGCTAAGCTTCACCTGACGCTCCCCATTGCTGGCATTACCGCCTGAACCATCCCGCCAATCCCCCCACCCCCGGCAGTGGAAAAATTGTCTTCCACAAAACCAACCGCTGGTGCAAAAATGCTGGGGACCACTGGTCTACATAATTCCTTTCAAAGTGCTCTTTACTTGGGATAAAACCCATTCCATCGTTGGAGGCTAGTTTCAAAGATCAACTTTCTAGTAAGCCAGATCAAGTCTACTCTATTTTCAAATATTTGAAAATAGCCATCATGTTCTCTTTTAGCAAGTCTTCTCATCCCTTGGCCTCTTTCTCTAGAATGTTCTTGTCGGTTAGCATGTATTTTGAGAATATCTTCTATGGAAGGGACCCTATTATATGCATGGGTGGCTGGAGAATGCAATAGATATGACAGACAAAATCCTGCCCCTGAGGATGTTGTGGTCTGGGGGCGGGGGCATGCCTCCATATATATGTAACACAAATATAATATCAGGTACTCTGTTCCAAGCTCTGGAAATCTGAAGTCTCAATGAAACACTTACCTGAATCTCAGAGAAAATCCAGAACTACTTTTTGAGGAAAATCCTGGCATTCCCCACAAGTTTCCTTTAGGACCCTCCCCTAAGAAGGTTAATATGTAACAGCTATCAAATTATTCATCTCCAGCATCTACAAAAATGACCTCAAAGGTGGGAATATCTCCCAGTGTGTGTCTCATGAAGTACTCCAGGGGAAATAGGGGGATTTTGTGGTCAAATATGTTTGCAAAACAAGGCACGATCTTGGAAATTTGCCATATACTTTAGCATTGTAAAGGCTTCTAGAAGGAAGCAATTTCTTTGACTGCAAAACCCCCTTTTTTTTTTTTGAGACCACTTACCAACATCCCATGGAACTGCTAGTCCCTGCAGGAAATGCTGGCCTGAGACCATGCTTCCCAAATCTGGCTGATTCTCACACTCACTTGGGAGACTTTCTCACACAGTGCCCTCTGGTCTCACGCCAGAGCCGCTGAGTCAGATTCTCTGAGGCTGAAGAAAAGTGCAAGAAGCTTCCTTGTTGATTGGTTTGCTAGTCTGGTGTGGGGCCTCAGATCCAAGGGAGATGTGATCGTCTCCACTGTTCTAAGTTGTAACTTGGCTTCATGACTTCAGCCCCTTGCAAAACATCCTTTCATACTTGCATATTGTGAGGTTTGCTATATGAAACACATGAAAACTGCTTCCAAGTTTGCTGTAACATCAAATTTCATTATAACACTTGTATTTATATAAATTCTCACACTTGGAATGTCAAGAATTTAGTGAATTTAGTGTCAAGTATCTATCAAATTATTGATCTTCGGCACTTAATCACGAAAGCTATATAACGTATGTTTTACTTTTTGTCCAGACTGCCAGGGACTTCAGTCAAATCTCATGCTTAGTTATACCACATAAACCAATTCTCATAGTTAGCATACATGCTTCTTCTCCTTCTTATGGCGCTGCTTTTCTATTTTATTATATTCATATTATATTAATTAAAGTTACATAATTTTTAGGAAAATGATGAAGAGAAAATAAATACCAGTTCATCGTTTAGGAGCCAATATACAGCAGGGAAAATGTAAAATTCTGAATTCAATGAGGAAAGGAATAAAAAGCTCTCAAGGCAGGGAGAGTGACGTGAGTTTTCAGCCTGGCCATTAAGATTAATATGCCTGGTTTAACCTTAAGGCAGCATTCTCACCTTCCCACAACCTTAAATGTAAGTTATTATCATGGCAGTGACCAATGCACCTCAGTGATTCTGACCTTTTTTAGTCACATTTTACTTTCATTTGTATTGTTCAGGCAAAGGAGCTCAAATATCTGAGAAGGGGATGCTTCAGAACAGGCTTGCTTCAGAACAGGCTTGCTTCTGTGCACCAAGGAAAATAAAGCATCTGTCATGACTTCTGAACCTTTTAAATCTTTAATTCTTCAAAATTATTCTCAGAAATTATCTTAGATGATTCGTTGTATAATTAGGCTTTATTGCTTGATTTATTGAGTGCTCTCTGGTTTGACGCATTCGTCCTCAGCCTAATAGGAGGGAAGATGGTTCTCTGTGGGGCTTCTCACCAAGTCTAACCAGTGGTGACGGCTGAAGTTAATCTACGGTGCCTCAGACTGATTTGCTGTGGAATTATTTACATTGGGACATTTAAAAAAAACCAAAAACACAAATCTGCTGTGTACCTTTTATTAAATGGGGTGGTGGTGATTAACCTTCAGAGAATACATGAACATTTGACAAAAGAACAACAAACTAAAAAAGTAAAGTAGTATAAATAGTATAGTAAATTAGCAAATAAATAGTCCTCTAGGGAAAAGATATTCCAAAAGTTCTTACCAACTTGCTTTCATGTGTTCTTGTCTTAATTGAAAGATATTGCCATTCCTAATGAACATGCGAAAGCCATGTTCTCAATACGGGCTGACTGTTCCCCCAACTGCCCATCACCAATGAGCACACCATACAAACCAAGAGAAATGGGAAGTGAGATTAATCTTCTCTCAGTTCATTTTATAGCTCAGGTTTTGCTTACAGGAAATGTACAATAAATGCTTGCTGACTTGACCAGTTTTGCCAGTAGCATCAGCTGTTCCCTACACAACTAAATACTTTAAAATATTTCTTGAACATTTTACATAATGTTGCGAATTCAATGGGAAGATCCAAGTTTTTGTTTCCTCTCTTCATAGGACAGAAGAAAGGCAGTTCTGGATTGGATTTAACAAAAGAAACCCACTGAATGCTGGCTCTTGGGAGTGGTCTGATGGAACTCCTGTAAGTCTTTCCAAGCTAGAGAAAAGAAAATGAATTCAAAGCAGATGGTCCTGGAACCACTTGGTAAACCAACCAAGAGAACCTGGAAAGAATGACCATCTTCCCCATGACCCAAACCTAAATCAAAAACCGCACCAGACCTTGGTACCAAAAGAGTTATTTCAGCAAGGTCTTGAGAAACCTTTGCTAGCCAGATAGTTCTAAAGCCAGCTATAAGATCTCATCCCAAAAAGGAATCAAATTCTCTGAAAAAGCCCCCCAAACCATCTCCCATGTGAAGAATCTCCAGCAGAGAAGCAACTGCTCTCTAAAATAATACCAGGCTTCCTTTGCACCACCCCCCCCACACACACCTCTGCTGCATAGCACCTGATTGTGTGAGTGTGGGACCCTTGTCTGTGTCACAGTGAAAAGAAACATTTTCAGTTTCTCTCACTCTAAAAGAACAGAAATGCCAGCCTTAGAAACAGCTCCTCCTTCCCAGACAAAGCAAGTTATTTGGAAGGGGAAAAAAAGACTTGCTTTTCATTCAGCCTCATGTGTAAAAAAACCTCTATGAAGGAAAGAGGGAACTCACAATTACGTTTTGGGTTTTTTTTTTTCAGGTGCAATGAGGATTTCTCAGATTTTCCTCATAATAGGGAAAAAAACGGTAGCAGTAGCCCAGATTAAAATGAGATCCGTCTGAAGGCACATGCAAAATCAAGTTATTCAGTTTCACCTGTGAACTGGGGTTAGCAACAGCCTGCAGTGAGCATTTAATGCAGCTCCTGTTCATTGAGCCCTAATTATGTGCTCAGAACACATAATTGTGGAATTATGGCATTCCACAATTATGAAAACACAGGTTTACGATGCTGAGTGCACTCCTGCATGATCTCATTTCATCCTTAGGGTGATTCAATACAGTGGGTATTAAAATGATTAAAGAGTTTGCCTAAAATAATACATGAGAGACAGTATTTGTACACAGGTTGTCTGCCTCCAAAGCCACAATATCATAATGTCTCCTTGGTGGCAAAACAGCGGCAGCCAAACTTTGAAATAGTAAGATCAATAGAGAAAAGGGATCTATCTCTAGGCCTGCTACATAGACGGTGTTCAAATCTGTAGCAAGGAAGGGGTTTGCGGAAAAGCTACATGCTTATAGTGGGAACAAAAATAGTAAGAGTGTGCTAGTTTAAAAAAATAACGATTCTACCCCAGTACTGCTTCTTTGAAAAGGGCATCAGGACCAGAGAACAGGAAGAGATCTTAGAGATCACCCAGCCCCACCCAACTGTTTTGCTGATGAAGAAACCAAGGCCCAGAGAGTGGAAGGGGCATAGCAGGGTGGACCTACCCCATAAATGGCAGCCACCACATGGCACAGTTGGGTGGTTAACATTAATACGGCACTTGGAGAATAAAATGTGGTACATAGAGGTTGAGAATGCGTTTTAGTAAAACAAACAAAAACTCATCAGTAATAGGAGAGGAATAGACAATTTGGTTCAGAATCAATGAGATTAAGCGATGAAGCAGTGGACTGAGTCCCTTGCCACTTCCCTCTGGACAAAATAAATATCAAACTCATGCCATTCTCTGAATCTGAGCTTATATATATTTAAGTTAGATGAAGTGTTGCATGACCGTGTAGATGTTTGAGGAGTATAAATTGTTTCAAAACCCTCTTTTTTTCAAATTTTGTACCTCAGTTTTACTCATGGTCCATCCACTCTTCTCTCCAGTAGTCATCAAATCATTGAGAAGGTTGAATCTCTAGTCAATACTCCGTTACGTGATCATTCCTGGAAAACATTGGATAGTTTCCTGATTAAAGCTAGGGTTGACTTAGAAGTCAGTGATTAGAGACTAAAAGCCTAGTATTTATGCAAAAGAATCTACATCAAAGGTGAGACTCGATTCTGAAGGATCCTTGAGCCTCTAAACAGTTTACCCAGGATCCCAGGGCTAGCCTAATCTTGCCAGTGAGAAAAGAGTGCAAGTTCATCTGACTTGTTCCTTCCAGAGAAAAGAGTAGAATGCCTCTTAAAGAAAGGGAAAAAAAAAGGCATCTTCAGGAAAAAAATGATAAAGCTTTGATTAGCTTGCTTTTCACAAATGTGGAACCACCTTTAACTGGCATCATAACCTACTTCCTCCAGAAGTCTATCGTGATTTATTTACAGGGATGCCTTTTTGATCTTTTGAAACTTTTTGCGGGGGATCATTATTAAGGAATAATGAACTTCATCTGCTGCAGGTTGTCTCTTCATTTTTAGACAATAATTATTTTGGAGAAGATGCAAGAAACTGTGCTGTTTATAAGGCGAATAAAACGTTGCTACCCTCATACTGTGGTTCCAAACGTGAATGGATATGCAAAATTCCAAGAGGTAAAAATATTAATAAGATCTTTACTATTTGTTTGCTTTCTAATAATCTATAGCATTTTCCCAAGTGAACAGTTACAGAGGTCTAAAATTTAAGCACCCTGGAGCACAGTACCAACAGCCTTCGTGATGAACCAAATTGTACTCTTTTAGCAAATAACGTATCATGGGGGAATGAGAAAAGGTGACACCAGTGCAGTACGCTAACTTAGTAGGAAATGAAAATAACTGCCTATGTTGTGGAATACTGTATTTTGCAAGTACAACCTGGAAGAAATGTCACTGTGACATTACAAGCAAACAAAATTACTTATCAAATGAGTAAGTGAAAGCACCTGGCACAGTGTGACACACAGTAGGCTCTCAACAAGTATTCACATCCTTTTCTCTTTAACCAGAGGTCTCTCTTGAGCTTCCTCTTCAAGTATGAGAACTTACCACTTTCCAAACAACACCTGGTTCTTAAATGATCTTTTAAAAAGCAAAGTCCAAAATATTGTGTTTAGACCTGAAGTAATTCAGAGATAGTACACCTGTAAGTAAAGTTCACTCAAACCGGTTTGCTTTCACTCTGCAGATGTGAGACCCAAGATTCCACCCTGGTACCAGTATGGTAAGAACTATCCTGGCAGTTCTTGAATTTCTAATTCTGTGCTGTTTTGTAGCATTACTGTGTTATTACGTAGCTCCAATCGAGTTTCTCTTTTCTTGTGTCAATTGAGAACTAATTTTTTCAAATTAACAAATCCATCATTAATAAATAATCAAACTAATAAATGTCACTAAATATTACTGAAGACATATCATAGCTTAACTCCATTTTCATGACACATGATTTAAAAATATGTATCTATCCCAGACTTTTGAATATACGTGAATGTCTCTTATATGAAATAGACCAAGGAAAATAAGTAAATTGTATACTTATTTATGTGTGGGAGTGGGTGTATACACACACATTTTCTTAATGCTGAGTGACCAAATTACACATTTGGGGTCAATCACAGTATACCCTGTTTAAGTCTGTATTACATTGCTCAATAATTGTTGCCTCACCTGTGTTGCTTATTTTTCTTTCAGATGCACCCTGGCTCTTTTATCAGGATGCAGAGTACCTTTTTCATACCTCTGCCACGGAATGGTCCTCCTTTGAGTTTGTCTGTGGCTGGCTGCGCAGTGATATTCTCACTATTCATTCTGCACGTGAACAAGAATTCATCCACGGCAAAATAAGAGCGGTACTTAAATATGATTAAATATGAGAAACTCAGAGCTTAACTCCTTCTTCTGTCCTTGAGGGATTTTGTTTTTATATTACTTCAGACATTTATCTGTTTCATTAAAAGTCTTAGATTTTTAAGAACTGTTTTTCTTCCTGTCACAGAGATTTAGAGCAAATAATGGAAACACAGGTTTACGATGCTGGTCAGTCATTTCACTTCTCCTCATACTTTTTTAGCAACAAAGGATGAGTAAATAGTATTTTATTGTTTTTGTGAGGTTCATTCCATCATTCAATGCATATTTATTGAGTCTACTCTTCTAGGGGCTGAGGCTCTATCAGTGATTAAAATAGACCAAAATTCCTGCCCACCTGGAGTTTTTAGTCTAGTCTGGGAAGGAAGACTGTAATCGATATAAATAAATAGAATTACATAATATTTTAGAAAAAGATAAATGGATAAATGCCATGGAGGAAAATAAAGCACAAATGAGCGACAAAGAGTACTGGGAGGTGCATGGCTGTTTTAATGTTTCAAATTTGACTTATAAGAGTACAATATTTTTTTAGACTCTATGCAGAAAATGGTAAGGAGTGGTTCTCCATTTCAACTTCAGATAGAGAAATCCTTTGAGAAGCTAGGCTTGTTAGAAAGCAGCATGCAAAATCCATTCAACAATGAATAGACTGCCAAGGAATAGTGTTGGTTTTCAGTGTATTTCTTCAGCAAGCATTTATTGAGCATTAGGTATGTCTCAGACATTGTGGTATTTGTCAAGGACACAAAAATAAAATACAGTCAGTGTCTTTAAAAAGCTGGAAATAACATGATGTAATAAGGGAAAAGGGAGCAGTATGTACAAATTACCAAGGGGGCACCAGGGAGGAAAAACCTCATTCCCAATTTTCCCTAGGAAATTGTTGAAGATAAGAAAGAGCCTTTTTTCTTTTCCCATAATTTAACATTAGTTCATGCTCTGCAGGAATCCTTGGTTGCTCTATCATCTTTTCCTATGCTTGCAAGTTGACTGTTAAAATGAAGCTCTGGATTAAAGCATCCTTGACTTGTAAGAGAAATGTCTCCCCTCACACCTCAGTGGGCTTTCCTGTTTCTATAATTCTGTTTGATACACATACAGCCTGTGAAGTGCATGCAGGTTGGGACTACTACTGCATTTTGATGGAAAAGTCAAGAACCAGAGGAGTTAGGTGACAACTGCACGGCCTTACAGAGACTCAGTGGCAGACCAACCATGAGAACTGGATGTTCCCCGGTATTATTGGTTCATGCATTGTTTTACTTCTCTTCATCTCCTACAAATGGAACACTCAAGCCAAAACTGTAATATTGAGTATCAACAAATTACATATCATGACCTCGGAAAATACATTTGTTTCTTTAGCTAGACAGCAGACTCCTCACCCCTGGCGGCAATAACAAGAGATCATGTGAATGGCTGAAAACGAATCCATGGACATGCAAAGTGCACGTCCCAAGAGGAGCTGATATTTGGCCAATACTTACTGTAAGAGTGTCAAGCACGGCTAAGTACTAACATTTAATGGCATTTAATCTTTCTAAGAACTCTCTGTGGGAAGTTCTATCGTCAGCATAATTTACAGATGAAGAAGCTAAGACTCCAAAGAGGTGAAGGAACTTTGTTACACAGCAGCTAAGTAGTGGAATTTGGAAGTGATCTCAGGTCATCTGACTTACAAGGTCATTTTTAAAAACGGCCGCAGGCAGCAGAACAGCATATTCATTACATTAAAATGCTAGTTCTAAAATCCATCCAAAAAAAGGAAACCCTTGCTGATTGTTGGTGGGAACGTAAGTTGGTGCAACCTCTACAGAAAATAGTATGGAGGTTCCTCAAAGAACTAAATCCAGCAGTTCCACTCCTGGGTATATATCTGAAAGAAAAATGAAAACACTAATTCGAAAAGATACATGCACCCCAATGTTCATAGCAGCACTATTTACAGTAGCCAGGACATGGAAGCAACCTAAATGCCCATCAACAGAGGAATGGATAAAGAAGATGTGGCACATATATACAATGGAATATCAGTCATAAAAAAGAATGAAATTTTGCCATTTGCAACACGTATATGGACCTAGAGGGTATCATGCTTCGTGAAAGAGAAAGAGAAAGATAAATACTGTACGTTATCACTTATATGTGGAATACTGTACGTTATCACTTATATGTGGAAGCTAAAAAACAAAACAAATGATTAATATAACGGAACAGAAACAAACTCACTGATACAGAAAACAAACTAGTGGTTATCAGTAGGGAGAGAAAAGGAGGACAAGATAGGGGTAGAGGATTAAGAGATATAACCTACTATGTATAAAATAAATAAGCTACAAGGATATACTGTACAGCATAGGGAAATATAGCCATTACTTTATAATAACTTTAAATGGGGTATAATCTATAAAAGTTTTGAATCACTATGTTGTATAGCTGAAACTAATATAATATTGTAAAACAACTATACCTCAACTTTTTAAAATTAATAAATAAAATAAAATAAAATCCCTCCCCAAAAGATGGCTGTCAGCTATGTCTCAGATATGCACAGTAAAGGGCTTCTTTGATCGTTCCAGCAGAGCTTAGCTCTTTTAGGAACCTCTGCAGGTCTTCTCTCTTAACCTTTCCCTTAATTCACTCTCCCAGTCTTTGGTTGTTGGGAAGTCAGTGGAAATGGCAGAGTTAATATCTCCCATTGAAGGGAAGAGTAAAACCCCACAGGCTTAGACATTTGAAAAGGCATAGCCATTGCCATGATCTAGTTGAGGACTAGATCTAGTGATCTCAAACCAGACAAACCTTGTAGTGTCTTATATGGCAACATTATTACCAAACCTATGACCATATTAATAAAGAATGCCCTGTCAGTATTATGGGTGAGTGGCTGACTGATCTAACACAGAAGAAAATCATCATAGGGAATGTGCAGACCAAGAATGGAGCAAGAAAGCCAAATGGGAAGGGTATCGATTTAGAAAAAAGAATGCTGTACATTTCGAAAGCAGTTCTTCCTCCTGCTTAGTTTATAGCAGTTAGGCAATGTTTGTTGGTGGTAGCGGTGGTATTTACGGTGACCATTTACATTTCTTAACTAAAAAATCCCATGTCTAAGAACATCTGGCTGGAATGAGTCAGTCCAGAAGTTCTGGATGAGGAACTAAATATGTAGAGGTCATACCACTCGTTCTTGTGGCATGCCCATCCTATAGTTACAGGAAGAATAAGAATTAAATAATTAAATATTTTTAAAGTTACATATGTATTGTATAGCTCCTCTAAGAAGAGTAGTAACTCAGAAATGTGAAAGACAAAGACAACATTCAGTTGGGGAGTAGAAGAACTAATTATTGAAAAAGAAAGCTGGATGCATTTTAAAAAATCTGAAGCAGAATTTTTTTAACAGAATATTTCCAGCTTGGAAAAGTGATGAGTCAGAATTTCCTCTTTGACTAACAGAAGACCACAAGGCATGATGCGAGGGAATTTCTGAGTACTAGTTTTTTGAGCACTTTAGGCGTTGTTTGACATGAACTAACATTTTTGTGCTGTGTTGTACAATATTTGCATTTCAAAATTGCAATTTACTCTTACTTTTAAAATTTTATTTCAAAATATTTCTAACAAAAATATATCAAATCTATTAGTCATCCTCAAAAATCTGGTGTTTTAAATCCTTAAAATAACTTGGTTTTGCTATTTTTATGGAAACATTTTAAGAGATGACAGGTTGTTCTTCCTTATACTGCTTAGTAGATTAATATATTGGCTATTGCTGTGGGTTATTTCTTTTTGGTGTGTTCTTCCATATGATGCTATCTATAATGACTGCTTTTCTGTAACAAAACATAATTGATACTATGAGGTACACGGTTGTATCACATTTTTTATACAAAAGAATACTAATGTCTTCTATTGTTGAGGTTTCATACTTAAACTGAAATTTACAACATCTATTTTTCACATTGGATTTTTCACTTTGGGTGTCTCTATCTTGTCCTATGAATTTCTGTTCCATATCACAACAGGTTGTGATGTGCCCTGTGGAGGATTACCGTGCTATAATCGAGGTAGTAATAAATATGCCACTTAAGATGCAGTAGTTATACTTCCTCTGTGGAAGGAAGTTATACTTCCTCTGTGGAAGTAGTTATACTTCCTCTTTAGAGGTCCTTAATTGGGGCAGTGAACAATCGGGCCATGATTTCCACTCTTGTTGCACATAAGACCTCTTTAGATTGAATGAAATTGTGGTTCTTCCACTGATTTCAAAGCCAGTCTCCATGGACCCATTCCAAAATCTGACAATAGGAGTCTAAATTCAGCATGTAAGAACACGTCCGTGAAACAACAACTCAGGGATCCAAAATTATAGTTGCTCCATCTTGCATTATTTTCAAATTGCTGATATGGCAGACAGCCACACTGATTAAGGAGTAAAAATACCTGTGTATAAATTAGAATGTTAGAGAGCTATTAGGTTCTGTTGTATGATGAGCAGAAATTCACATGAAAAATATTTGTATATCTTAAAATGCATTCCCAAGTCTTTACAGAAGAAATGAAAGTGTAAATTGAAGTGTACAGTGCCTTCAAATTAACAGGATTTTAGCATAAAAAGTTAAGTTACATTTCACACACAGCACACACCCAATAAAGAATATTGATTTAAAGACCTTAGAGAAATCCTTAAGGCCTGTTCTTCTTTTATAGTTAAAGAAGGAATTTCAATTTCCTGGGTCATAGGTCCAGTATTACATCTGCTCTAATGTGCGTATGCATGTGCATGCCTACGGTGTTTCAAGTTTATTCTTTGTTGTGCTGGGATCTATGTAATAAATAATGGTGTAAACTCATAAAATATATAAAGGATAATTTTCTAGTTGTCAAACACTGGAAATACTGTAGTATTATTTTGTCCTATAATGCAGTTTCCATTTGAATGGGGAGGGTGCTAATACTTAGTTTAAAAACTTACCAATCAGACTAGTGCCTAAAATACAAATTATTTTTACTATTGAGATCTTTGTGCCTTGAACTGTTTTTCAAGTAGGTGGCATGTATAGTAAACTTCTATAAATCACTGAGGGCATAAACCACTAAATTTTTAGTCAAAAAAGGAATCCACATTCTATTTTACTTTACAATATTACTTTTTAAATTCCTTTTATGAGAGTTAGAGAATTTACCTTTAAATATATATAGGAAACATTGTGACAAAGTTATGGCATGTTGTATGAAATCAAAATAATTTTCAGTATTTGATTCCAATTTTCTTACAGAATGAGGAGGGAGTAGTTTAGAATAATGAAGTTTCAGGTCTTCTCAAGATGCTAGGCCTTAGTGTACTCTTCTTTAGATAATTGGGTAAAATACTGAAGAATAGAAAGCTATTGACAGTGACCCCATTAATCTTAATAGTGAAAAGGGAAAAAAAGTAGGATAAATTCTGACATTCTCTCTCTCTTTTTTAAATAGCTATCAAAGTATGGTGTAAACTGGTGGATTGGACTTCGGGAAGAAAGAGTCAATGATGAATTTCGGTATGGACATTGATTAATTTGCATTTAACTTTGTTTGACAGGTTTTTATTTGCAGAATGATTGGACTATATCTTAATGGTTAACTTGTTGAATAGGAGATTGGTTTAAGATGGTGCAGCAGAAGGATATGCTCTCACTCCCTCTTTCGAGAACACCAGAATCAGAAAACACTGCTGAACAAACAAGTTCTGGAGAGGGTGTGGAGAAAGAGAACCCTCTTGCACTGTTGGTGGGAATGTAAATTGATACAGCCACTGTGGAGAACAGTAGAAGGTTCCTTAAAAAACGAAAAATAGAATTACCAAATGACCCAGCAATCCCACTATTGGGCATATACCCTGAGACAGCCATAATCCAAAAAGACACATTCACCCCAATGTTCATTGCAGCACTATTGACAATATCCAGGTCATGGAAGCAACCTAAATGCCCATCAATTGACAAATGGATAAAGGAAATGTGGTACATATATAGAATGGAATATTACTCAGCCATAGAAAGGAATGAAATTGGGTCATTTTTAGAGACGTGCATGGACCTAGAGACTGTCATACAGAGTGAAGTAAGTCAGAAAGAGAAAAACAAATATCGTATATTAATGCATACATGTGGAACCTAGAAAATGGTACAGGTGAACCGGTTTCCAGGGCAGAAATAAAGACACAGATGTAGAGAACAAACGTATGGACACCAAGGCGGGGAAACGGCAGCGGTGGTGGTGGTGGTGGTGTGATGAATTGGGAGATTGGGATTGACATGTTCACACTGATGTGTATAAAATGGATGACTAATAAGAACCTGCTGTATAAAAATAAAATTAAAATTTAAAAAATTTGTTGAAAAGCCTTCAAACCTTATCTTTAACTTACAAATTTTCATTTCCCTAACCGCAGACGTGAATTTATTTTTAATTTAATAAAATATTATGCCTTCAGTCCATATCCCAGAACTCCAAAAATGGTGTTGGAGATTGAACGTGCAGAATGAGAGAAGACCTTTAATTTTTTGATTTTCCTGCAGCTGGAGAGATGGATCCCCAGTAATATACCAGAACTGGGACAAAGGAAAAGAAGAATCCATGATTAATCAGAGCCAGAGATGTGGCTTCATTTCATCCATAACAGGTTATTTTGTTCATCCACTTTTGGGTTTATAATACAAACATAATTTTCAGAAGACTTTAAGTCTCCTTTTCATTGCATTAGTTCAGTGAGAAGGTTTTGTTTGGTTATTTTGGTTTTCAACTGAGTGTGTTTAATTTTATAAGTCTTAAGGATGACCATTCCTACAGTTTATGCCATGCATTCATGTTCTTGAAAATAATTTACATCCAGGTAAGTCCTTCCTCTTGAACCAAAACTACCAAAAATGGGCCCACTGAAATGGGTTAAAAATTGCCTGACAAATACTATTCTCTATGAAATTTCAACATGGGCCCATTTAAAAAAATCTCTTTGTAGGATCCAGTTTATAATTGGTCAGAACTTTAACCTCTGAAATTTACTTTCACTTTCCCATTTAAGAAAAATTTTCATTGAATTCAGTGTTCTTGTTTTAACACCAGGCATTAATTGCTACCTGCCTTAGAACACCAATTCTCTGCCAGTTGGATTTAGAAGTACGTGCACATTTAAGATGGGTTTTTAAATTCTATTCATCAATACAGTGTTATTGGGGTTGATTGTCCACTCATATCCATCCCGCTGTTTCTATCCAATAAAAGGTAATGATGTCCCTGACTCTAACAGATTCTCCCAAGTCAGGAGAGGGATAAACATGGAAAGCAATCTCTGATGTAAGGGCAGCTGCAGAGAAAGTTAAGAGAGGAAAAACCATGTTGTTAATCAGCTCGCTTTTGCCAGCAGGTGTCACAACAGCCTACAGAAAGGCTATTTGTGATTCTGGAAGAATGGCAGCTAATCGGCATTGAAAATAGCATTCCAGCCCCTCCTTCAGAATGCCAATATCTTTTTGGCTTATACCCCTCACACTAGAAAACTGAACCTGCCCTTGCAATCTACATGCATCCTTGCCCTATTCTGGAATTTGTAACTTGAATGCTAATGAAATGCATTCTATAAACCTTTACTCTGAAAATACAGCTCTTCTAATTAAAAGAACATTTTCCAAGAGACTGAGGACTTTGGGCTATATTCCTGAGGGCATGTCTCTAAATGTGTGTGTTTTGTTTAAGGGTCAGGGTTCAGAAGTGCTTCTTCCTTAGAAATTCCTGAGTTATTTTTTCTAAATTATTATATTTTTAATAATTATAAAGTAGAAATTATCATCTATTGTTTTAGAATTTTTGTATCTTGAGGTTGAATACTTTAAGTCAAAAATATTACTCTACAAAGTATTCTTTGGCTAACCAAGTCAAATATTCTTAAAACTTTCATCAGTTTTGTGATTGCAATCGCAGTATTTGTTTAGATTTTTTTTTTCTTTTGCATTTGCAAACCTTCTACATTCTTAAATTAGAATTACTGATTTGGCACCTTGCCCAGTTAGCTCTTGTCACTAGAGAATTCTATGATTAGTAGTTAAATTTAGTTCAATTTCTAGATTTAACAAAGTCTGGTAAACCACAGCAGTCATAAAAAAACAGTGACCACTAGAGAATGCCTACAAAGAGTCACCGTTGTTTCTGGTCATTTCTAACCATTTTCTCTTCCAGGACTCTGGGCTAGTGAAGAGTGTTCAGTTTCTATGCCTAGCATCTGTAAGCGAAAAAAGTTTTGGATCATAGAGAAAGAGAAAGATACACCAAAAAAACATGGAACATGTCCCAAAGGATGGTTATATTTTGACTATAAGGTAAACTTGTTTTCAAAAAGTTGCTTTTGTTTCTCTTTTGTAGGTTTTAATTTTAGAAAGTAATCAAAAAGCAGGTGTGGCTTTGAAAAACTACGAGCTGTCCATTGGACCTGGAATTTTTTTGTCACAATTTTCAAGAGATTTGAGAAGTTTTCTATTTAGGGGCAGATCTCTTGAAATTAAAAGGTTTTGTCAAAAACAGCCTTGACACCACCCTTCATATGTATACTCAGTTTTTGCTACTGACATTGTCATTCATTGCACTGTATGACTGTTTCATTAGGTGGGATGCGGGTGCGTGCACATGTGTGTGGGCGTGTGTGTGCGTGTGGGCATGTGTGTGGGGGTGGGCATGTGTATCTAGGCCCTGTTCCCAAATGAGCTGTCAGCTCCAGAGGGCCCAGACTGTGTCTTCTTCTTTTGTGTCTTCCCTGCCTGGAGCCCTCATAGAGCTCTATCTGCCTTGTCAACTGCCTGACTAATAACGTAGCTCCGTCAACTTTGTCTTGAGCCTCATATAGCTGGCACTTCCATGCAGAATTGGATTTTTTTCCTAAATGGCCAGTGGGGATACTGTAAACTAGATTTATTATTTCTGATACTGTCTCCAATTAAGGCTGAGACTTCCCCTCTACTCCTTATGTTTTAAAATAAAATAACTTTATAAGCCTTAGGTGGAAGTAATTAAAATGTATCTCAAATTATAAATGTTTAACTCTTTGATAATTAAAAACTCAAACTGTGTCATAATTTCATATGCTAATATGAAATTGCCCCTCCATCATGGACAATTTTCAGTCTATGTGTTTAGTTACATTGGTAGGGCATTGCCTCCCTTGTGATCTTCCTCTCATTGTTAACTTGTGAAATGGGGCCGTCTGGACTTAATACACATTTATTGAGCACCCACTACATATTTGGCACTGATATTTTTAACTGTGGTAATATTCACATAATATAGAATTTACCATCTTGACCGTTTTTAAATGTATAGTGCAGTAGTGTTAAGTATAATCACACTGCTGTGCAATGACTCTGCAAACGTTTTTCATCTTGTAAAACCGAAACTCTAAACCCATTAAACAACAACCCCTCATTCTCCCTCCCCACAGCCCCTGGCAACCACTATTCTACTTTGTCTCTATTAATTTGACTACTTCGGACACCACATGTAAGTGGAATCATACAGTACTTGTCCTTTTGTAACTGGCTTATTTCACTTAGCACAGTGTCCTCCAGGCTCACCCATGTTGTAGCATGTGTCAGAATTTTCTTCCTTTTTAAGACTGAATAGTATTCCATTATATGTACATAACACATTTTGTTTTTCCATTTATCCATTGATGGACACTTGGGTTTCTTCTACCATGTAGCTGTTTCTGCTGGCAATTTCATACATATATAATGAATATATATATATAATGAATATATGTATAATGAATATATATATAATATATATATAATGAATATATATATATATTTCTTGTTTTATTGAATTTTTAAAATACACAGAATTGTCATCCCATCTGACCTATGAGAAGACTGAGTCTAATAAAATTGTGTGTTTTTTCTGAAACTTACAGCAAATAAGTGTCAGGCTGAGAATCAACCTTAAGTTTTTTGACCCTGAGTCTTGTCCCTTTCCTACAGCTGCCACTTCATATAAGAACTTAAGAATTACCAATCACCTTAGCCCTATGACACAATCAGTCCGGGGGCACTGTGAAATATTTTCTAAAATAATATAGTCATTCTCTAAAGTGTTATATAGTATTGAGACACACTATTTTTAATAGTTGATACCTTCAGTCTGCTTCTTATTTTCTCAAACCATAAACTCTTTCTACCAGTTGTAAATTATTTATACATTTCAATATGACAAACGTAGCAAATATTCAATAGAACTTGAGTATAACTAAGGTTTTTATTAAAACCTTTGACAATTAGCTTTTTATTGTGGTAAAATATGCATAACATAAAATATGCCATTTAAACCATTTACAAGTATACAATTCAGTGGCATTAATTACATTCACAATGTTATTCAACTATCACTTCTATTTCCAAAACTTATCATCATCCCAGACAGAAACTCTGTAATTGGTTAAGCAATAGCTCTCTATTCCCCATCCCCTCTAGCCCACAGTAAGCTCTAATCTATTTTCCATCTCTATGAATTTGCCTATTCTAGATAATTCATATAAATGAACTCATACAATATTTTCCTTTTGTGGCTGGCTTATTTCACTTAGCATAATGTTTTCAAGGTTTACCCATGTTATAGTATGTATCAGAACTTCATTCCTTTTTATGACTGAATAATATTCCATGCCACATTTTGTTTACCCATTCATCTGTTGATGGACTTTGGTTATTTCCACTTTTTAGCTATTGTGAATAAATCGGCTATGAACATTGGCACACAAGTATCTGTTGGAGTCCCTGCTTTCACTTCTTTGGGGTATATACCTAGGAGTGGAATTGCTATATCATATGCTAATTCTATGTTTAACTTTTTGAAGAACGAGCAAACTGTTTTCCACAGTGGCTGAACCATTTTACAATCCTGTCAACAGTATATGCTAGCAATTTTTCCTCATCCTTGACAACACTTATTTTTTTTTTTTTTTTGACAACACTTGTTTTTACCTGTCTTTTTGATTACTGCCAACACTAGAGTCTAGTGTTATCTCACTAGATTTGGTTTTGATTTGCATTTCCCTAATGACTAATGATGTTGAGCATCTTCTCATGTGCTTATTGACCATTTATATATAGTCTTTGGAAAAATGTCTATTCGACTCCTTTGCCCACTTTTTTATTTGGGTTATTTGTCTTTTTGTTATTGAATTGTAGGAGCTCTTTATATAAAACGCTTATCAGATATATGTTTTGTAGGTATTTTCTCTCATTCTTTAGGTTGTCTTTTTACTTTATTGATAATGTCCTTTGGTGCACAAAAGTTTTTAATTTTAATGAAGTTCAATTTCTCTTCTGTTGCTCATGCTTTTGGTGTCATATCTAAGAATATGTTGCTAAATCCAAGTTCACAAATATTTACCTCATGTTTTCTTCTAAGAGCTTTATGGTTTTAGCTCTTATATTTAGGTTTTGATCCATTTTTAGTTAATTCTTGTATCTGACAGTTTTTCACAACTATTAAAACAAGTGCATCCCATGTATAAAAAAGAATATTTTAAGGAAATTCATGACAAGTCATACCCTTGGCATTAGAGAAATAATTCTTAGAAACTTACAATGGTTGCTTTTGGTTTACCCTTGGCCATTGTCCTTTCCTTAAACTTTCTTATCTACATAGCTTAGCTATATTCCATGTTTCCTCCTGTGTAAACATGGGGAGTATGTACACATATGGGCATGATAATGGTGATGGTGCAGCAGACCCAGGGCAAAAGAACAAGTGAACGCTTCCTTTGAAAGAATAAGAAGGGGCATGAGTAAAGCACAGACACACACATGAGAGAAGGGCTTTCTAAGGCTAACTATGGAGCAGGATTAAAACACCCTCATGTAGCTCAGAGGGTCTTTTTAATTTTTATTGATAACCAGTAGCTAGATCAGTGGTTCACAGCCCTGATCAAATATTTAGAATCACCAGGTGAGCTTTCTAAAAATATCAAGGTGCAGGTGACATCCCAAAGATTCTGATTTAATTGATCTGCATGGGATCCAGGCATCAGTATTTTTTAAGAGCTCCCTTGGTTATTCTAATGTGCAGCCAATAATTGCCCAGCAATGCAACAGTTACACAACTTAGTCTTCTAATCATTCAGAGGATCTGATTACTAAGGATAGGGTCACAGCAGGCTTCATGAGAGGGTGACCTTTTACAGAGTGAGATTTCAGGGTCCCCAAGTGTGTCTCCCCACCCACAGTGCTCTCCCCTGCATATTAATGGCTAAAATCCCACCACTGGAGTCTCATGCCTTTGCCTTAACACTTTCCATTACGTTTTTTAAGGGAAATATTTCTGAGATGGCCTCATCTGTCACCTACACTTTGGGATAAGTGGGTTTATCAGATCATTAGAAAAGGTGGGAATAGGAGGGTTAATAGTTGAGAGGAGTGGAAAGCCCAGTGGGCATAGTTCTAACAAAAAAAAGCTACAGAAGGAGAACTGGGAGATAGCAACGACAGACATTACTCACTTCAGAATTTTGAATAAGCGTCACTGTATTATGTTCCACTAAACTTTGCTTCTTGTTTGTCAACTTCCTAGGACAAATTTTCATTGGTTATTTCTAAGAAAAAAATCCCACTTGGTTGACTCTTCACCTTTAAGAGTTTCAAAACTGAGATACCAGAAGTTAAGTGTCTTTTCTCATTTCTCATAAATTATTTTCCCCATGTTTGATGATGTAAAAGAGGTTTGACCAGGGATTACCCCAGGAAGAGTGAGTCATCTAAGATACTTGTCACAGCAGAGTTGTATGTAAGAGGAAGAAATTCTCTGTGTATATTAGATTAACTCTTGTGCTTCTACTTATACATTTTTATTCAGGGACCTGGATTTAGTGCTGATGGCTGCTTTGCACCATCTAATTTTGGATTAGCCAATATTTGGTTTCATGCACGACACAGTTTTTCCTTAAAAAAAAACCAACTCTCTCCTCTTTTAAATTATTCAAATTCTTAGCGCTTTATTCATTCATTGCATTTAAATATGCTGGATATTGGCAACTCAATGGTGAGGAAAACAAATATAATCCCTTCTCTTTGGGAGCTTACAGACTAGAGGGGGAGAAAACATTAGCAAATCAGGAAAATAACTCTAATTTACAACTGTGACAGAAGCGATGGAGAGTTACACAGTTCCATAAAAGTATATAACAGGAGGACCTGACTGAGGTGGTCAGAAGGACAGGAAACATTAAAAGTAGGGGAAACTACATGTACTAAGGACCTGTGGTGAGAAGGAATGTGACATATTGAAGAAAGTAAAAGAAGCATAGAGAACTAGAATGTAGAAAGTGAGACAAAAGAAGTAGGCAAGGGCGATTATTGTGTTAAGAGTCTCTGGTTTTTATCCTAAGAGCAATAGGAAACCCTGAAGGGTTTTAACTAAAGAGGGATATGATCATCAGGGTTGAGTTTTGAAAAGAAAGAATCATTCAGGTTGCAGTACCAAAGATAGACTGGAGGAAGGTGAGGTTGAGGAAAGTAAGAGCAGTTAGAAAGATATTGCAATAGTCCAAGCAAGAGATAAGTCCTTTGGGCTAAGATGATGGTGGCGGAGACTGTGGGGTGGTGGGAATAGGGAGAGTGGTGAAGGTCTCAGAAATGAGACGTCCAAATGGTAGGACCGAAGGGGTGATGAAGGTGACTGAAGGGTGAGAAGACGCTCAGGTTTCAGATTTAGGTAAATGCATGACTGACTATGCCATTCAATGTCAGTAAGAACACTGAAAAAGGACCAAATTTGGGAGGAAGATCATGAATTCCACTTTCAAGTATTGAACTGGAAATGACTTTGAGACAAAAGAGTTTTATATTCAAAACTCGTTTGGAATACAGTAAGGTATCCTTAATTCACAGTAATATCAGAGATGCATTAAACCTGATCACATTTTGCAAATCAGTAATAAACAATTTAAAATTGAGGGTGTTGTACTCCATCTTGCTACTTTGCTTTAATTATTGACACAATTTCAAAGTGTGTTAGTGAACATGTTATATTTTTAGAAACAATGAAGTTGTGGCAATGGGGGTCTACACTCCCATACTCAAGCTGGTAAATCCTGGCTGAGGCAAACAGGGTGGGGGGTGGGGGCTGGGTGGGAAGCGGGGGTATGTGTGTGTGTTTTCTGGAGAGATTTATTGAGCTAAATGAAACAGTGAGGTTCATTGGTATTTTTGAATGGTTCATTAGTGCAACTATCTGAACACAAGGTGAATTCGCATTAAATGATAAGACTTCCTAATAATTAGTATGCGCCACTCTTTGGAATTTGTAATTAGAGGAAAGAGGCAGAATGAAAGGAAATTGATAAAAGGGTAGTTGTTATAAAATTAAAACCCTTTAAAGCCAATTCCATTTCTTTGTGAAGCAAATAAGGTAAAGGGGATCAGAAGAAGAGAAAATGTACTTCCTCTCTTAGTTGGCAACTCAAATTCAGGCTAGATCAGAGTTTCTGGTTTTTATCCTAAGAACAGTGGAAAATCCCTGAAGGGTGACACGTTCGGAATTGGGTTCTGAAAAGAATTACCTGAGCAGTATTGACATTAGGGGCTGGATAATTCCTTGTTGTGAGGGACTGACCGGTGCATTATAGAATGTTTAGCAGCATCCCTGGTCTCAATTCACTAGCTGTCAATAGCAGTCACCACCCCCTCCCCCCTTGAACTGTGACAACCAAAATGTCTCTAGACATTATGAAGATATCACCTGAGGAGCAAAGTGGCCTTGTTTGAGAACCACTGGACTAAATCTAGAATCCTGAGAATGTCATTTGACAATCATTTCAGGGTCTATTGGCTTTTACTTTGTTGCATAAATATTTACTGAGGACCTTGTTTGTTTTGCTGTTCAGAGAGGAGCAACACTTAGTCCCTCTGCTTTGTAAGGAGTCTGTGACAGTAGGGAAGGGATGGGGGACTGATAAACCTAGAAATTAAAGAAGGATGCAGAAGGATGCGCTCTCACGTGGCATGGAGGTTGCCACATTAGCCTAGAATAATCTTGTAGCTGGGATTTTCTCAGTGGCAGACCTCAAGATCACACCTATCAATGACCAGGGTTGGCTATGTTCATTAATGAGAGAATAATCCATATGGAATATTTTTGGCATAAAGTCTCTCCTGACTTCTCTGGAACTTTGCCTGATCTGTTACAGCCTTTCTCTTCTATCTTTCCCTCTCCCCTGACTCCATATAGCCCAACTAACATGATTAAATTTCACTGAGCTTGGTGAGGGGGTGATTTTCTTCAACTTGCCTGATCTGCCTAGCAGTTACCATTCCATATTTCTCATCCCATAATAAGTAACCCCTGCCACGCCATAGACATGATTCTCTCTCGAGTGAAAATCAACTCTCACTGCCAAACCCCACAGCCTTCTTTCTGAGTTCCTTTTGACCTTGTTGGCACCCCTCCCCTTTGTTTCTCCTTCCTAGGTTTCCTTGGTCCTCCCTTGCTTTTCTTCCCATTGGGCTCATTTTTTTCTTTTCTGGTTCTTCCTCATTGACTTTTGGATCACATGGCTGACTCCAAGTATTTAGTGAATTTAAATACCTGATGTGGTTTGATTCCTCAATATTCCTCTCTCACTTAAAGTGAGGAAGCGTATTTGTAAATAAAATGGAACAAATCTATTAACTGCCACCGAAAGAAATATTTTCAAGATTAAATCCTCCACTGTAAACTCTGCAGTCAGGCTGGCTCCTTTTTAGAAGGAATGCTATTTTTCCTTGAGCTGAAGACATCGTTCTGACATCCTGCATCCTCTGTTCCCGCCTGATGCAAATGTACAAAAGGCACTGACTCACCCTGAAAGCTGGTCCTCTGTTTTTCTTTCACACCTCTGGAGCAGCTGGTGGGGGTGTGGGGGGGAAAGAGTCATTTCTGTGCAAGAAAATTATTAAAAATTTTCAAAGCTGTTCCTCAGTATCTTTAGGAAACTTTTAATTCGTTTAGGAAAATATGGAAATGAATGCTTTTTTGGACATTTTTATAGTGCCTTTTGATGAAAATCCCCAAGGACCCAAGCGATTGGAAGAACTGGACATCTGCTCAAGATTTTTGTGTTGAAGAAGGGGGGACACTTGTCGCCATTGAAAATGAGGTGGAACAAGGTAGAGTATTCAATGTTCAATCAGGCAAAAATCACCATTTTTATTCAAGCGTCTGTTAAAATATTCCTCCAAAATACTAACATTTCCAAATCAACATTTTAAGTATTATATTGCTGGTGACACGTACGTTTTCAGTTTGACCTATAAGGTTCATATCATGACATCTGTAAAAGTTAGTACACTCCATTGTTTACAAACTGCTGATTTTTGGGAGTCTTTTGTCTCACCAGGCGTAGTGGAAAGAATAAGGATATATTTATGATCGGCATTTCAAAATGGCTAAAATAATCTGAGGTATAGTCTATTATAATTGCATGGTATAATTTTTTAGATCCCTTTAGAGTTACCTACACACTTTCATTTGCTATTTAGGCAATAATCGTATACTTTAGTTAAGTATAATGGATAAACCCTCTTTTGTTTAGAAAGGCACTGAATGAACACTGGAAATTGTTTTACTAATGATATGATGAAATCCCAGGCTTAGCCAGCTAATTGCTGTCAATTTAAACTGAACAAAAGTGACAGAGACGGCATCATCTTAATAAGGACAAAGTAACAAATTCCTACAGTTGATTCGTAATTAAGTTTTGCTATCATTTAAATAAAATCATAGCTATAAACAGAATTTGATGATTACCCAAATGGTTTATATGGTATTAAATTTGATAATGTATTCTTATTTTTCAGCTTTCATTACTATGAATCTTTTTGGCCATACCACTAATGTGTGGATAGGGTTACAAAATGATGATTATGAAAAATGGCTAAATGGAAGGCCCGTGTCATATTCTAATTGGTCCCCATTTGATATAGTAAATGTAAGTTTTAAGATTTATTTTTTAGAAATCATTTTAGCAAGAGATCCTATTTGAGACTTGTTTACTGAACTTTTTTTTACTTCCTATATTTTGTAGGCATCAATTTTTATTAGTTGGTTGTTAATATATTAGTTTTTAATAATGTAATTTCATATAATTGTCATGTGTTCCATGAATATAATTTCTTTACTCATCACAATAATTATTTATTTTGTGGGTTATGAACTGATTTGTGAACAGGTTTATTAAATGCAAATAAAGGAATAATAGTGTTTGAATTTTTTAAATTATGTCCTTAATAAAAATATCAATGTTATAATAACGTTATATGTTACCATTTTTAAAAAAACATGTATTCTTTTGAAGATTCCAAGTCATAACACCACCGAAGTTCAAAAACGCATTCCTCTCTGTGCCTTGCTGTCAAATAATCCTAATTTTCATTTCACTGGAAAATGGTATTTTGAAGACTGTAGAGAAGAAGGCTATGGGTTTGTTTGTGAAAAAATGCAGGGTAAGAAATATTTGTTTTTTTATTCCTTTCATTTCCATGGTCCACTCTTCTCTTCCACATTTGTTTTACACACTGTATAAATGATAGTTTCATAGCTAAGTGCCAGCACTTATTTTTTAAGTCACTTAATCTCCACTACCTCAGGGTTGTGCCCCCTAGTGGGGTTCTAAGGACTCCAGAGACCACCTGAGTGATGACCAAGTTTATGCATCCATCTTGGTCATATTAAAAGGCTTTACTGCTTGTTCTAGGATTATGCGTCTGTTCAGATATTTTAAAAAAGACACTGAAAATCTGTTGGAAGAGAGTCAAGGAAATAAACCAACTCAATACTTAACTCCTTTCTTGGAACCCTAAAATGGTCTCTGTGGCTAAATATGGCAAACAGCATGTTTCTAGATATCAGAACCCCCAATGACTTCTGGTATGAAATACCAAAGCTATAGTATTACAGGTAGCCAGTGGGGGCATGAACAATGTGAATGCACTGTAAGTGACCTTGAGTAACAAAAATAAAAAGAATAACAACAATAGCTCACATCTCATGCTTTTACTGAGTCCCAGGCTTCCCTAGAAGGCCATAATTTGTGTCTGGAGCTGTGTGGAATTCTAGGCAGCCTAGGATACATATGCTTATTTGGAATATGAATTATACCTCTCAGTGTTGCATACATCTGAACTCTTTGATGATACTAAGTATCAACCCATCCTCAGAAAAGCAGTTCCAGAGAAATCCTCTTTCCTAGTTCACAGTTATCACTTTAGCATGGTAGTGGTCAGGAACTGAAAGATACCAGATCAGCTATAGCAAGAGTATTATGAGAAGAGCAGAGTCTCGTCAGAAAAGAAATAATATCAATACGTCATTACTTGTACACTTATGATGCGCCTGGCACTGTGCCTTGCTTTTTATAAGTATTGTGCCATAAAGTCCTCCCGACACTTCTATGAAGTAAGTAAAAGTCTCCGCATTTTACAGATGAGGAAATTGAGGCTTAGGAAAAATAAGTAACATACTCAAGTTCTCTCAAATACAATGATTCTATTCTAGGACCTTGATGTCGCTCTCTTCTTGAAATGTACCCTCTGACCACTTTCTCTCTTTGATATTTTTGGGACTAACAAAATGTTTATGTTCTTTTGGAGACAGTATGGAGCAGTGGTGGTGGAGTTCAAATCCCACCTGGGTTCCTATTCCACCTCTATAAATAAACTGTCAGTCAAGTTTATTATCTTCTCTGAACCTTGATTTCTGCATCTGTAAAATGGAATAATAACTATCTCACAGACTCTACATATATACAATGCTTAGCAAGTTCCTAGCACGTGTTTAACAAACAATTGTTGCTTTTGTTATTATTGTTTCTATTATATTATTATTCAACTACACAAGTTCTTGTAGTCTACAGTGAATACCCAAATTCTGACTCCTCTTCTTTGTGTGCCATGGGTGTATGTGTTTACATTGGGTTTCGAAACTAAAGTCTTTGATCTGCCTGAAAGAATAAAGATATCTGAATAAAAAGAGAGATAAGGGCAAAGTCAAGACCCCCAATTTTGAACTTGGTTTCAGGTGGATCTTTCTCAGGGCAGCAGATGGCAAAATCATAGTGCTCAAAATCACTTATGTTTTGAAACTTGATGAAATCAATAACATAGGGAGAAACTCATATATGTGAAAATACAGGGGCATGATTTAGTGGGGAAAACCAGTTAAATTGGTATTTGGGTCACACATACAAAGAATTTCAGTTACTTTAATTTTAAAAATTGTTATCATTTTTAAATGGCTACTTTGGTATTATGTTGCTTTGTATAAATAACATTTAGTCTTGGTACATCAGCTGGCAAATAGACTTCTACAAAGAAAAACAGATGATGAAAGTGTGGTCCATCAAAATTTAATTGGTGAATAGATTAATTTTACTTTGGTTTTACAATATGTACTACTGCTATACTGAGGTAACAGTTTCAGGAAAAGTCAAAGCCTCACCCTGCCATTTTTATTTGGGAGAACGTGACAAGAAGAGGAGAGGAGAGCAAGAAGCAGCATTTATTGAGTGCCTGCTGTGTTCCACGTCCTATAGTAGGTGCTCTATGTGCATATCTCCTTGAATTTTACCCACACGCCTCTAACGAAGGCCTTAGTAATCTCTCACAGACCAGAAATTTAAAGTTTAGAGAGATTAACTAATTTGGCCATTTAGGGTCAGGACTGCGATTGAGTCCCAGGTCTTCGGACCTATCCACCATGCTCCTTTTCAACCCCAAACGTGATAAAAACCAGTATACAGAGAGAAATCCCAGCCACCTTGGATCAGACAGTTGAGAAATGCTTACCTTTTTTGTGTGTTTTAGGATGCCTAAACTCGGCCTAAAGATAGTACAGAACAAAAAGGCAAATGCACATAGTAAAGAGGAAACATCTATATGTAACACATGAGCTTGGTTCTCACTTGATCACAGCCACTCGTTTATACAAAGCACCAATGATCATGTGTGGGAAAACCTTGTCTTTTAATTTATAAATCTTGACTCTGATAGGTGACATATTAATAGTAATGGTTTCTAAGAACTGTATGTATTTCTAAGCATTAACTTATTTCTTAACTTCTCTTTAGAAATTATACATGTTAGCATTAAACATGATAGCAACTATCATACAGTCCCAAAAGTTTAATAAAGTATTATATTTGAGAATATGCACTTGTAAATTGTGTTTGCAAAGCAGTGTTTGACTACGTTATATATGTTAATATTCTCTCAGTAAGTATTAAGTTCTGCCAGCAGCATGTGTTAGGCTGAGTGTACCTAGTAGAAGTAAGCTTGCCTAAGGAGACCCTATCAGTTCCACCAAAAAGTGGTCAGTTTGACAAGGGATTGTCAAAACTGGGAAATCTAGAAATGATT
Organism: Phocoena phocoena; assembly: GCF_963924675.1. Taxonomy (NCBI): domain Eukaryota; kingdom Metazoa; phylum Chordata; class Mammalia; order Artiodactyla; family Phocoenidae; genus Phocoena; species Phocoena phocoena. Next base: position 43,681,294 of record NC_089225.1, on the reverse strand, counting down.
CAATATATGTTTATATATATATTTAAAACTCATTCATTAAATTTCCTAAGTGTTTTCATTCTTTAGTATCCTCTATGCTTACAGGTATTGTCTTCATTTTGAAATAGTCAATTCTGAGAAGAAAAACTCTGATGTTAACGACAGCATGGATCACCGTACAGGGATCCATGCTAAGCTTTGCCTCCCCCTTCTCATCCAGGTTCTACAAATAATTTTTGTTGTTCTTTTTCTAGATACTTCTGGACACAGTATAAATACATCTGATATGTACCCAATCCCCAATACCTTAGAATATGGAAACAGAACTTACAAAATAATTAATGAAAATATGACTTGGTATACAGCACTAAAAACCTGCCTGATGCACGGAGCAGAACTGGTCAGCATTACAGACCAGTACCACCAGTCTTTCCTCACTGTTATCCTCAACCGGCTAGGACATGCCCACTGGATTGGACTGTTCACTGAAGATGTAGGTGTCCTAAAATCCCTTGGACAATCCTTGCATAATTAAGTTTCATATCTACCCCCTTAGTGATATAGCCACTGAAATTAGCACAGAAAAAAAACAGCCATGAAATAACAGTAAATGTAACATTTAGGTAATTGGATTATACAAAAACTACTGACCAACCTCATGAGCAGCATATAACTACAAAAGGTGTCCCTTTTTAGGGTAAACATCTACTTGCCTAATTTCTGGAAATTCATGCCCTTCAAAGTTTCTCTGAAGATGTCTGAAAAATTTCAGGATACTGACTTATATGTGCACTGGAATACATACTGAACTCAAGCACCTGCGTTTGGGTAATATGTTGCCTTTAAAGAATCCCCAAGAAAAATGAATCATGCTTCCTGCATAGAAATTTGGTTATTAATTAATTCAGTACCCCTTGGAATTTAACATGTGCATTATTTTCCTCCTCTAGGGAAATGGTTTGGAAAGTAATATTTTTAAATTTTTTTAAATACAAGTATTACACACTCAAATAGCGAAAAGTAAATCTATTCTATCCTGACCTCTAGTTCTACTCCTCAAAGTTAATCACTGTAAACAGTTTCTTGTGTGTCATTTAGAAAATTTCTGTGTATGCATATATATACACATGTAATGGATTAGTATGTATATTTTTTTAAAATATAAATGAGCTCATACTATATATACTGTCCTTAAGCTTGCTTTTAATTTAATATACGTTGTTCAGCTTTCTATGTCAGCTCATAAAAATCTAATACATTCTTTGAGACCGCAGCATATATGGATATACCACAATTTATTAAATCATTCTCATGTGAATGGACATTTGGGTTCTTCCCAGTTTTCACAATTCCAAACAATGCACAACAAATATCCTTGTACACGTAGGATAAATCCCCAGGAATGAAGTTGCTAAGTACCCTTTATAAATTTTAACAAGGGATGGTGCCACATTGCCCTCTAAAATTTTGTGCCAATATACATGCTAACAACAATGTATGATAGCATCTAGTTTTTTCACATCCTTGCCAACACTGGGTATGTCAAAATTTTAATCCTTGCCAGTTGGATAGGTGAAAGGATGGCATTTCATGGTTGTTTATTGTATTTTTGTATTATAGAATTTTTAACTTTATGTAGTCAATTTTGCTTTATGGCCTCTGGATTTTTTTATCAGACTCAGAAAGATTTTTCCCATGTCAAGAGTATAAAATGTTTAGCCAAGTTTTCTTTAGCACTTTTATGTTTTCAATTATATGTATGAATCTTTGATCAATCTTAAATTTATTTTGGTGTAAAGAACAAGATATTGATTCAACTTCACTCTGATTGCTTACCAGGAAATTATGGTGGGAGGGAACCAAGGATTCCCAAAAACTAAAGAAGATGTTGCTTATGGCAGATAGTCCTTTTTGTCAGGCCATTTCCACAAGCTGTCCTAGACTTCCTGAAATATAAGTCTAGATGTGGAAATATAAATCCACGCATGAAGTGAGAGCTGCTCAGACAGCACTGGGTGACGTTGCCAGCATTCATGGCAAGGAAATGATGGCTCAGTTTCCCTCCACAGAATGGTCTTAATTTTGACTGGTCAGATGGCACCAAATCCTCCTTCACTTTTTGGAAAGATGATGAGTCATCCTTCCTGGGTGACTGTGTTTTCGCCGACACCAGTGGACACTGGAGTAGCACAGCCTGTGAGTCATATCTGCAAGGAGCCATTTGTCATGTGCCCACAGGTAGGTTCAATTCTATTCAACTCAAGAAATACATACTGTGAACCTATTTTATGCAAGGCACTGTGCTAAGCAAGAGCTGTGAGGGAAAGCAGTAAGAAGTATCTGCCCTCGAGAAGCATTCGGTCTGGTAGGTGATGTACAAATAAGTGTTAACATGAGGCAGGGCTACCAAATGATATAAGAGCCATAGCAAGTGCTGTGGGGGGTTAGCAAGAAAATGGACACATCAGAGCCACTCGGGGAAAAGCAAAAAGCCTTCTTGAAGGACAGGACTGTGGAGATTGGTCTTGAAGAATGGGTGTGATCAGGAAATGATGGGACATGGAGAGGCATTCTGAGCAGAAAAGCTTGGGCAGACATGGGAGGAAGAAAGGACTGGGCATGTAGCTGAGCAAAGCTGGTGTTGAGATTTTCCTGCATGGCAGGATTTTGGTAAGAGAGAGGTAGGAAATCAGGTTAGAAACATAGGTTAGGAGCATGTGTGGAGGACCTTGAATACCACTGAAGATTTATGTTTAAGTCAAAGATTAATAGGATTCTAGAGCATCATCATCACCATTATGGTAATAATATTTGTATTTATATTATATATGTATATATAAAACATGACAGTAATGATAATAGTATCTCATTACACTGAATGTTCACCTCGCCCAACCAGATGAACATTATTTTAAAGATGAAACTTAAACCCAGAACATTAAATAGCTTCCTGAAGATCTCACAGATGTCTGTCAACAGCACCAAGAGCGGAAGCCAAGTTTCCTTGATCTCTGATATCATGTTTATCCCATTAAATCAGGTCCCCTTTCCTTTGATTGCTATGGTGTACAAAAAGAAATTTCCTTAACACTAACTGGTTTCTTTTTAAATCTCTCATTTAGTAAGTGTGCATGTATTTACTTACTCTCTGGATACTATAAGTCAAATAGCACACATATTATGTAAGTTCAGCTCAAAACAATTCAGGACAAAAATATAAATGATAGCCATATGTATTGGGAAAGCTAATTCTCCTTCTAAAATACCATGAAGTTATCCTTCCTTTTTTAAGGACTTTTTTTTTTTTTTGCGGTACGCGGGCCTCGCACTGTTGTGGCCTCTCCCGTTGTGGAGCACAGGCTCCGGACGTGCAGGCTCAGCGGCCATGGCTCACGGGCCCAGCCGCTCCGCGGCATGTGGGATCTTCCCGGACCGGGGCACAAACCCGTGTCCCCTGCATCGGCAGGCGGACTCTCAACCACCGCGCCACCAGGGAAGAAGCCCCTTCCTTTTTTAATAACACTACATTTATTGAGTGCTTAAGTGACAGGCACTAGCTCACCTAACTTCTTAAGTTGTAAGAAAGATGTTATTGTTAGCTCTCTTTTACGTGTGTGGGAGTGTGCGGAAGATAGGTAACATACCCACAGCCATGCACCTAGGATCTCAGTGTGGGTGTGTCTGACTCTCGTGCTTGCCCTCTGAAACAAAGACTTCCCCCAATTCCCCTTAGTTATATGCTGTGTTATGTTATGTCATGATATATTATGATATGTAGTTATGATATGACTTGTTATGTTATGTTATGCTATGTTGTGTTATGTCATGTCATGATATATGTTATGTTATATGTTATACTATGTTATGATATATTATGTTATACTAATGTTATGTTATATTATGATATGTTACTTTATTGAATGCTTTATTTTCTCTAAGTTGACTAGCAGGTAAGGATTTACTAAATCTTCAGCACTGAATGGAACACATTCTGTACATTTGGAAGTGTCTTTTACCAACTTCATTCAGCTGCCAGTATTTCTCTGAATCACATCCCCCAGTTTTTCCAACCTTTAGGACACTAACTGTAAATATTAAAGATAACACCCAAACTAAGCCTATGAAGCTATGCATTAATATACCCTATTATGTGTAGGAAAAGATTAGTTCTGCCAGACATGCTATAAGCCATTCCAGTTTTGTAATCATTTACATTAAACCCACTCTTTCAGAGTATTATCATGAAAATCTCATTACATATATTTATCTTGGTCTTTCATAGAATGTAATGCAATGTTTATCTCAATAAGTGAACCCAGTCACCACCCTGAAATCGTAACTCATTTTGTTCATAGAAACAAGACCAGTTGGATACCCAGAGTTGTGCTCAGAAACATCTATTCCCTGGATAAAATTCAAAAGTAATTGCTACAGTTTTTCTACAGTCTTAGACAGTACGAGTTTTGAGGCTGCTCATGAATTTTGCAAAAAGGAAGGTAATTCTTTTGTTGTGGTAAAATGCTTTCAATGTGTTCCTTCTTGACATTTCAGTAAACAATGTAGTTGTCTTCATTTGTCTGATTATTTAGTGATTTTAGAAGCAACAAAAACAATTGAAAAATTAAATATTATTGAATTTGCTTGTTTGGGGGATGGCTAAAATGTTCAATGTCCAGTATACAATTAAAAACCCAAGACAATGTCTCAGGATACTGCACTTTCCCAAAAAAGTGTTCCCTTTGAATGAATTTGAACTATGAATCTTTAATGTTCCTGAAAATTAATATTCTATTCTTTAAGTACAAGCTTGTATCTTTTAATAAATGTCATACTACTTTTAAAATTCTAATCAAAAATTACTTATTAACAATGGAAACTTTCACTTTTCAAAGCCTGAGCTTTTTAATTTTTTTATTGAAGTATAGTTGATTTACAATGTGTTAGTTTCTGGTGTACAGCAAAGTGATTCAGATATGGATAGTTAGATATATAGATATATATTCTTTTTCAGATTCTTTTCCATTATAGGTTATTATAAGATATTGAATATAGTTCCCTGTGCAACACAGAAGGACCTTGTTGTTTATCTATTTTATACATAGTAGTATGTATCTGTTAATCCCAAGCTCCTATCTTATGCCTCCCCCAACTTTCCCCTTTGGTAACCATAAGTTTGTTTTCTATGTCCGTGAATCTGTTTCTGTTTTGTAAATAAGTTCATTTGTTTCATTTTTTTAGATTCCACATATAAGTGGTATCATATGATATTTGTCTTTCTCTGTCTGCCTTACTTCACTTAGTATGATAATCTCTAGGTCCATCCATGTTGCTGCAAATGGCATTATTTCATTCTTCTTTATGGCCAATATTCTATTGTGTATATATACCATATCTTCTTTATCCATTCATCTGTCGACGGACACTTTAGGTTGCTTCCATGTCTTGGCTATTGTAAATAGTGCTGCTATGAACGTTGGGGTGCCTATATCTTTTCAAATTAAGAGTTTTCATCTTTTCCGGATATATGTCCAGGAATGGAACTGCAGGATCATATGGTAACTCTATTTTTCATTTTTTAAGGAACCTCCATACTGTTCTCCATAGTGGCTGCACAAATTCACATTCCCACCAACAGTGTAGGAGGGTTCACTTATTTCCACACTCTCTCCAGCATTTACTATTTGTAGACTCTTTGATGATGGCAATTCTGACTGGATAGCATCTCGATATTATTGAGATGATATCTCAGTATAATTTTGATTTGCATTTCTCTAATAATTAGCAATGTTGAGCATCTTTTCATGTGCCTGTTGGTCAGCTGTATGTCTTCTTTGGAGAAATGTCTAATTAGGTCTCCCGTCTATTTTTTGACTGGGTTGTGTTTTTTTTGATATTGAGCTATATGAGCTGTTTGTATATTTTGGAAACCAAGCCCTTGCTGGTCGCACTGTTTCCAAATATTTTCTCCCATTCCATAGGTTGTCTTTTCGTTTTGTTTGTGCAAAATTTATAAGTTTAATTAGGTCTCATTTGTTTATTTTTGCTTTTATCTCTTTTGCTTTGGGAGACTGACCTAAGAAGACATTGCTATGATTTATGTCAGAGAATATTTTGCCTACATTCTCTTCTAGGAGTTTTATGGTGTCATGTCTTATATTAAATCTTTAAACCATTTTGAGTTTCCTTTTGTGTATGGTGTGTGAAGGAGTGTTCTAACTTCATTGATTTACATGCATCAAAGCCTGAACTTTATGAATTATGGTATAGAAGACATTATTTTAATTGTATTTACATGTAAACACAAATAGTTATTCATTTGCTGTTTGTCTCTTTTATAGGATCTAATCTTTTAACAATCAAAGATGAAGCTGAAAATTCATTTCTCCTAGACCAGCTTTTAGCTTTCAGTTCTTCTGTCAAGATGGTTTGGCTGAATGCTCAGTTTGATGGTGACAGTAAGTGACTGGGTAGAGAAGAGGAGAGGGCATAAATAAATACACAGTGGTCAAGGTTGATGGAAATGGCATCTGCAAACCAGAAAACTTTCCTTGGATACATTGCTGTTTAAAAAAAATATCATAAATCCTAAAGCCATTTCTTCCAAAGACATCATTGCTAACCCCTTTTTATACCTTCTTGCCCTTTGAAATAATCTCAGAAAACCAAAAATGAAAACAAACAAGTTTATCTTATACTTAATCTTGCATTATGAAGATGCTTGGCTGGAACTTTGTGTTCACAGACTTAGTCACAGACACCAAACCATATTTACTTGAAAATACCCCAGGTTTCTAAATGTTATAAGAGCACAATAGAGTTATGGAAATGTTTCAGTGATAAATAGTGCTAGCAGAACTGTTATTTGCTACTCATAAAAACCAGAGTTTGTAATCAGATGAGAGCATGCTATTCTTTTCTTTATGTAACTGATGGTTGTTGAAAGTACTTGTAAAGAAAATTACTTTAAGTGGTATAGAGAACTTGTTACAGTGGTGTACCAAGGTAGAGGATGGGTCCATGCTGGCAAGGAGGAGTATTTCAATCACCGACATTGCTTAAAACTTCTAGCACAGGGTGATAATAAAAAGCTGACTGACTTATGCTTAGTTTTATTGTTTGTTTTAAATCCTTTTCAGACAAGGCACTCCCTTATCACCTACACATGGGTGGATTCTACCACTGCTCCCACCCCTTGGTATACCACTGGCTTGCTTTTTAAAGAAGCTCATTGTACTCCGTGCTCATAAAGGACTGTTTGCAACTACTTGATTTCTAAGATATGCAATATACTGAAGGTTTTTTTTTCTTTAAGCTTTTTAAGTTCAAACTACAAATTTTATTATTCTATCTATAAATCTAATAAATTTTAAGGGGCACTTTACAACAAAAAAGAAGCTCACTGTAAAATTCTTTTAGAAAGTGATCTACTTTGTAATGATATAGCTGTTAGGACTTTAAATGATTTCTTTAAATTGTTTGTAATGATAGGGAATATTTCAAATTCAAACTGTTACATTAAGAAACATCATATCTTGAATGAACTAAATTAGAACAATATATCTAAAATAAAGAGAGTTGTTCACAAGGCAATTTCACTTATGCCTACCTTTTAATGTTGAGTTCATGATTGTTGAATGCATCAGATAAGGAGAGAGTCTCATTAAATTTAGGGGCTGCTTTTTAAGGTTCATTCCAGACTTAGTATGTTTGATAACCATGCCCATAATTCATGTTAGCATTTTTTCCACAGATGAAACCATAAAGTGGTTTGATGGAACTCTCGCAGACCAGTCAAACTGGGGTATTAGGAAGCCAGAGATGGACCACGTCAAACCCCATCTGTGTGTTGCCCTGAGGATTCCCGAAGGAGTGTGGCAGTTATCCTCATGTCAAGACAAAAAAGGATTTATATGTAAAATGGAAGCAGGTGGGTAAAGTTAGAAAGTAAATCTTCATTTTGCTTCTACCTTGACTAAAGTTGACCCACCTCCTTAGCACTTAAAACTTTTAAAATCTAAGTATTCAGTGAGTATTCAGATAGATTCTAACATTATCATCTTGTTTTACATCAAACAAGTCAGAGAACATTTCAGCTCCTTCCTCTGATATGAAGAAAAAAAATCATTATAATCAAATCAAAGACTATGACTTTCTTGTGTCACCCTAGCTGTTAACTTAATGGGCAAAAAAAGAAGTTCACCTCAAGCAAATAGAGCTGGGAATGTAAACCAGCAACCCTCATTCTGGCAGCTGCTACTCAGAATTTTAAGCTCCATCTTTGGTCCCAGGAAATATAATTCAGGTCTAGGTATCCTTGTTGTGGATAAGTAGATGTGATTCTCTACTGCAGGCCATAATATATTATAAAAGTCATATAACTTGATCTTGAGCTACATACTTAGGTTGTGGTGATTATAAATAATTTTAGAAATGTAAGCCAGAAAATTCTAGTCCATTGCAAATAACAGAGCTTTCTAAGAGAAGACATTAACAAGGATCATTAACAGTGGGAAGGTGTTTACAGTAATCACAACAGTTTCTAGATGCAGGTATTAACAAAGAAGGAGGGATTGATATGGCCTGGGCTCCTGAAAACAACTTCATAGAGCGGATGAGTCTTTGGAATCACAAAAGATAATGAGAATAGAGGAGGGAAGGAATATTGGATAAAAGGTCCAGAATGACTAAAGGCAGAAATTGAGAATGAGCTTAGACTGGACCACGTTAGGTGGTGTTGGGAATAAAACCGTATTACTGTAGGATCCATCCACAGAAAGTGCTGGGATAAAGAGCTGAACTCCATGGTGAAGGACGCATGTCTCTACATGCTCTAGAGACACCAACAGTGGAGTCACACCCATCTGATGTAAAGGGAGACGGTTGTAATTTGAGTGATAGAACTGGGAACAAAAAAGGGAAGGTGGAAATGGGAAAAGAGAATCATCAGGCTTTGGTGACTGATTAGATATTGGGAATTAAAGAGCAAAAACTGGTAGGTGTGGGAACCAAACTTTGAAGCTCTGAAAGTGTGGATATCAACTCTGTGTGGAAACCATGACTAACCTATCAGTGTGCCCAAGCAACCGCTAGCATTCGACTATCAAGAACAAATCAGAAACATCTCATGTCTGTTCAGGACTTTAAAGCTTCCTGTACTACATAAGACACCTCTTTTATCCTACACAGCAACTTTCCAAGGCAGTGAAGCAGATACAGTATTCCCATGTTACAGATGAGAAAAGTACTTGTCCAAACTGAGGCTACATGGAGAACTACACTCCACATTTTCTGATTCCATATGCCCCTTCTATACCTGCCCGCTGCCTCCATCCTGAGAATGAATACTCATTCAACAGTCTTTCTTTAAAAAGTATCTTTACACATACACAATACTAAGTTTTCAATAATATTATGCAAAATTATACAACATTTATTTTAAAATTGCAAAATCGAGGTTTTTTTTTTTTTTAAAGTGTATTTTTGCTATTGGTAATGTTGACATTTAAGAGTGAATGAGCATATGTAGTGCACTAAGGCACTTCCTCCACTCACAAATCCTTTACTGCTCTGCCTCTGGGTCATTCCCTACATATTTCTCTGGATCTTTGCTTAGAGCAAAAATAGCAGAGTTCAAACTTTGATATAGAGTCTACTTGGAAAAGATACATTCTTACAGTAGAAAATCCTCAAACAGGAAACCTCTAACTTTTTAAATGGAGGAGCTATTATTCATTTCCCAAGATTCTTGAGATCTAAAAGGTGAGAAGGTCCTGATTTTTTTAATCTTTGCAAAAAGCCAGGGAGGTTACCGTTGCTGGACCAACTCCACATCAGATCCCAACAAAACTGAGTTCCTTGCAGGCAGGGACTATATTTTACTCATATTTTTAATGCAGCACAGCGCTGAAACTGGATGGGGATTCTTCAGCTTAAAAAAAAAAAAGCAGTGTATGTGTTTGTGAGCACTAATAATGATTATTATAAATCAGGGGTCAGCAAACTTCTCTTTAAAGGACCAAATAGTAAATATTTCAGGCTGTAGGAGCCATATGGTTTCTGTCACACTGCCTTTGTAGCACAAAAGCAGCCATAGACAATAGAAACATTATTAGTGTGGCTGAGTTCTAATAAAACGTCATTTGTAAAAACAGGTGCCCAGATTTGATCCATGGACCATTATTTGCTGAGCCCTGCTATAAGCAATAACATAACTTTGCTGATTAAAAGGGAATTTTCATCTCAGTATTTTTTGTATTTGGTTTTAGATATTCACACAGTAAAGGAGGATCCAGGAAAATGTAGGTTTAGAACAGTAGAGAAAGTTTTGATTTTTCATAGAAACAATAAAATAGGAAGTAACGGGCTTCCCTGGTGGCGCAGTGGTTGAGAGTCCGCCTGCTGACGCAGGGGACACGGGTTTGTGCCCCGGTCCGGGAGGATGCCACATGCCGCGGAGCGGCTAGGCCCGTGAGCCATGGCCGCTGAGCCTGCGCGTCCGGAGCCTGTGCTCCACAACGGGAGAGGCCACAACGGTGAGAGGCCCGCATATCGCAAAAAAAAAAAAAAAGAAGTAACTATGTGACAGTATCTATCTTACTACTTGTCATTGAAGTTTTCTTTTTTTTCATCTTCTTTCAGGACCAAGTCACAGCATTATACCCCTTGCAGTAGCAGTGACACTGATAGCAATTCTGGCTATTTCCACACTTTCCTTCTGCATATACAAGCACAATAGTGGTATCTTCAGGAGACTTGCACAGTTTGGAAATCCTTACTATCCAGCAACCAACTTTAGTACAGTACATTTAGAAGAAAATATTCTCATTTCTGATCTTGAGAAGAATGACCAATAATAATGAAGTGAGAGGATGCCACGGCCATGAGAATGAGTAAAGAAGAGTACTTTCCTTTACAGACCAGATGCCGCTCTAATGTGAATCGTGTCACCATTTAAATTATTCTTAAAATGATTACTGGTTTTGAATTGTAACCAAATCAGATAGGTGTTCATTTATTCATTTCCTCGAACTGTGATCTATTCTTTAAAAGGGGAGATTTTACAACGGCTATTCTTCAGAAAACAAAAACTATTAAAAGAAACTCCCAAATGAAAACTCTCAAACCAATGTGAATAATAGTTTTTGCATTAATATGCTTCTACCAAAAATTTTCGGGAATTTTAAAACTAATCTGATATCTATTCAGACATTTGCCAATACTCATTCCATTAAAAGAGAGAGGCAGAGAAAAGCAAAACAAATTTTAAAGTCCTACACTTGTATAAGAGAGGAAAAAAGAAAAGGCTTTTGAGAGGTTTCTTGTTTGTTTTTTAATTTGATCAGTTTAACAGCAGGGTTTGGAAAACACTAATTTCTAAGCTTAAAACTCACAGGTTCCGGGCTCTATACTAGTATTTAGGGTGACATTCATTTTTATTAGTTCTGACTTCTCAAACTAAAGGAGAAGAAAAATAACCTTTCTTTAAATAGTAAAAATCTTGGTTAGCAGCACAATTTCATAAGCAACCATGCAATGTGGCCTAAAATCATCAATTACTAAATGATGACAAAGTTGGATAGTTAAAAAATCTTATAGACAAGCTCAGAGGGACTTATTGTTATCCTAATACTGTTAAAATTCACAAGCTTTGTCAAAGACTACAGGTATAAAATGTATATATACCACTCCTAACAACCAAAAGATATAAAATGTAACTTGAATTTAAAGGGGAAAAATGAAAGATGTGAATTACAGTTTCATTAGAACAAGACAAGTACTAAATAAATTACTCTTCAGCAGTAATCTAGATACCTTTGCTATATAAAGGAGTTTATTTGGGGAGTTCTATTGAGTAAACTAGGGTTTGGGGGAACCAACTCCATTTGCATTGGGCTAGTTCATGCAGCCAGTAAAAAATGATTAAAAGTATGATACTGTCCATAAATTAAAACTCACAGATTTGATCTTCCTTCATTAATTTCTCATAAAGTAAAAGGACTTCATAATCAATGTTCAAAAGTTTACTCATTGCGTAAATGTTTACTGAGTTCCTGTTAAGAACCAAGAGCCATTCTAGAAATTGGAGGTATTGGGGCGAGCACTTATTTTTGAATGAAGGAAAACCTACAGTAAACCAGTAAAGAAATGCATAAGAAGAAAATATCAGGTGGTCATGAAAATTAAGTAAGGTTCTGTGATAGAGAGAAACTGGGGGAGCCTCCCTAGAGTGTGCATTTTAGTTATTACAACTAGCTGCCTCAAAACTGGTGACAAGTAGTCACAAGATGGAGCTTGGGAGAAAGTATGAATACGTTTCTAAGTGGAAAACTATCATCATTAGAAATACAATTTGAAGAACGTGTCCTAAGAATGAAGTCCTTGCAGGCTGAAACAGTTAATACAGCTTCCAAGAGCAGCTCTTTTCTACTGCTATGCAGTTTACGCACTGAGACAATCTACTTCCATAATTTTGTTTGTTTGGGGACTTTTTTTTTTTTTAAGATATTACATTATGTGACAGTTGTATATTTATGACTCAAAGGAAAAATTGGCTTGGACTAACCAGATGTTATAAAAGCTCAATTTAATAATCTGTCAAGTGAAATTAAAGTTCTGTTCTTTTTAGTGGACTTGGTAAAAAACTGCTAATCAATTATCCTTCCAGTCAAGGTATATTGAAGTTGAGTAGTCAGTCACACATAAAAATTTGACAAAGTATGTCATTAGTAAAGTGGTTCTGCAGGAAAAAAAAAAAACTGTATTGCTTGTCAGTGCTCTGTACTTTGATATTTAGTATTGAACCACATCCTAATGGACAGATCATGCGCTGCTTCCCATTACTGAAATTTCAGAAATAGGAATTACTGAAATACTGTTTTATTCACATATGTGCACTTTTAAAAACTTTCTTCCACAACTATTTTCAATCTGAGCTAGATTTCATGCTATACATGAAAAGAAAAAAGTAGCAGGGTCACAAACTCATTCACACGTAATTAATGTGCCCCCTCCAAAAAACAGTCAATTATTTTCTATAACTCTGAGTAATAGAAAATCTTGGATTTTTCCAATTGAAGGTATATTGGGCTCTTCCAATTCCAACAGTCTTCTTTCAGTTTAAATGTTTCTTCTATTGAAAGTTCCATTCCCTATCAAGGGTGCATTACATGGTCTCACTAGATAAACATTCAGTCTTCCGGAGTTTCCATTCCCTCCTCAAAATGGTGGTTGGATGTATGAGAAATTGTTGTGTCCTGTGGTACTGTGGGGAGTAGGTGATAACTGACTGTGTCTGTGTTATCTGGTGTCCACTGATGGTAGCTGTCTGGCCCACACCTGGGAATTCTACTGGCGTCTCTATGAAGTCTGTATTTGGTGTAACCTGTAGTCTAGTCTCTTTGAACTGGCCCCATCCTGGCTTTCCCTGGCATTGCCTTATCCCTGGCTGTGACTCCCATTCAATTCCATACCTGGACATTACAGTTCTTGGCAATAAGGCCATGTCACCTCTGCAGCACTATCAGTTACTCCCTTGGTCAGGGGAGGCTTAATACTGGACCAAACAATCCCAAAATCTCATTGGCTTAACACAGCAAAGGTTTATTTTTCATCCACACTAACATGGGGTTGCAGGAAGACTTCAGTTATTCATTGGTCCAGGCTCCTCCTAAACAGTAGGTCCTCCATCTCCTAAGGCCTTGGTTGCCTCAGTGGGTCCCCTACCTCTGCCTGACAGAAGAAGTTAGAGATCTATCTTCGATTAATTATGTAGCTTCCATGGGCTATTGAAATACAGTCTCTAAGTTAACAGTCTTTAAATTGAGAATATGTACCCTGTGGATATATAAAGACTTCCAAGGGATACAGGGTCATGGATTTTTTTTTTTTTTTTTTTTTTTTTTAGCGGTACGCGGGCCTCTCACTGCCGTGGCCTCTCCCGCTGCGGAGCACAGGCTCCGGACGCGCAGGCCCAGCGGCCATGGCTCACCGACCCAGCCGCTCCGTGGCATGTGGGATCCTCCCAGACCGGGGCACAAACCCGTGTCCCCTGCATCGGCAGGCGGACTCCCAACCACTGCGCCACCAGGGAAGCCCCAATATTTTTAAGGAGCTCAGTTTCCAGACTCATTAACCTTTATATATATTCTTTCTTAGAATTGACTTGCCTGAGATCAAGGTGTCATGCTGGTTCTTCTTTCCCACCTCTTTTTGCAGAAATGTCCTCTGCTACCTCAAAAGAAAAAAGAAAAAAAGACATACCTTTTACTCCAAATATTATGATGATGCCTCCTCTTGGTAAAATCCTCCATGGCACCAGACAAAGGCAAAATTTCAAAATAACAATGTCAATGAAACTTCTTTTAATACAGGAATTTATAAACCCATGTAAATTCTCACATCTTCCTCTGTTTTCATACATTTTTCTGTTAAGGATGAAGTGGTGAATTAGAAAAGGGTTATTTTGCCCATGTTAGGATAGTCTAAATTAATATGCATTGTGTGTGTGTATATATATATATATATATATATATATATATATATATATGAACAGCAGGAAAGATAACTGCCTTCCTTTGAGACTTTATCTCATCCAGCCCCTGTCTATTATGAAAGACTATTTCTGGAGAGAAAATCTAGGGAAAGCAAAGTAAAGACAGTGCAGCTATTGATAAGACCCTGATGTGTTACTTTATCTGGGCTAAGAGCTCATGGCAAGACTCTGCTCTTTATTTATCTTAGATTTCTAACTGAGCTTTGGGGATGAGTATTATCATGCTAATTTGAATTGCAAAATGAAGTCAGACTTTTTTTGAACATTGTCTTATTTGGATCATTTCTTTGACAATGAAGATTGGCTTTACCAATTAAGTTTTATGATGAACATTTTCATTCAATTGGATGAATTATATGTGCAACTCCGGTGTTCTGATTAAAACATGTATTCATATAAAGACATTTTAATAGAAAAGTAGTATCAACAAAAGTATGATGAAATTAACAATATTTTATTTTTCCAAACCTTACTTTGTATGCCAGGTAAAGCAAAGTGCCCGTAAGTGAAAGAGTAACAGGCAAAATTGAGAGTCATTTTAAAAAGGAGTAGAGAACTCAAGTTTCCGGGTCTAGAAACACAACATGGCACTTTCACTCACATATCATTGGCCAGAGTTATTCACAGGGTCCATCCTAACTGCAAGGAAGTCTGGGAGGTCTCCCAGTGTGCTCAGGAAGGAGAGGATAATGGACTACAGTGAGCACCAGCAATCTCTGTCAGATTTTCTCAGCACATATAGCTACAAAAGAAAGGGAGTGCGGGAATAGAATTCATGCTGAATCCTGGCTCATTCTAGCAATTTTTAATTAATATTAATTACTTTATTCTATGATACATCCATTTCATTAAGAGATGCATTACCTATAACATTTTAGTTTTATATATACTGATTATTTATTAAGCACTGTAATATATTCATGTTGGTCTGATCAACTGTGTGCTGATAGTAATTGAAATAGCAACTCAATACAGAAGAAAATGTATAACACTGCCTATGTTCACAGGGAAATTTTTAAAAATAATTTTAACTTATATACGTATTTTACTACAGGCAAATATGGCAAGGAAGTGAATAAAATAGTTTCAAGCATAAAAATATTAGGATAAAATTATGTGTGGAGATTAGAATGGAAATACAAGACTAAACAGAAAAAGAAACAAGAAACTCTGACTTGCTAAGAGCTTGTTTCTGTGTGTTTCTATCTTTAAATAGACTATGATACAATTCAAATTATCATGGTATCACCAATCAAAAGAAAGAGAGCTCCTTGGTGAAGTGGCTGATTCCAGGTCTGGGGCAGGAAAAATACAAGATGAAACTGAAATATCTTGTGATGCTAGAAAGTAAGGAAATGCTTACAAAGAGATGGGGTCATGTCCAAAGGACATAGGACTAACCTGAAGGAGTTCCCAATGGCCAAAATTGGAGCGCTTTGAGAAACAAAATAAAAATAGTATTGGATTTTAAGCATAGAATAAATATCTATGAATCCATATTAATGTAAATAAATAAATGAATGAATAAATAAGTAAATGGGGGAGGAGCAACAGTTCTTTTCTACAGAAGAATCCCAATTAAAAATGTAGAAGGAATGAGAGAAAAATCACCATTAGGAAAACACAACAGTAATCATTGTTACAGGCAAGATCCACCAGTGGGTGCTAAAATTCGTGGATGAATGTTTAAGGAGAAACGGGAAATGTTCATAGCTTTAAAATAGTGCCTCCAAAATAGTCATTAATTACAACTGGAAAGTACTAACTTTACAATGGAGAAAACTCTTTAATCGTGTAATCAAGGTTAACTTAAGCAGTAATAAGCCACATCAGTATCATGTATCCTCTAGAATGATGCCCTGAGAAGGGCACACGACTTTTTTGGTATCCACCCCAAAATAATGTATAATCCCAATTTAACAATAAAAAAATATCAGACAAATCCGAATCGACGAACATTACACAAAATAATTGATGACTTCATAAGTGTCCAGGTCATGAAAGATAAGGAAAGATTGAGGAAATGTCACAGATTGGAGGAGAATAAGGAACCATGACAACTAAATGCAAGGTAGAATCCTGGATTGGATCCTGGAATGGAAAATGCACATAATGGAAAAATGTGAAATTAAAATCTATAGTTAGTGGTACTGTATCAGTTTTAATTTCTTAGTTTTAATGATTGTACTATGTTTATATATGTACCATTAGAGGAAGTTGGGCGAATGGTGTATAGGAATTCTCTGTACCGTGTTGGCAAATTTTCTGTAAATCTAAAATTATTTCAAAATAAAAAGTTAAAAATCTGCTATGATATTAGATTCCACTGGAGATATTGAAAGGGTGACATGACGTGTTTACTTTTAAATGTCATTATAATTTGATGAAAATTGCATCCTAATTACAAAAAATTTTAGATGTCAAATTAGAAAGGCAGGAAGCGATATACATTTTTTTTCAAAATTTTTTAGGAAGTATGCAAGCAAAAATGTTTGAGGACTACTGCTGTATGACATTCTTTTCTCCTGCCCCAAATGAGAAGGAAGAAAAACCCAACTTTTTTTCAATCCGTCTATAACAGCTCACCCGGTGGAGGATTTGGACAAACATAGATCTTGTCAGCCACGGTTACTTCTATTTGCTTTCTGGCCTCTACGTTCTTCTTTTATTTCACCTCCATAGCGTCTTGTCAGCACATCTAATTCTCTCACTTGTGCTTATCCACTACAACCTAATGGCTTAGTCTTCATGGTAGACAAAGTACAGAAGGGGAAAAAAAACAAAACTTGCTTAGTTTCCTCTTTGTTCTTCGGGAACAAGCATTGGGAGGTATTTCAAAATGTTACATCCATCAAAATTCTTATTGCCAACATTTATAAGAAACTTTGTGGTGATTATTACTATACATGGTTGGAATCTTTATTCCCTCTTCCTCCACCCCTCAAAACAACGATAAAGAGCAACAATTGGCAGGGCCAAGTCCAGCCTGCTGCCTGTTTTTGTAAATAAAGTTATTGGAACACAGCCATCCTCATTCATTCACTTATTGTGTATGATCACTTCCAGGCTACAACAGCAGAGTTGAGTGGTTACAACATTGATAAGCAATTCTGATCAGTAAACATTTATTGAGAGCCTACAGT
This sequence comes from Phocoena phocoena, assembly GCF_963924675.1. NCBI lineage: Eukaryota > Metazoa > Chordata > Mammalia > Artiodactyla > Phocoenidae > Phocoena > Phocoena phocoena. The sequence goes on along the minus strand of NC_089225.1, from coordinate 43,663,621 downwards.
GGCCCAGAGAGGGCCCTAGGTTCTGGAGCTGGCAGTATGAACAAAACCCCATCTCTGTGCTCATGAGGTCTCAGAGGAAGAGGAATATGTAAATAATAAGTATAATATAATGCAATACAAATATAAACAAGATGAAAAGAATCAGAAAAAAAGGGTACTGATTAATTCTGTCAGGTAGAGAAAGAAGCTTGACAGAGAGAGTAGTGCCTATTAAATAGTAGAAAATTTTAGATAAAACGGATTTCTTTGATATCTTTTTGAGTTAGAAAGAAAGTTTTTAGTTTTGGGCCAGTAATGAAGAAAAGATATACCGAATTTGCATACACTTAACTTTTGAATCCTCAGAAAAAAGACAATCACAAGAATGGCAAACATTATTACCTTTGAACTAGGGCTAAATCTATTTAAAGCCAACTTGTTTATAGTTCTTCCTAGTTATTACTGGAGTGGAATGGAAAGGGTGAGTCAATCTGCATTGCTGATCATACCATGGCATTGTTATTTACTTCCATAAACAATTTCAGTTTAAAAATCTATATTATATCACGTGTTATATGAGCAACATAATTAACACACATTACGGCTCTCTTTTAATTCTTAGGCATAAAAATATTGGCTTATATTGAAAAAAAACTAAAGGTTTTATAATTGAACATTAGAAATAAACACTTAAAAGTTATATCTATTTTAGAAACATTGACTTAGCTGTTCATGGTTCTCTAAAGATGAAACTTTTGGTACCTTGGATTACTTACAAGAATTTACAGCATTTAGAATCTTATCTCTGATGTTTACAGCTCAGAATAAAATGACTGAAAACTCGGATTTGTTCACTTTTATATTGTAAAATTTGAAGTACAATAGTGTATGCAGTTTTTAAAATTCAGTTATAATATTCAGGCTTATATAAAAGGTTAATATTTTAGGTGTACTGATAAATATGTTGAACCATATGTTTTATTTCTTAAGTCAATTCCATTAGTACTGTTGTAATTTTAAAGTTTTTTAGAGAAAAATAACAGTGTGCCTGAATCTAAAATGCTAGATAAAAAAGTGAAAATCTGCATGTGTTTATAAAGCCTAATGAAGAATTCTAATTGCAAAAGAAAATCTGTAACCAAAGCCACAAAACGAGTACTATGTATACCAGTGACCTTCTTTACTCAGAGTTAATTAACACAAGCACTTGCTTCTTGCAGAGCACTTTGCTGTAATTTAGAACAAATTAAGGGAAAAAATCATTCAAGTGCTGTTTTGTTCACACCATGAAGTGAGCACGATGGGCCAAAGTTTACTCATTTAAAATATTGTCATCCTTTTCTTGTAATTATGAGTAGCAATACCTTTTTTTTTTTTGAAAAAACAAAAAACAGACATCCTGATCTATGCCATTTTCAATTTTTTCCCAGGCTTCTATTTAATAATGGAAATTGATTTTTAAAACTAATATAAAATGCCGTTTTCCGTTTCTCGTTTCTCCTAAGTCTCTCATTTACATTAAATTCAAGCATTATATATTATCCTGGGTATTTTCCAAATATTTTGAATTTAATATGGCAAATTATTAAAGGACCTTTTCCATATTTTTCTGCCCCTCCTCCAACCCTGAAATTGCGACTTACTGTTTCTGTTTGGTAGTTTATTAATTAACCTGAGCTCCTTCAGTCCCAACTTATGAGGTCATGTCCCCAGGAGGTTGTTTAAACTTTACTCTTCTCCTTCTCTGACAGTGGAGCTTTGCAGGAGCTGGAAACCCAACTCAAAAGATGTAGGAATCAGCAGGAGTCTTACCTCTATAGAGTTTGGTTAGAGGGGAAGACCCAGAACAGAAGGCAGAATCAGGAAAAACTCACTGGAAGGATTAGGGAGGAATGGGAACTTAACAGGGGTGTTATCTCACGTGTCACCAAAAGATTTGGCATTCCTGATTAAAAATTTGATTCTGTGGAGACTGAGAAATTTGTTCAAGATTGAGCATCCCTGAACAGATGCAGTGTTTACCCAAGCCATCAGTACTTGCAGTCTTCAAGCAAGGGCTCCTCTGGTTGGACCCAAAATTGTTTTATTCCCATTTCACTCCCTGTGACACCTAAAGGTGCAAAGGAAAAGCAGTCTCTCTGCTCACTGCCCCACAAGGGGTGCATCTGAGTGAAGCAGCGCCTCCTGGCAACAGGGAAGGATCAGAGAGCCTGGTGACTCTGGCACTCAGTAGAAACTCCCTGGAGTTGGTACCTCAATTTATACTCCCCAAGGGAAGTTTAGAGAGATATTGAGCAAGAAGACCGATTTGTTTATCTTTTGCTTTAGAAGATAATCTGTAATTGCATATTAGTAAGTAAATTTCCTGTTCCATTTTAATAATAAACTGAATTTGTTAAAAAATGTAGTTCCATGGGTGGTAGCCCCTATAATTATCCTGTAGTTATTATCATTACTCATACTGCATTTGAAGCACGCTCATTTGACTCAGTTGGGATCTCTAGTTAGGGAATCAAAAATATCAGTTACAGCAAGGAATCATAAAAAGTGATAGATGCATAGGTAGCATAGACATTTTATTTTTCATTAGAACACATAAATATACATTTATCCACAAATGTCTTGGTATAGGGACAGTATCATTCATTTCAGTATGGCTTCCTGTTGGTCTCGTGCATAAAGCATATCCATAAGGTTTCCTTCAAAATCACTGGTTTCATGGTCTTTAGTGGAGTGAAAATTTAAAGATATCTGTAAGCCAATCTGAGTGCAAAGCCCTAATTTTTTATAATTTTCCCCAATATTTATCATTGTCTTGCTCAACAACAGAATTTTTAGCTATTCGCCTTTATTGAGTCTTTGCAAAGCTTTTAGTTTTCATAAAAGAATTCTCTTTTTATACTCATATTTTGCTTCAGAATTTAATTAAACTATAAAACTACAATACCTAGTACAACTGGCATAAATGGATTTGGGAACAGACACAGCCCATCACATTACCCATGTATATGAGAGAACTGGTGGGAACGCAGCCTTGCCTTCATTTTTTTTTTTTACTCTCTGGAATGTCACATTTATTAAACCAGTGCTCTCTGAGAGCACCTTACAATGTAGTACCTGTTTTAGTTTTCATTTTTTGAATTTTATTTTATTTACTTTTTATACAGCAGGTTCTTCTTAGTTATCCATTTGATACATATTAGTGTATACATGTCAATCTCAATCTCTCAATTCATCCCACCACTACCACCACCACCCTCGCCATTTCCCCACCTTGGTGTCCATACATTTGTTCTCTACATCTGTGTCTTTATTTCTGCCCTGCAAACCGGTTCACCTGTACCATTTTTCTAACTTCCATACATATACAATATTTGTTTTTCTCTTTCTGACTTACTTCACTCTCACTCTCTAGATCCAACCATGTCTCTACAAATGACCCAATTTCATTCCTTTTTATGGCTGAGTAATATTCCATTGCGTATATGTACCACTTCTTCTTTATCCATTCGTCTGTTGATGGGCATTTAGGTTGCTGCCATGACCTGGCTATTGTAAATAGTGCTGCAATGAACATTGGGGTGCATGTGTCTTTTTGAATTACGGTTTTCCCTGGGGATATGCCCAGTAGTGGGATTGTTGGGTCATATGGTAGTTCTATTTGTAGTTTTTTAAGGAAGCGCCATACTGTTCTCCACAGTGGCTGTATCAATTTACATTCCCACCAACAGTGCAAGAGGGTTCCCTTTTCTCCACACCCTCTCCAGCATTTGTTGTTTGTAGATTTTCTGATGATGCCCAACCTAACTGGTGTGCGGTGATACCTCTTTGTAGTTTTGACTTGCATTTCTCTAATAATTAGTGATGTTGAACAGCATTTCATGTGCTTCTTGGCCATCTGTATGTCTTCTTTGGAGAAATGTCTATTTAGGTCTTCTTCCCATTTTTGGATTGGGCTGCTTGTTTTTTTAATATTGAGCTGCATGAGCTGTTTATATATTTAGGAGATTAATCCTTTCTCCGTTGATTCATTTGCCAACATTTTCTCCCATCCTGAGGGTTTTATTTTTATCTTGTTTGTAGTTTCCTTTGCTTTGCAAAAGATTTTAAGTTTCATTAGGTCCCATTTGTTTTTCATTTTCATTTCCATTACTCTAGGAGGTGGGTCAAAAAAGATCTTGCTGTGATTTATGTCAAAGAGTGTTCTTCCTACATTTTCCTCTAAGAGTTTTATAGTGTCCAGTCGTACATTTAGGTCTCTAATCCATTTTGAGTTTAATTTTGTGTATGGTGTTAAGGAGTGTTCTAATTTCATTCTTTTACATGTAGCTGTCCAGTTTTCCCAGTACCACTTATTGAAGACACTGTCTTTTCTCCACTGTATAGCCTTGCCTCCTTTGTCATAGATTAGTTGACCATAGGTGGGTGGGTTTACCTCTGGGCTTTCTATCCTGTTCCACTGATCTATATTTCTGTTTTTGTGCCAGCACCATATTGTCTTGATTACTGTAGCTTTGTAGTATAGTCTGAAGTCAGGGAGTCTGATTCCTCCAACTCCATTTTTTCCCCTCAGGACTGCTTTGGCTATTCGGGATCTTATGTTTCTCCATACAAATTTTAAGATTTTATGTTCTAGTTCTGTAAAAAAAATGCCATTGGAAATTTGATAGGGATTGCATTGAATCTGTAGATTGCTTTGGGTAGTAGAGTCATTTTCACAATACTGATTCTACTAATCCAAGAACATGGTATATCTCTCCATCTGTTTGTCTCACCTTTGATTTCTGTCATCAGTGTCTTACAGTTTTCTGCATACAGGTCTTTTGTCTCCCTATGTAGGTTTATTCCTAGGTATTTTATTCTTTCTGTTGCAGTGGTATATGGGAGTGTTTCCTTAATTTCTCTTTCAGATTTTCTGTCATTAGTGTAGAGGAATGCAAGAGATTTCTGTGCATGAATTTTGTATCCTGCTACTTTACCAAATTCATTGATTAGCTCTAGTAGTTTTCTGGTGGCATCTTTAGGATTTTCTATGTCTAGTATCATGTCATCTGCAAGCAGTGACAGTTTTACTGCTTCTTTTCCAATTTGTATTCCTTTTATTTCTTTTTCTTCTCTGATTGCCATGGCTAGGACTTCCAAAACTATGTTGAATAATAGTGGTGAGAGTGGACATCCTTGTCTTTTCCTGATATTAGAGGAAATGCTTTCAGTTTTCACCACTGAGAATGATGTTTGCTGTGGGTTTTTCACATACGGCCTTTATTATGTTGAGGTAGTTTCCCTCTGTGCCCACTTTCTGGAGAGTTTTTATCATAAATTGGTGTTGAATTTTGTCAAAAGCTTTTTCTGCATCTATTGAGATGATCATATGGGTTTTATTCTTCTATTTGTTAATATGGTGTATCACAGTGATTGATTTGCCTATATTGAAGAATCCTTGCATCCCCGGGATAAATCCCACCTGACCATGGTGTATATCATCCTTTTAATGTGTTGTTGGATTCTGTTTGGTAGTATTTTGTTGAGGATTTTTGCACCTATATTCATCAGTGATATTGGTCTGTAATTTTCTTTTTTTGTAGTATCTTTGTCTGGTTTTGGTATCAGGGTGATGGTGGCCCCATAGAATGAGTTTGGGAGTTTTCCTTCCTCTGCAATTTTCTGGAAGAGTTTGAAAAGGATGGGTGTTAGCTCTTCTCTAAATGTTTGATAGAATTCACCTGTGAAGCCATCTGGTGCTGGACTTTTGTTTGCTGGAAGATTTTTAATCACAGTTTCAATTTCAGTGCTTGTGATTGGTCTGTTCATATTTTCTATTTCTTCCTGGTTCAGTCTTAGAAGGTTATACCATTCTAAGAATTTGTCCATTTCTTCCAGGTTGTCCATTTTATTGGTATAGAGTTGCTTGTAGTAGGCTCTTAGGATGCTTTGTATTTCTGTGGTGTCTGTTCTAACTTCTCCTTTTTCATTTCTAATTTTATTGATTTGAGTCCTCTCTCTCTTTTTCTTGATAAGTCTGGCTAATGGTTAATCAATTTTGCTTATCTTCTCAAAGAACCAGCTTTTAGTTTTATTGATCTTTGCTATTGTTTGCTTTGTTTCTATTTCATTTATTTCCTCTCTGATCTTAACGATTTTTTCCTTCTACTAACTTTGGGTTTTGTTTGTTCTTTCTCTAGTTCCTTTAGGTGTAACGTTAGATTATTTATTTGAGATTTTTCTTGTTTCTTGAGGTAGGCTTAATTGTTATAAACTTCCTTCTTCAAACTGCTTTCCCTGCATCCCATAGATTTTGGATCATCGTGTTTTCATAGTAATTTGTCACTAGGTGTTTTTTGATTTCCTCTTTGATTTCTTCAGTGATCTCTTGGTTATTTAGTAACATATTGTTTAGCTGCCATGTGTTTGTGTTTTTTACTTCTTTTCCCTGTAACTGATTTCTAATCTCATAGCATTGTGGTCAGAAAAGATGCTTGATATGATTTCAATTTTCTTAAATTTATTGAGCCTTGATTTGTGACCCAAAATGTGATCTATCCTGGAGGATGTTCTGTGTGCACTTGAGAAGAAAGTGTAATCTGCTGGTTTTGGGTGGAATGTGCTATAAATATCAATTAAATCTATCTGGTCTATTGGGTCATTTAAAGCTTGTGCTTCCTTATTAATTTTCTGTTTGGATGATCTGTCCATTGGTGTAAATAAGGTGTTAAGGTCCCCCACTATTATTGTGTTACTGTCGATTTCCCCTTTTATGGCTGTTAGCATTTGCCTTATATATTGAGGTGCTCCTATGTTGGGTGCATATATATTTATAATTGTTATAAATTGTTATAATTGTTATATCTTCTTCCTGGATTGATCATTATGTAGTGTCCTTCCTTGTCTCTTGTAACATTCTGTATTTTAAAGTCTATGTTATCTGATATGAGTATTGCTACTCCAGCTTTCTTTTGATTTCCATTTGCATGGAATATCTTTTTCCATCCCCTCACTTTGTCTGCATGTGTCTCTAGGTCTAAAGTGGGTCTCTTGTAGACAGCATATATATGGGTCTTGTGTTTGTATCCACTCAGCGAGCCTGTGTCTTTTGGTTGGAGCATTTAATCTATTTTTGTTTAAGGTAATTACTGATATGTATGTTCCTATTACCATTTTCTTAATTGTTATGGGTTTGTTTTTGTAGGTCTTTTTCTTCTCTTGTGTTTCCCACCTAAAGAAGTTCCTTTAGCATTTGTTGTAGAGCTGGTTTGGTGGTGCTGAATTCTCTTAGCTTTTGCTTGTCTGTAAAGCTTTTGATTTCTCCATCGAATCTGAATGAGATCCTTGCCGGGCAGAGTAATCTTGGTTGTAGGTTCTTCCCTTTCATCACTTTAAATATTATCATGCCATTCCCTTCTGGCTGCCGAGAAATCAACTGTTAACCTTGTATACTATTTGTCGTTTTTCCCTTGTTGTTTTCAATAATTTTCTTTGTCTTTAATTTTTGTCAATTTGATTATTATGTGCCTTCACGTGTTTATCCTTGGGTTTATCCTGTATGGGACTCTCTGTGCTTCCTGGACTTGGGTGGCTATTTCCTCTCCCACGTTAGGGAAGTTTTCGACTATAATCTGTTCAAATGTTTACTCTGGTTCTTTCTCTCTCTCTTCTCCTCTGGGACCCCTATAATGCAAATGTTGTTGCATTTAATGTTGTCTCAGAGGTCTCTTAGGCTGTCTTCATTTCTGTTCATTCTTTTTTCTTTATTCTCTTCCATGGCAGTGAATTCCACCATTCTGTCTTCCAGGTCACTTATCCATTCTTCTGTCTCAGTTATTCTGCTATTGATTCCTTCTAGTGTAGTTTTCATTTCAGGCATTATATTGTTCATCTCTGTTTGTTTTTTAGTTCTTCTAGGTGTTTGTTCTTTAGTTCTTGTAGGTCTTTGTTAAACATTTCTTGCATCTTCTCGATCTTTGCCTCCATTCTTTTTCCGAGGTCCTGGATCATCTTCACTATTATTATTCTGAATTCTTTTTCTGGAAGGTTGCCTATCTCCACTTTATTTAGTTGTTTTTCTGGGGTTTTATCCTGTTCCTTCATCTGGTACATAGCCCTCTGCCTTTTCATCTTGTGTATCTTTCTGTGAATGTGGTTTTTGTTCCACAGGCTGCAGGACTGTAGTCTTTCTTGCTTCTGCTTTCTGCTTTCTGCCCTCTGGTGGATGAGGCTATCTAAGAGGCTTGTGCAAGTTTCCTGATGGGAGGGACTGGTGGTGGGTAGAGCTGGGTGTTACTCTGGTGGGCAGAGCTCAGTAAAACTTTAATCCGCTTTGTCTGCTGATGGGTGGGTCTGGGTTCCCTCCCTGTTGGTTGTTTGGCCTGAGGCAACCCAACACTGGAGCCTACATGGCTCTTTGGTGGGGCTAATGGTGGACTCTGGGAGGGCTCACACCAAGGAGTACTTCCCAGAACTTCTGCTGCCAGTGTCCTTATCTCCGCGGTGAGACACAGCCACCCCCCACCTCTGCAGGAGACCCTCCAACACTAGCAGGTAGGCCTGGTTCAGTCTCCTTTGGGGTCACTGCTCCTTACCCTGAGTCCCGATGCACACACTACTTTGTGTTTGCTCTCCAAAAGTGGAGTCTGTTTCCCTCAGTCCTGTCGAAGTCCTGCAATGAAATCCCACTAGCCTTTAAAGTCTGATTCTCTAGGAATTCCTCCTCCCATTGCTGGACCCCCAGGTTGGGAAGCCTGACGTGAGGCTCAGAGCCTTCATTGCAGTGGGTGGACTTCTGTGCTATAAGTGTTCTCCAGTTTGTGAGTCACCACCCAGCAGTTATGGGATTTGATTTTATTATGATTGTGGCTCTCCTAGCATCTCACTCTGGCTTCTCCTTTGTCTTTGGATGTGGGGTATCTTTTTTGGTGAGTTCCAGTGTCTTCCTGTCAATGATTGTTCAGCAGTTAGTTGTGATTTTGGTGCCCTCACAAGAGGGAGTGAAGGCATGTCCTTCTACTCTGCCATCTTGAACCAATCTCCAGCCTTGCCTTCATTTTAACAGCATATTTCACAGAGGGCTTGGCTGGCCCACCAAGGCAGTGAAGTTTTCAGCTTCTTCTTCAGCTGTTAGAGTTTGAGATTTACTCCAAACACAGGAAGTGAGAATTTCCCTCAGAACTTAACTCTGAAATCCACACAGAATGGATCTGAACATAAATAAGCAAGTCATCTAAAAGAGAGAAAATAGCTCCCCAGGCCACCTCTCTACCGTCTAGATTTCAACTTGATTAAACATGTCCGAGGAAAGAAAGCAAGTAGGTGCTGAGGAAGGGAGTGGCAAGGGGAATCACTGCCCCATGGAAGTAGGCTCAGAGACAGACATCCTCGACAGTGTTGGGGGCAAGGGGAATTGGATATTGGGCAGAGTGTATTTTAGCGTTCCAAAGACATCCCTGGGTGAGATAGATGTATTGTTAAACCATTTTACCTTGTGGTGTAAGCATAACTATCTTGGTTCTATTTCCATGCCCAACAAAAACCTCCTTAGTGTAGATCTGCCTAGTGTTGTAAGAATGTCTGACTTCCCAGACTTTGAGTATATTAGGCTCTTAGGAGAGCGGTTGCCTACGGTAAAGGAAATAGCTTGAGACTGTGATTAAATTGCCCATGCAGCTTAAAAAACGGTGCTGATTGTATAAGTACTAATCTTAAATTTCTCATTGTTAATTAATACAATGGCATTTTGATAGCTACTTCAGTCTCCTGTGTGGTTTTGTTGGGGCAGTGATGGCTCCAGAATGTTGCAGTAAGAGGTGCCCAAGGGTGGGTAATCTCATTGGAAAGGGGATCTAGATGCAAGGAACTTATGCTGGTACAGTGACTGAAGAACAGGTCATGGTGCTTACTTGGATGGCAGAACAATCATAAATTGGCATAAAAATCTCTACCCCAGATTTTGTGGGTGTTTAGTTAGGGTGAGTCAAGGCATGACATCCCGTAGTCCCAGAGGGACTAGGGTGAATTTCTGTGGCTTAAAACCGAAAACCAGATCCTGGGACACAGTTGTGATCTTCAAGGTCCATCCCATCTCCACTTAGCCTCCATTTCCTGTGAAGACAACTAGGTTTCTTCCACCAACTCTCATTCTATTGATTTCACGGTAGTATTTAAGGGATCACAGATGTTTCATGCACCCTGTTTTCCAGATAACAAAAACAAGGCTTCGAAATATTCTTTGATTTAACCAATGAATGATACATGGCTAATTTGTGGCAAGGTTGGAATTAGAATCTATCTCATGATTCCCAATTCCAAGCTTTCATCAGTAGTCTGTGTTGCCTGCAGTTCAGCTGACCCCAGAGCACTGTAAGAAAAGTGGAGGTTCAGAGGAGTGGGGGGGATGGTAGACCAAGGACAATGAAAGAGGCTGGGCTATAAAGTCAGAGAAGGGCATATAGGCTTCTCAGCTAACTCAGATACCTGGGAAGTTGAGACATAGTTGCAGTTCTGCTTTGGAATCCAAACAGGTCTGTGGAGCAGGGAAGAAGCCCCAGGTAGAGCTCTGAAAGTGGTGAGTTGAAGGAAGAAGATACAGGAGGGGGATTCAGGAAGCCCAGAGGAGATCTACAGAATACCTGACGAACAACTAAAAGCAAAGTTACCCATCTACTTTTTTTGATGGATCTTATGAATAGCAAGATTTCCTCCTGCAGTCCTGGATAGTAGCAGGAATTAGGTTGGTTTCTGTTTTGTTCTGTGTTCCTAGAGACCAACATATTCTTGCTAAAAGCTAGTGCATTGCATTCCAACTTGATTAAAGATATGAAACAGCTCTGAAAGTCACATAACCTGAGGAAAAAGAGAACTTTGAAAGAGTCTATTTTATGTGTAATGGCTAGAAAACAGAAAAAACGGGAACTAGTAGATCATTGAGTTTAGGTTCTAATCTGTCACATACATATCAGATAAAAATGCAAAGTCTCTTAGCATCAGTTTTGTTCATGTTTCCTCACTTGCAGTCTGTTATGTATGCTGGATAGTCCTACAAATCCACGCCCCACCTGTCTTCACCTTGCTCTATATCACTTGGACTTCCTTGCCTTCCAGCTTTCGTTGGGTCCACCCAATGGGAGACTCTGCAAAGAGATTTCAAATCTCCCTGACTCCCTCCTTGCCTAAATGCAACCGAACAGTGACCACATTCTTCTACTGAGGCCACAGCACCCATATCCTGCCCCAGTCCCAAAACCTTTTCCAGATCCAGGAACAGCAAAACCACTTATCTCTTCAGGCCTGGGGTGGTAAAGTCTCCTAGTGCAGGAATTCCTGGGTGCTTCACTGTCCTTTGTTGCTCCCTGGCACCTTCCCACACCTTTATAAATAGTTCCTTCATTAAACTCTCTTCAGTTCCACTTCTCATGAGCTCGCCATTTCCTGGAGGGCCCCTATAGGTACAGCAAGCTTGGGTCATGCTTTTGATATTGGAATAGCTCACACTTTGACAGTCTTTATCCTCCAGCTTTAAATTTCATTTTTGTGTGAAGCTTTTTCAAGACAACAACATAAAACTCCAATTAAACACATGTTCAGCCCTACTAGACTCTAACAGCAAGCACAGTAAATCATTCCCAAGTAAGCCATTCTTGGGCTAAAATTAGAGTGGACACTGTCAAGGGAAAAAAGGTTATTATAAGCCCAAACTGTTAAATTATACTTTCATGACTGAACACAACGGTAATCCATATTATTATTTTAAATTACACTATAAAAAGCAGTCATTTATCGCCTTTCCAAAACATAGTGATAATATATTACCAAATTACCAAGGGTCCTTTATTAAAGCTCTTGAATTTGATTTATAATGCATGATGTAGCTTACCCTTGAGAAAAATCTACTAAAAGGTATGCTTAGTCTTAAAGTCAGTGAAATAAAATCTCCCTCTAATCAGCCGCCAGAAAGCTTCCACTTCAATGCTTTGTTGATACTGGTGTCAGCAGGACATTAAAAGCTCGAAGCTTTTTATGTTTGATCAAATACCAGAATTATGCTGAAGCAGAAGTATTAATTCATGGAGTGAAGCTTCCAAAACTTCTCCAGTTCTCCTTCATCCTTCCTCCCCCTACCACAAAGGTCACATCGAATGAGTGGGTTGGCCTTAAAACAGAGATGGACATTTGGTGAATGTTCGATATACACAAAACCACTCTAAACCCAAGGGAGAGACAAGCACTAAAATATACTTTTCTAAAAATGCCAGTCATATCTAATAAAGGAAGAAGTGACTGGTGCTGGAAAGTAAGAAAGTGACATGGCTATGATTCTCATCTTATAATGAGAAGCGGAGTGCCAGAAAGTGTTAGGTATTTGCCCCAAACTTTTCAGTCAGTGTCTGGAGGAGCCGAGATCATTGTCAATCAGGTCATAACAGTCCCTTCCCGAATAAAATCTCTCATCAAAGAAATAGGAAGCCTCTAGGGTTAAAAAAAAAATCATTTTTTTCACAACTTTTTTTTCATCACTTTGATTCTGGGCCTCCAAAAGAAAGTTCTTGTTATGCTGCCAGATTCACAAAAAAGTGCTCAAGGGAACAAATTGGATTTTAAGTGTGTCTTAGAAACCTACAGCTAAGTGTCAACAATAAAAACAATGTTCTCAGAAGATTATTTATACAGAAGAGCCCAAAATGTATTTATATTGACATCTATGTAGTTGCTATAAATGCTAATCTCAGTAACTTTTACATGGTTCCCTCCCCGTCTTATATACACATGCACCTCAAAATGTAGAATTATTGCTCTGCCACAGTTATTTAGACACCGGGCAACCTGTAAGATACCTACCACCACTGTAATACTATTAAGCCATGGCATTTCTTACCAGACTATTTGATTTTTTTTTTTGTGACAGACTGATTAGGCAAATAAAAGTTGGCACCATTACTTCTAGCAGACACACAGGTGAGAGGAGCTGGGAAAATTAATTGCTGACATGGAGGCTCACATGTGCATTGGAAAAAAGGGAGGTACAAGGAGGATCTTTTGGTTTGTTTGAAAATCATATCAGAGAGTTGAAAAATCAGAAGTTGTCCATCTCCTATTGTCCAAGTCCTTGTTGCCATAGATGTATTGGACGATGCTGGGCACCACAGGTGTGATATACATCAGACCAGATAAGAAATGGAATTTACCATGACATTATAACCAAATGTTATTCTTAACAAAATATAGGATCTAACTGAATTGTCCACTCTAAGGTCCTAGGGAAGATTTTTCCTGTGATCAAAGGAGGAACACAGCCCAAAGCTGTCCCTGAAGTTTTTGTTTTGTTTTTGTCACACACCCCCTCCCCAAGTCAAAGAAAGTGATTTTGCAGGTTGATGATTTTCCTTGTCCATAGTTGCATGGCTTGAAATTTGGTGCCCAAGACAGTCAGCCATAAGTAGCTTCTCTCAGTTTAAAGATTTTGGCACCAAGTTCATTTTTATGATGCTTTGGCGACTATTTTAGTTGATATTTGACATATATTTTGTCCATCTATCATCTTTGAACACCTTCCCTGATAAGCTTACTTCCCAGCCTCCCTTGCAGCTCAGCAGCAGGCATGTGACCTGGACTCCACCAGGGAGATGTACACAAGTGAGACTTCAGGGCAGAAGAAAACACTATGGTAGGCAGGCTGAGTGATGGCCCCCGAAGATATCAGGTCCTAATACCTGGAACCTGTGAATGTTAACTTATAAGGTAAAGACTTTGCAGATGTGGTTAAATTAAAGGTATTGAGACAGGGAGAGTAACCTGCGTTATACACACATATACACATACACAGCATTGCATGTCTCCTTAAAAAAGAAGGGCAGAGGGAGATTTGACACATACAAGGAGGAGACGACAATGTGATGACAGACCAGACAGGGATTTGAAGATCCTGGCCTTAAAGACTGGAGTTATGCAGCCAAGCCAAGTAATGCCAGAAGCCAGAAGCTAGAAGAGGCAAGGAATGGATTCTCCCCTAGAGCCACGAGCGGGAGCACAGCCCTGCCTGCAGCTTCCTTGATTTCTGCTCAGTGATACTGATTTCTGACTTCTGACCTCCAGAATTGTAAGCAAATACATTTTAGTTTTAAGCTACTCAGTTTCTGGTAATTTGTTACACACTGGAAATGAACACAAAGACGAAGAAAGAGGCTCTGCACAGAGTCCACCGTGGTGAGAGTGGTGGCAGATGGACACAGCTGAAGAGGCCGAAATTCCAGAACTACCGCCAAATATGCTATGAGCTGCGGATTCTATGTCCAAAGGGTGTGGCTGTGGAGTCCTCTGGTATAATTTATGTACTGCTTTTACTGTGTAGTCTCAGACCCTCCCAACGATTCTGTGAGCTGCCTAATATACTTTCATAAGTTACTTTTCTGCTTAAGCCAGAGTGGGTTCACTTTTTTGCATTTAAGTATCCTAGCTATAACAATAATTAAATTATCATTATCTTAAAAACGTTGGGTCATCCTCACCTAGAGCAGATCACATAGGGAGCATCCCCTTCTTCCCACACATTTATCCACTTGAAATTCAATTAAACTAAGAAGTGAGAGTAACCATGGAGTGGAAAAGAAAAGAAGATGCTATCAGAAGCATATTCAATTCAATTAAAATAAATTGATGGAGTTACTGTATTCAACCAAAATAACAAGTTGCCAAGCCCAATCCCTGTCTTTGAGGAGGCAAAATAGGCCCTTTAAAAATTGTAGAATAGTACAAATAAATAATATACAGAAGGAGGACTTCATGGAGGAGATGGCATTTTGTTTGGCACTTAAATTGACTCTTGGGTTGAGTACAGAGAAAGAGACTCCATGTAAAGAAAACACCCTAAGCAAAGGCCTGCGAGTGGGGGAGTATGGAAATGATTATGGGTCATAAAGTGTTTCTTAAAATCCTACCTATAGGATAAAGAAGGGTGAAGTAGGTTAGGATCTGACTGTGGATGGCTTGAGAGTCAGGCTTTAGAGTTTTCACTTTAGACTGCAGCACAGAAGATGCGTGAAAGGGCAGGAGAGACGGTGCTGTGTCCAGAACTGTGTTTTAGGAAATTTAATCTGACCACATGTGTCAGATTGATTCGGAGGGACAGCTAGAGGTAGGAGCTCAGTGGGGAGCATGTGACAATCGTTCAGGCAACAACAAGGTAATGACAGTATGAGGGAAAGAAAGGATTTTTTTTTTAAAGTTTTTGGCCACACCCCACAGCATGTGGGATCTTAGTTCCCCAACCATGGATCAAACCCATGCCTCCTGTGTTGGAAGGCACAGTCTTTTAACCACTGGACTGCTGGGGAAGTCCTGGAAAGAAAGGATTTGAGAGGTATTGGTCCAGAAAAAAATAAAAAGGACTTGGTACTATTGGGGGATGTGAGGGACACCACAGAAAGAAAAATCCAAAGTCTGGGTGTTCAGCAAGAAAAATAAATTTGGAGAAATTGGTTTATTAGCGAGATGGAAATTGGTGAGTCTGAATCTTAGTCTTACTGGTTTGGGTGCATCAGGACAGGCAGTGGGTGTGCATATGGAAACATGAGATTAGATTAGAGCTCAGGAGAGAGGTGGAACCTGGAAAAAGTTTTGGGAAAAATCAACATAAAGGTGGTAACCGATATCTGGGAAATAGGTGAGCTTGCCAGTGCTAAAAAAAAAAGTGTGGATGGTTAAAAAAAAAAAAAAAAAAAAAACAGGCAAGGAAAGAGCTGGGAGGAATACCTTCACTTAAGGGTCAGAAAGAGGAATAAAAGAAAATGTACTAGCCAGGGGTCTTGGGAGCAAACCAAAGAACCCAGCTCTGGCTCACCTAAGCAGAAGAGAGACATGGGCTTAGAGAGTGGGAAGGGGAAAACCAGGCCCAGAAAACAGTGACCAACTGAGGCCAGCAGCTGTGAGGAGGAACAAGCTCACACAAGCCAAGGGAACGGTTTGGTGACAAAGGGACCGCAGTGCTGTCTGCAGGGCACGCCCCGCAGAGACTTTAGTGCTATCTCCACCTGCAGAAAACGTTCTGACTGTCTTGGGCAGGAGCCTCTGACTGGGAAGGCGCAGTCAACCGGGCTAGCAGCCGGGGTGGGGGAGGAGGAGGAAGAGGGCAGCGAAGGGGCAGGAAAGGCAGCCGAGGAATCAGGTGTGCAAGTCTCTCTGGAGAGAAGAGCAGTGGTCACGTGATCACCAGAGGCAAACAACCAGGAAGCCAAAGAGGACGCGAGCAAATGGTTCCTGGATCAGCCCATGGCGGTCGCTGGCACCTTCAAGAGGAAACAAGCCAGACTTTAAGAAACGAGCCGCTGAGAGGAGCGACAACATGAAGGCTGTATATAAACTTTTTTTTTTAAAGTGCGGGAGTAGAAAGAAAGATAGCCAACCAAGAATGGTTATTTTAGAATGAGGGACATTTGAGCATATTTCAGGCCACTGGGCAGGAATCTGTAGAAGGTGATGAAAATTCCAGAAAAAGAAAAGGAGGTAAATAAGATCCTAGAGGATGTGGGAAGGGTTGAGATAAATACCAGCAAGTGGTGGTAGCTGGAAGAGAGAATGGAAATGGGGACAAGCAAATCTTGGTACGGCTCCTTTAATTCAACGTAACTAATATTTATGATGTGTCTACTATAAGCAAGTACTCTGCTCGGAACTGGGGGTTTACAAATTTGGGTAAGGCAAGCCATGACCTCAAGGAGCTGAGGAACAAGCCACACTAGACAACCTGTAATGTTCATTCAACCTTAAATGTGCTATAACTTTAACATTTTTAACTGTAAAAACAAATTAGAATTTAATAAGGTCAAACAAGATACAAATTGCTGTAGGAGTTCAGGGCAGGAAGCAGGCACTTGCAGCTGGAAAGGTTTCCAGGAGGAAGCTGAATCTCAAAGGATAAATACACACAGTGGGGATGATGAGCATTTGGAGGGTTTGCCGGAGAAAACAAAAGGTATAAACAAGAGCACACACGCAAAAATTGGATGTTAGAGGAGATATGCACGAATTATGAGGCTTCCCAGCATTTGAATCTCGTCTGAGGGTCCTCTGAATTATGAGGCAGAGAGCTATCACTCTAAAAGCTGAAAGGTCAGATACTCAATTGCCCTGTCACCTCTAAGTCCAGGACAGAGGCGCATGGGTTAGATTCATCAATTAGGCACATCCACCACTGATTGTAACAGTGGATGTCACTGCAGTGGCTCTGTGACATGATTTTATCCATGGTTTCCCATCTACTGCCTAGATTCATTTTCAGAGCCTGGTTTTCCAGCCCTCCCAGCAATTCCACACGCTCTCTGAATCCATTCAATAAATTTCTTTTCTTTTTAAATTGGCTATATTTTCTTTATCTTGCTTGCAACTAAGAAGCCTGACAGATATGATAATCCTGACTAATACTGATGTGGAAAAGCTCATAATCCAGCTTAAATGAAGAACTGGAGGGATCCATTAGCCAAGGCTATGTCAGGAAAACAAAAAGCTCTCTAAACACATCAAGTTAAAGGGGATTTAACACAGAAAATTAGAGGATTACTCGGTCTCTAGAAGGCCCAGGGAGAAGGTCAGAGCAAAGGTCAGAGAAGCCACTGCTGGAATTCAAGGAATTTAGAAATGCATACATTGTAGAAACCACTACTGAGGATCTCAGCCCTCTGCAGCAGCAAAGTAGGTGATTCTCAGGAGGAAGCCTGGAAATCTTGGCATGTCTGCCCAGGTGTCTGCCATCCACAGATGCTCATGCACTTGCGCATACCTGCAGCTGGAAAACAATGGTTCTCCTCTTCCACCTCGCAGATCTCATGGGTTCAAATGTTGTTAGGACCAAGTACTTAGCTGTATGACCTAGGGCAAGTCACTTAAACTCTGAAAGTCTCTGATTATTACCTTAAATCAGGGGTAATCGCAACTTCTCAGAGTTATATGAAAAGTGCTCAGTTAGCACAGTTTGGCATGCAGTGAGTGTGTATTAAATGTAACCTGTTACTGCTTAGGCCTTGAACCTCCATGATCTGGCTGCCACCTCTTCTAGTATTGACACTAGGCCCCATCAAGGCCCCCAGTGACCGAGTTGTTAAAGGTGATAAACATTTTTCCATTTATTAGAAGACAGCATTTTATTTAATTTCTTCAAGGTATTCCACACTGTGGACCCCTCTCTCTTAATTAAAACCCAATCTCCAAAGTGGGGCATACAAGATGATTCACTTGGGTGGGAAAAGAAAATCTTGCAACTTCCATTGATTGTAACAGGCACCATTATTTTATGTATCAGTAAGAAGGAAAAACCATGCCAATTAAATGCGATACAGCTTTCTTGTCATTTACGTGTTTAGTTAATACTTCTTACAAGAACTTTTTTAGCTTTATGTAAACTTATATATTTATTTAAACTTACAAATAATGGTGGTATGATTCGTTGCGACTAAATTCATATATGTGTGGACGCTGATGTCATTTCAGCTCCCTGATAGACAGACATAAAATGGGAAAAATAAACATCTTTTACTAAATAAAATATATTTAGTTTATATCTAAAACTTAGAGAAATTAAGTTTTACTAAGAGTTACTTATGGATTGATAATGTTATATGTATACAATTCATAAGTAAATATACATATATGGGTATTGTTCAAAAAAGCTATCGATTGGATACACAATTTTTAAAGTTTGGAGACCACTGATTTAAACCATCTCCAATAAGTAATAGTTTCACAGTTTTCTTCCTCCACCTTTTCTTTCTGACTGTCTTCATGCCTCCTCTCTCCCCTTCCTCCCTCTTTTCTCCTCCATATTAGTATTCCCTAGAATTCTTTCATTGTTTAGACAGTCCTATAACTTCATCTGATGACTCTCAAATCTCTGTCTCCAACACAGATCCCTCCTGAATTCCAGACTCAGTGAATTTCTCCACATCCATACCATGAATACCTCAAGTTCACCAAATCTAAAACAGAATTTGTCTTCCCCTTAAAACCTCCCCCTCCTCCAGTCTCCCTTATCACAGCAAATGGTACCATCATTTGAATTGCCCACTTTAGAAGCTTGGAATTTATTCTTTCAATTCCCACTTTCCTCTTTCAGATACCAAACCTTCCAAATAGCTCTGGAATATGTCACCTGCTCTCCTTCTCCACTGTTACTGTTCTAATTTAGGCCCTGGCTGCAACAGAAACTAGGTTATGTTAAAGGCCAATAGCTCCATCCACAATGTAAAATTAAAATGAAAAAATAATTTCCATCATTAGTTTATCATGCTAGAGTTACCGAGATCATCAAAATGGTCCAAAACCAAGACATCTGCTGCTAAAGGGTGTATGCCAGGACTCAACACAATATTGTTTTAAGCCAATAATTAACTGGGATGTTGAATTGATTTTTTATCCCATAATTTGGTGTCTAGTGACTTAAGTATCTGGCTGCTAGGGAAAATCCCATTTTTATTTGGCAAACGATTTTAGACTGGATTGATTAGCCATGAAATGAATGCAAGTGATTTGCACAGCTTAAATATGCACCTAATAGTTTAAATATGAGATGACATTGACAGCTTTCCAAATAGTGCTGATATTCTAACAGAGCTATTCACTAACATATACCAATATACTCCCTACATAATACCATTACCACCCCATGTTTTCTTTATATCTCCAGAATTTCCCATTTTCATCTTGACTAAATTCCTAAATTCTTCATTCTAACACCTTTCAGTGATGATGGACTGTGGCAAATACAAGACAAGCTATACAGATGACTGCAGCTTTATGGCTGACTTCATTCTCCTCTTCCAATATTTACAAGTTAAATACAGACAAGTTTGGTTGCAAAGTACAAAACCCAAGACCACAGTATACAGTCTGAAGAGAAATGCAAAGAATCTCAACTGTACTTGGATTGAGAGTCATCAAAGTAAGTTTCGTTAAAATAATTGGGAAACCTAATTGTATAATACTATAAATAACAATTATACCTCTCACCCTTTCAATAACAGCTTATAATATTCAATGTCCCTGAGGAGACTTTGAAGATGGCAGAGGAGTAAGACGTGGAAATCACCTTCCTCCCCACAAATACATCAAAAATACATCTACATGTAGAACAACTCCTACAGAGCACCTACTAAACGCTGGCAGAAGACCTCAGACTTCCCAAAAGGCAAGAAACTCCCCACGTACCTGGCCATGTGGCTGACAGGGTCTTGGTGCTCTGGCCACGTGTCAGGCCTAAGCCTCTGACGTGGGAGAGCCGGGTTCAGGACATTGGACCACCAGAGACCTCCCGGCCCCACATAATATCAATCGGTGAGAGCTCTCCCAGAGATCTCCATCTCAACACGAAGACCCAGCTCGACTCAACAACCAGTAAGCTTCAGTGCTCAACACCCCATGCCAAAAGCTATCAATTGGATACACAATTTTTAAAGTTTGGAGACCACTGACTTAAACCATCTCCAATAAGTAATAGTTATTACAATAAGTAACTAGCAAGACAGAAACACAACCCCACCTATTAGCAGAGAGGCTGCCTAAAATCATAGTAAGTTTACAGACACCCCAAAACACACCAACGGACACAGTCCTGCCCATCAGAAAGACAAGATCCAAGCTTGTCCACCAGAAAACAGGCACCAGTCCCCTCCACGAGGAAGCCTACACAACCCACTGAACCAGCCTTACCCACTGAGGGCAGACACCAAAAACAATGGGAACTATGAACATACAGCCAGAGAAAAGGAGATCCCAAACACAGTAAGTTATACAACATGAGAAGACAGAGAAATATGCAGCAGATGAAAGAGCAAGGTAAAAACCCACCAGACCAAACAAATGAAGAGGGAATAAGTAGTCTACTTGAAAAAGAATTCAGAGTAATGAGAGTAAAGATGATCCAAAATCTTGGAAATAAAATAGAGAAAATACAAGAAATGTTTAACAAGGACCTAGAAAAACTAAAGAGCAAACAAACAATGATGAACAACACAATAAATGAAATTAAAAATTCTCTAGAAGGAATCAATAGCAGAATAACTGAGGCAGAAGAACAGATAAGTGACCTGGAAGATAAAATAGTGGAAATAACTACCATAGAGCAGAATAGAGAAAAAAGAATGAAAAGAATTGAAGACAGTCTCAGAGACCTCTGGGACAACATTAAACACACCAACATTCGAACTACAGGGGTCCCAGAAGAGGAGGAAAAAAAGAAAGGGTCTGAGAAAATATTTGAAGAGATTATAGTTGAAAACTTCCTTAATACAGAAAGGAAATAGTCAATCAAGTCCAGGAAGCGCACAGAGTCCCATACAGGATAAATCCAAGGAGAAACACCCCAAGACACATATTAATCAAACTATCAAAAATTAAATACAAAGGAAAAAATATTAAAATCAGCAAGGGAAAAACAACAAATAACATACAAGGGAATCCCCATAAGGTTAACAGCTGATCTTTCAGCAGAAACTCCGCAGGCCAGAAGGGAGTGGCAGGACATATTTAAACTGATGAAAGGGAAAAACCTACAACCAAGATTACTCTACCCAGCAAGGATCGCATTCAGATTCCACAGAGAAATTAAAACCTTTACACACAAGCAAAAGCTAGGAGAATTCAGCACCACCAAACCAGCTTTACAACAAATGCTAAAGGAACTTCTCTAAGTGGGAAACACAAGAGAAGCAAAAGATCTACAATAACAAACCCAAAACAATTAAGAAAATGGTAATAGGAACATACATATTGATAATTACCTTAAATGTAAATGGATTAAATGCTCCAACCAAAAGACATAGACTGACTGAAGGGGTACAAAAACAAGACCCATATATATGCTGTCTACAAGAGACCCACTTCAGACCTAGGGACACATACAGATTGAAAGTGAGGGGATGGAAAAAGTTATTCCATGCAAATGGAAATCAAAAGAAAGCTGGAGTAGCAATTCTCATATCAGATAAAATAGACTTTAAACTAAAGACTATTGCAAGAGACAAAGAAGGACACTACATGATGATCAAGAGATCAATGCAAGAAGAAGATATAATAATTGTAAATATTTATGCACCCAACATAGGAGTACCTCAATACATAAGGTAAATGCTAAGAGCCATAAAAGGGGAAATCGACAGTAACACAATAAGAGTAGGGGACTTTAACACCACATTTTCACCAATGGACACATCAACCAAAATGAAAATAAAGAAAGAAACACAAGCTTTAAATGATACATTAAACAAGATAGACTTAATTGATATTTATAGGACATTCCATCCAAAAACTACAGAATACACTTTCTTCTCAAGTGCTCATGGAACATTCTCCAGGATAGATCATATCACAGGTCACAAATCAAGCCTTGGTAAACTTAAGAAAATTAAAATAGTATCAAGTATCTTTTCTGACCACAACGTTATAAGACTAGATATCAATTACAGGAAAAAAAACTGTAAAAAATACCAACACATGGAAGCTAAACAATACACTACTAAATAACCAAGATATCACTGTAGAAATCACAGAAGAAATAAAAAAATATCTAGAAGTAAATGATAATAAAAACATGACGACCCAAAACCTATGGGATGCAGCAAAAGTAGTTCTAAGAGGGAAGTTTATAGCAATACAATATCCTATCTCTAGGAACAAGAAAAATCTCAAATAACCTAAACTTTTCACCTAAAGCAATTAGAGAAAGAAGGACCAAAAAAACCCAGAGTTAGGAGAAGGAAAGAAATCATAAAAATCAGATCAGAAATAAATGAAAAAGAAATGAAGTAAATGTAGGCAAAGATCAATAAAACTAAACACTGGTTCTTTGAGAAGGTAACCAAAATTGATAAACCATTAGCCAGACTCATCCAAAAAAAGGGAAAAGACTCAAATCAATACAATTAGAAATGAAAAAGGAGAAGTAACAACTGACACTGCAGAAATACAAAGGATCATGAGAGATTACTACAAGCAACTATATATGTCAATTAAATGGACAACCTTGAAGAAATGGACAAATTCTTAGAAAAGCACAACCTTGAGAGACTGAACCAGGAAGAAATAGAAAATATTAACAGACCAATCACAAGCACTGAAATTGAAACTGTGATTAAAATCTTCCAACAAACAAAAGCCCAGGACCAGATGGATTCACAGGCGAATTCTATCAAACATTTAGAGAAGAGCTAACACCTATCCTTCCCAAACCCTTCCAAAATATAGCAGAGGGAGGAACACTCCCAAACTCATTCTACAAGGCCACCATCACCCTGATACCAAAACCAGACAAAGATGTTACAAAAAAAAGAAAACTACAGGCCAATATCACTGATGAACATAGATGCAAAAATCCTCAACAAAATACTAGCAAACAATGCAGCAGCACATTCAAAGGATCATACACCATGATCAAGTGGGGTTTATTCCAGGAATGCAAGGATTCTTCAATATATGCAAATCAATCAATGTGATACGCCATATTAACAAACTGAAGGATTAAAAACCATATGATAATCTCAATAGATGCAGAAAAAGCTTTTGACAAAATTCAACACCGATTTATGATAAAAACTCTCCAGAAAGTAGGCATAGAGGGAACTTACCTCAACATAATAAAGGCCATATACGACAAACTAACAGCCAACATGGTTCTCAATGGTGAAAAACTGGAACCATTTCCACTAAGATCAGGAAAAAGAAAACACTGCCCAGTCTCACCACTATTATTCAACATAGTTTTGGAAGTTTTAGCCACAGCAATCAGAGAAAAAGAAAAAAAATAATAAAAGGAAAAAGAAATAAAAGGAATCCAAATCGGCAAAGAAGTAACACTGTCACTGTTTGCAGATGACATGATACTATACATAGAGAATCCTAAAGATGCTACCAGAAAACTACTAGAGCTAAACAATGAATTTGGTAAAGTAGCAGGATACAAAATTAATGCACAGAAATCTCTTGCATTCCTATACACTAATGATGGAAAAGTCTGAAAGAGAAGTTAAGGAAACACTCCCATTTACCACTGCAACAAAAAGAATAAAATACCTAGGAATAAACCTACCTCAGGAGACAAAAGACTTGTACACAGAAAACTGTAAGACACTGATGAAAGAAAATAAAGATGATACAAATAGATTGAGAGATATACCATGTTCTTGGATTGGAAGAATCAACATTGTGAAAATGACTCTACTACCCAAAGCAATCTACAGATTCAATGCAATCCCTTTCAAACTACCACTGGCATTTTTCACAGAACTAGAACAAAAAATTTCACAATTTGTATGGAAACACAAAAGACCCCGAATAGCCAAAACAATCTTGAGAAAGAAAAACAGAGCTGGAGGAATCAGGCTTCCTGACTTCAGACTTTACTACAAAGCTACAGTAATCAAGATAGTATGGTACTGGCACAGAAACAGAAATATAGACCAATGGAACAGGATAGAAAGCCCAGAGATATACCTATGCACATATGTTCACCTTATGTTTGATAAAGGAGGCAAGAATATACAATGGAGAAAAGACAGCCTCTTCAATAAGTGGTGCTGGGAAAACTGGACAGCTACATGTAAAAGAATGAAATTAGAACACTCCCTAACACCATACACAGAAATAAACTCAAAATGGATTAAAGACCTAAGTGTAAGGCCAGACACTATAAAACTCTTAAAGGAAAACATAAGCAGAACACTCTATGATATAAATCACAGCAAGATCCTTTTTGACCTACCTCCTAGAGAAATGGAAATAAAAACAAAAATAAACAAATGGGACCTAATGAAACAGAGGCTTTGCATAGCAAAGGAAACCATAAACAAGACCAAAAGACAACCCTTAGAATGGGAGAAAATATTTGCAAACAAAGCAACTGACAAAAGATTAATCTCAAAAATATACAAGCAGCTCAATATCAAAAAAACAAACAACCCAATCCTAAAATGGGCAGAAGACCTAAATAGACATTTCTCCAAAGAAGATATACAGATTGCCAACAAACACATGAAAGAATGCTCAACATCACTAATCATTAGAGAAATGCAAATCAAAACTACAATGAGGTAGTACCTCACACCAGTCAGAATCACCATCATCAAAAAATCTACAAACAATAAATGCTAGAGAGGGTATGGAGAAAAGGGAACCCTCTTGCACTGTTGGTTGGAATGTAAATTGATACAGCCACTATGGAAAACAGTATGGAAGTGCCTTAAAAAATAGAACTACCATATGACCCAGCAATCCCACTACTGGGCATATACCCTGATAAAACCATAATTCAAAAAGACTCATATACCACAATGTTCACTGCAGCACTATTTACAATAGCTCGGACATGGAAGCAACCTAAGTGTCCATCGACAGATGAATGGATAAAGAAGATGTGATACATATATACGATATAATATTACTCAGCATATTAAAAAGAAATGAAATTGAGTTATTTGTAGTGAGGTGGATGGACCTAGAGTTTGTGAAACAGAGTGAAGTAAGTCAGAAAGAGAAAAACAAATACCGTATGTTATATATATGGAATATGGAATCTGAAAAAAAAAAAAAGGTTCTGAAGAACCTAGAGGCAGGACAGGAATAAAGACACAGACGTAGAGAATGGACTTGAGTACACGGGGAGGGGGAAGGGTAAGCTGAGACGAAGTGAGAGAGTGGCATGGACATATATACACCAAATGTGAAACAGATAGCTAGTGGGAAGCAGCCACATAGCACAGGGAGATTAGCTCGGTGGCTTGTGACCACCTAGAGGGGTGGGATAGGGAGGGTGGGAGGGAGAAGCAAGAGGGAGGGGATATGGGGATATATGTGTAGTATAGCTGATTGACTTTGTTATACAGCAGCAACTAACACAACAATGTAAAGCAATTATACTCTAATAAAGAGGTTAAAAAAATATTCTATACCCCTGCATGATCTCCCTTATCACTCATCTCCTCTCACTGTAACTGTCCTAGTTAACACTCTCCTTTCTCTTGCTGGACTTTCCTAACAGGTCTCCCAGTCTTACCAACTTTAAATGTATCCACAGCTGGCAGAGCCATCTTGTCACCTTTTTAAGATGTAAATCTGGTTATATGTTTTGCTCTTGTTGTTTTGGTCAAACCCTTTCAATGGTCTGCAGTACACAGGATAAAGTCCAAGCTCCTAAGTGTTGCACACAGAACCTTTTCTTGACATGGCTTCACCTTACCATCCAGCATCACCTGTGGCCACTTCTGCACCGACAGACCTTGCTCCGCTTCTAGGTATCCACTCAAGCTCCCAAATGCTCTGCACTGTGTCATGTCTTTATGACACTGCATATACAAGTCTCAGTACTAGTAAGTCCTTCACCCCTCTCCTATATAACAACCTCTTTCAGCTCCCAGAACCTCCTACTCTGGAAAATCTTTTGCTACTTATCT
Organism: Phocoena phocoena; assembly: GCF_963924675.1. Lineage (NCBI taxonomy): Eukaryota > Metazoa > Chordata > Mammalia > Artiodactyla > Phocoenidae > Phocoena > Phocoena phocoena. The sequence continues at coordinate 43,637,231 of NC_089225.1, read as the reverse complement.
AAGCAAAATTAACTGGTCCCTCTTTTAAGCCAGGACCCCGGTGTTAATGTGTCTCTACTGTTGCACTGAATCCTCCTAAATCATAAATGCTTCTTCACATGTCTCATTTTCCATTAGGCTCAGAGCTAATTGAAGAGAAGGACTGTATCTTGTCTATTTTTATATCTCCAACACTGACTTGAGTAGCTAACAGTAATAATAAATATTAGTGATTACACACTAGAACTGTCTCAGGTGCTAATCTAACTGCTTCCCTCATTTAATTCTTACAATACCTTTATGAATTAGGTAATATTATTAGCCCCATTTTATAGATAAGAAAAGTAAAGCACAAAGTAGGTGCTTAATAATGTTAATGAATATTGTTGCTTTTTAAAAAATTTAATGTAGTCATATCAGAGCTCCTGAGAGCTCTCAGATACTATTACAACATGAAGTGGGTACCTTGGCGCAGCAGGGTAGATGCAGTGGCACGAGGATAGCTATTTGATTTGGGAAGACCTAGATTATCTGCCATTCTGAATTCAACTCCACATATAATGGGCTTCAAGATTAACTGCTTTGTTTCTGTTTTTGTTTTTGTTTTCACATGCTATACTGGCTTTGTAAATCATTTTCCCCTTCCCTGATCTTGTCTGTACCTAAACAACATGAATCATTGGCATTGGTATTTCTTGTCTATTCCCTTAAAATGTCCAATACAGAGATAAGGTTGCCAGGCCTGGGAAGAAAAAAATGCCCACCTCAATACCACTAAGTGAGCATTTCTGGTGTTAATTTAATATTTGTCTGGTTTGTCCTTTTCTCCAGCAAGTCTCACTATTAAGATGGATTTGAGAGTTATCCTAGATTGCAAGAAACAGTTGTTCTGTGAAACTACAGTTTTGCAATTCTTCAGCTACATCACTGCACATGAGCACATGAACTTAGATTGTTAACCAATACTGGTTATTTCCAGAAAGCATTTTCATTTTAACAACTCCAATATGCTGAACTCAAATGCATAATAAATGCGGGGGGATGGTGGCTGGGTGGAAGATGAGAGGCTGAGGTATTTGTCCAAAGATTGGTGCGAAATCACACAGTTTGTAGCAACTACCTACTGCCCACCATGAAGCTGGCTCTGCCAGTGAGGTAGAGAAGTGTTACAAAAACACCTTCAGTTTCTAGACTAATTCATCAGAGATACCCACCACCCATACTGAAAATCACAGAAGGATAAGTTCAGTAACAATCTAGTTAGTCCTTCCAGGTGGAATCCACACCTCACCTGACATAGGTGAGGAAAAGGGAAAACAGAAGCAGAATAATAAAGTAGTTGAACTCAAGGATTTGACTATCTTGTTCTTCTGTTGTGGGAGTCATGCCTGTTGTCTTTACTGTACACTTAAGGTATTCTGTCATTACAAAAAGCAGTGATAGTGGAGTTCCCTGGTGGTCCAGTGGTTAGGATTTGGTGCTCTCACTGCAGAGGCCTGGGTTCAATCCCTGGTTGTGGAACTGAGATCCCACAAACTGAGCAACATGGCCAAAACTTTTTTAATTCCTTAAATTTTAAAAAAAGCAGTGATAGAATAATAAAAGACTACTTCCCCAGGGGAATGAGAGAGTTCAGCTGAGTGAAACCATGGCATATGCCCACAAACAAAGAATTCTGTACACTTTTACTTCTATTCTTTTCAACTCTTTCTACTGCTTCTTGCTCCTGGATCCTGCTGCCTCATGAATTCTTGCTAACTCTTTGTATTTGTCATCCCCAGATCCATAAGAGAGAGGATATGATTAGTTCCATGAATCACAATAGTCCCTGCTGAGCAACCTCTAATGCCAGGCCTGTAGAACACAACTAACGGTGCTCTGTGCAGATCCCCTCTGGTGGTTGTGCTATGTCAATGCACTTCAGTCTTGCAGTGCTTTCACTCCCAGCAGCCAGCACCTGCATCTCTTTATCAGGGGGCTGCCCTCAGGTTGCATAAGGCCAGCTTTTCTGCATGCACAGAGAGCAGACAGTGCCTGGGAATCGATATCCCCACCCCAGTCTCAGCTTTTGGTCAAAGACTGATGAGTATGGGAGTATAAATGCCCCAGCTCCCTCACCCCGATGGGATTGTCTGTGATGAGACCCACGTGTCTCCAAACCTCTCTACAGAACAGTTACAACGTTACTTTCTGTGGGGCTTTGCCTGACATCCCACCCTTGTTTGTCTTACTTTTATCCTTGTCCCAGGTCCACACTGCTCTAGATTTATCTGGGAATACTTCCTATCTCAAGATTCTTTTCAGGACGGCACTTTCACACAGTTATCCCAGGGCCTGCTTTTGAGGAACCCATCTCAGAAAAGGCCATTTCATTTTTTTTTCTTGAGAGTTTTCAATCTGCCCTTCTTAACAGCCTACCTTATGGATTTTGGTTTATGTTCATAGAAAAGAATATTTCATATTCTGTTAAGCCATGTAGAAACTGGCTCTCTTTGAGGCAGAAGCCCATCTTTGATCTAATCAGCTGTGATTGGAGCTGCAGGGTCATGTGGAACAGAGCATCGTAATCTGTGCATACCCTTTATCAAAGGCTTTGGCCATAGGCCTTGGCAGCCTCTCTGAGTATGAGAAACAGAATCTCAGAGCCAGAGAGCTTCCCTGAGAACATATTCGTATTTATTTGGATAATGCCTGCTGGGCCTAAATATGGCAAGGGGATAACAAGTAAAGGCAATAATTGCGAACTGTGTATGTCAAATTGAAGAAACTAAAATGCTCTCTGTAGTGGAAATGATGAAAAAGTGTGGAAATGATAATGTGTCATTTAGCTGTACCTTAAAATATGAAAGACAAAGCAGTACCTTAAAGCAGTACCTTAAAATATGAAAGACAAAGATGTAATTAAAAAAACTTGGGAGTATAGTATCAAGAGGGAAAGCACACCTACAGGTATGCATGTGTGCACAGGCACGTGCACACACACACACAACTCTTTTCACTAAGAGCAATGTGAGGTTGAACCATGTTTAAGAACCTTAACGGTATCTCCTTAGTTTTCCATTAACTCACTCACAGGGGAAGTCTGACCATCCATGGGGCAGAAACTGTTTACAGCTATTTACAAGATAGCAAGGGTAGGGCTTCCCTGGTGGTGCAGTGGTTGAGAGTCCGTCTGCTGATGCAGGGGACACGGGTTCATGCCCCGGTCTGGAAATATCCCACATGCCGCGGCGCGGCTGGGCCCGTGAGCCATGGCCGCTGAGCCTGTGCGTCCGGAGCCTGTGCTCCGCAACGGGAGAGGCCACACCAGTGAGGGGTCCGTGTACCGCAAAAAAAAAAAAAAAAAAGATAGCAAGGGTATACATTTATTTATGGTTGTATTCTGCTTTTAATTTTTGAATTGTTAGGTATCTATCTTTCATTCTGTAAATTGCATACAGAAACATGGTAGGTGATTTACAGATTAAATCATTTAACTGTAAGAATAATAAAACACAAAAAAATCCTTTAGACTTGGTAACTACTTACCTTAACTCACACATGGACATCACAATACAGCAGTAACACTATAAAACAGCCATGAAATGAAAGAAATCACAGAACACACAAGGCACTTTTGAAGGAAATGAGAAGAGAAAGGTCCACAAATATTCCACCCCCCAAAAAAAAAATTCTACCCAAATTTGTGATGACCTCATACAGCACAATCGTCCAAACTCTACCCACAAAAGGGAGGAAAAAAAACCCAGTGTCATTTATGGAACAAGCAAAGGTTTTAATTTTTATTCTTGAATTATCATCCATTGTTGTTGCCTGACAGGATTTTTTTCTTTGCATTAAAAGGAAAAGATTTATATATTTGACTAAGTTAAAGTTTAAAACATCTGGAAGATACCTTAAAGAAAAAAGATATACATCAAATTTGTAAAAGATATATGTAATACATATAACTGAAAAAGGTTTGGTATCCAGAATATATAAAGAACTTCTAAAAACCAATAAGAAAAATACAAACAAATCAGTAGAAAGACAGCAAAACAATGACTATCAACACACAAAGGAAGATCAAAAGGCAATAAACACAGAATGCTCAATTGCTGACGACAATATAGAGAAGTGGAAACTGAGAGTTCACATTGGTACCATTTTGGTGAGCAACTGGCAACATTAAAACAAGTTGAATACACATACCTTAATTTCTAGCAATTTCCCTCCTAGCTGTATATTTTAGAAAAAGTTTCATTCATGTACCCAAGGAGTCACATGGTCACCAGTTTCCTCATCATGTGTTCACCAAATATTAATTTATCTCCACTGTTTTCTTTGTTGTGGAGCTTCTCTAGTCCTCATCCATCTTTTGATATGAAGGCAATGCAGTGTGGAAGGTGTGAGAGGAAAGAGTCTGAACCCTCCAGGTTGCACATAAGTATTACAGTTAAGAAAGATGCTTTGTTTCTCACACCATATACAAAAAATAAGCTCAAAGTGGCTTAAAGATCTAAAAGTAAGACCTGAAACCAAAAACTCCTAGAAGAGAACATAGGCAGGACACTCTTTGACATAAATCATAGCAATATTTTTTTGGATCTGCCTCCTAAGGCAAAAGAAACAAAAGCAAAAATAAACAAATGGGGGCTTCCCTGGTGGCGCAGTGGTTGAGAGTCCGCCTGCCGATGCAGGGGACACGGGTTCGTGCCCCGGTCCGGGAAGATCCCACATGCCGCAGAGTGGCTGGGCCCGTGAGCCATGGCCACTGAGCCTGTGTGTCCGGAGCCTGTGCTCCACAACAGGAGAGGCCACAACAGTGAGAGGCCCACGTACCGCAAAAATAAATAAATAAAAATAAACAAATGGGACTTAACTGAACTCAAAAGCTTTTGCACAGCGCAGGAAACCATCAACAAAACAACCTACTGAATGCAAGAAATATTTGAAAATGATATGACCAATAAGGGGTTAATATCCAAAATATATAAACCGCTCATACAACTCAATATAAAAAAAAACAGCCCAATTAAAAAGATGGGCAAAAGACCTAAATAGATATTTTTCCAAAGAAGACATACAGATGGTTAACAGGCACATGAAAAGCGCTCAACATCACCAACTATTAGAGGAATGCAAATCAAAACCACAATGAGATATCACCTCACACCTGTCAAAATGGCTATCATCAAACGATCTACAAATATATCACAAATATTGTCAAGGAGGTGGAGAAAAGGGAACACCCGTACACTCTTGGTGGGAATGTAAACTGGTGCAGCCATGATGGAAAACCTCCACTACAGATGTTCTTCCAAAGACTAAAAACAAAACTACCATATCATCCAGCAATTCTGCTCTTGGGTGTATAGCTCAAAAATTCCAAAAACAAAAACAGTAACTCGAAAAGACACATGCACCCCAACGTTCATAGCAGCTTTGTTTACAACAGCCAAGACATGGAAGTAACCCAAGTGTCCATCAACAGATGAATGGATAAAGATGTGGTATATATACACAATGGAATAGTACTCAGCCATAGAAAAGAATGAAATTCTGCTATTTGCAACAATGTGGTTGGACCTAGAGAGTATTATGCTTTGTGAAATAAGTCAGACAGAGAAAGACTAATACTGTATGTTATCACCTATATGTGGAATCTAAAAACAAGACAAACAAATGTACATAACGAAACAGAAAAAAATAATAATAAAAAGCTTTGCAGTGGCTCTTACCTGACTTTGAGTCATAGCTCTGCCATTTGCTAACCATCTAGCTTTTGGCAAATTTTCAAGCTAAGTCTCAATTTCCTCATCTGTTAAGAAGGGCTAATAAAATCCACCTCAAAACTGAGAAACTAACATTGGTGCAATATAGATAACTAAACTACAGACTTTATTTAGATTTCCCCAGTTTCTTCACTAATATCCTTTTCCCAAAATCCAATCCAGGACATCACATTATATTTAGTTGTCCTATCTCCTTCGTCTACTCCTCTCTGAGACAATTCCTCAATCATTCTCTATCTTTCATGACCTAGGCACTTTTGAAGACTAATGGTCAAGTATTTTGGAGAATATCCCTCAACATGGGTTTTCCTGATGTCTTCACATGATTAGACTAAAGTTATGGATTTTGAGAAAAAAATACCACAAAACTGATGAGTCATTCATTATATCATACAGAAGGTACATGATATCAACATGCCTTATTTCTGGTGATATTTGTTTACCTAGGTTTTTTATTTTGTGGTAATTCATTACGTTGTATACTAAGTCATTGCATTTAATATATATATGTATTTGAATATATATTCTTAAGTTGAAGTATAACTCTATATGTGTTATATATCACACATATATGTTATATAACAAAACACATATAAACAATTTTAATGTTTTTAAAGCTTAAAATATATAAACCAAAGAATAGGAAAAGATATTTGTAATATTTATAATTGAGAAAGGACTAATTTCTAAAATATGCAGAGAGTTTCTACAAACCAATGAAAAGATAGACAACTAATTTTTTTTCAATGGGCAAAACACTTGAACACATATTTCACAAAAGTGAATATCCAATCAGCCAATTAACACATGGAAGGGTGCACAATCTCATTAGTCATCACAGAAAAGCAAATTAAAATCACAATGAGATACTACCACACACATGCCAAACTAGCAAAACTTAAAAGTCAGAAAATGTGTTGGTTTGATGGCAGAGCTACTAAACTCTTCTACACTGCTGGTGAGAGAGTAAACTGGCAAAAGAACTTTGGAAAATAGTGTGACATTATCTGTTAAAATTTGATATATTCAAACCCTGTGACCAAGCAATTCCACTTTTGCAATATTCTCAAAACAAACACATGCACTTGTACATCAGAATATTTGTACAGCAATGCTCAAAGTGCCTTATTTCTATTTGCCAAAAACTGGAAACATCATCAAATGGATAAACAAATTGTGGTATATTCATCCAATGGGATATACACAACAATGAAAATTTTAAAAAAGTACAGCTACACACAACAATGTGAATAAATTTTACAAATATAGTATTGAGCGAAAGAAATCAGATATAAAAGCATACATAGATCATGAACCCATCCATATGTAGTTCAAAAACAGGCAACACCTAAGGGGTCTATTTGTAAGAGTTCCAACTATAAAGTAAATCAAGGACATTATTACCATGAAAATGCAAATAGTGGCTACCTCTAGAGAGAAGGGAAGGGTGTGTGATAAAAAAAAAGCTTCTGGAGTACTGGAAATATTATATACTTTTTGCCTAAGTGGTGGTTACATGGATATTCACTTTATAATTGATTATACTGTACATTGATGCTTTACATACTGTTTCATATATGTTATGTTTCAAAATAAAATATAACAAAACAACTGTGCCATCAGTGATGTGACAGTATTACTGGGGAAAAGACATACATATATGGAAAAATTATTGAAACAATACAAAACATATGATCAAATGCCAAAGATAAGAGGTATTGCTATAAGAGGTCAAAGAGAATAGGCTTTGAAGGATCAAAATTTGCACAAAAGAGAAAGGACAGTGCAGGTTGGCGGAACGTGAACAAAAGTTGCATATTCAAATTTCCAGTGGTTAGTATGGAAAAGTAATTAAAGTTGAATAGGTAGCATTGGATCAGTTTAGTAAGCCCGCTCTATTTGATAACATGCACATCTGTGTTAATGAAGACATGAAATATTAATAGCTACTATTTATTGGTTGCTTATTTTGTGCTAGACAACTTAAGGCTTGCAATAATCTTATAACTATATTATCTATTCTTTTTTCAAATGAGGAAACTGAGGCTCAAGTTAAGAACAGTGGGCCCTCCGCACCCATGGGTTCTGCATCCAAGGATTCAACCAACCACGAATCAAAAATATTCAGAAAATATTCCATAAATTTCCAAAAAGCAAAACTTGAATTTTTCACGTACTCCAGCAACTATTTACATAGCATTTACATTGTATTAGGTATTATAAGTAATCTAGAGATTATTTAAAGTATACAGGAGGATATGCATAGGTTATATGCAAATATTATACCATTTTATATTAGGAATTTGAGCATCCATTGATTTGGGTATTCAAGGGGGGTCCTGGACCCAATCCCCTGCAGATACCAAGGGAAGACTGTATCTTGCCTAAGGACACAGCTACAAGTAGTGGGGTGAGGACTCATGTCCACATGTTTTGAGTTTAAAGCCCATGATGGAAATAAGGACCAACCTATCAGGAATGAGTACTCCTAGTAAGTAGTTGTTCTAAATACCATTTCCTACTTAAGGAAGCAAAGATCTTTAGAGAAGCGGATGATTCCAGCTCTGAGACTGGAAATGTATAGGTTAAAGCTGAAACATCTTGTCATTCCAGATCACAAGGAAACTATGAAACTCCTACAGCCATGACTCTGCTGGCCAAAGTGGAATGACAATAAATATGATAACTGCAAGGGATTAAAACACATAAACTATGACTAAATGATTTTTAAAAAACTAAAATCTCATTGGTCCCCTTTGGAGCATGCTAGGGAACCACCTCCTTATTTTTAAAACTGATAAATAAAGGGAAAGAATCAAGCATTTTCCTGCCTTTCCTATACGATTTGTAGCTCTGGGTAACCAAATAGTTGATAAGGGAAAGCTTCTCTTTAAAGAAGCATCCAGCTAATAAGTGAAGGAAAAATGATAGAATTAGAACATCTCCCTTTTCTAATTCTTAATAAACTAAAGGTTCCAGGTAATGATCATCAGTGGCTGATAACATCACCAAACAACAAGAAAAAATATGACATTTTGTGCTCCCTGATGGAAAAGTACCACACATAGGAAATAGTACTGTCAAGAATAAGTTGAATCTGAATCTTATAAAGCCTACTACTAATTTATAGGAAATATGAGGGATAATGGAACATGTTAAACAACACAACAGTGATGCAATATAAAATCCAGACTGTGAGAAATTCTACAAATGAGCTGGCTCTTCCTCACACAAGTACAAGGGAAAAAGAATGGAAAGACAGGGTGCCCAGAGATTAAGAGATACTTAAGAGCTATATCAACTGGTGTCAATGTAAAAGCAAAAAACATTTATAAGCTAATTGGGGAAATGTGAACACCAGTTGGATATTTAACAGTATTAAGGAATTGTTGTCAATGTTTTTAGGGGAGATAATACGGTTGCATATTTTACGTGATCTTATCTTTTAGAGATGTATGCTGACTTATTTACAGATGAAATATTTGATGTCTGAGAAGTGATTCAAAATAATCTGTGGAGAGTGGGTCAGAGTACAGATGAAACAAGACTGGCCACATATTGATAACTGTTGAAGGAGGGAAATAGGAACAGCAATTGTCTCTACTTTGGGTGTCGCTTTTACATTCTACAGTAAAAAGTTTTTTTAAAAAATTTAAACATGCTCAGAGTCTCTCTTCCTCTGATTCATGGAGAGGGAGAGACAAAAAATATTGAAGAGGGGAGAAGTGTGATTGGGAGCACAGCTAAAAAAAGGGGGGCTGGCTTTTCCTCCAAGCCTGAGAAAAAGATAAGTTTACACAGAGGAAAAATAGAGACCTAGTGAACTCACATCAAGTGGCCTCTAGCCTATCAGCAAAGTGAGAGGAATGTTCCTCTCCATGGAGGAAGCCCAGGGGGAGATGGAACTGGGTCTTGAAGAGGAAATGGTTTGGACCATCTGCTTTATGGAGATATTAGTGAGTTGACAAAAGGCGAGCAAATGGTAAAATTGGTAAATACGGTAACGTCATAGGTTCATGCCCCTAGGTAATAGAATTTCTTAGTAGTATTCTCACTATTACACTTCACAAATATTTCTAAAAATTAGCAATCCAGCATTCTTAACTTCACCCTTAACTAGCAGGTTAGGTGGTCCTGAACTTCGTCCCTGGGTTATGAGTCAGCTTTGGTATATGGTCATAACACCTCTGACTTCTAAAGCTGGAAAACCTGACCTTCTTTATCTTCTGCTAAAGTTGGAAAAATAACTGTTCTAAAGTGTAAACCTGATCAGTTTCCCAGAGAAGCAAGGACTCCTAGGCTTTGGTTATTTATCATTTGAACTGTTGTTTTCTTGGAACAGATTTGGGCAATGGACTTAGTTAATCTGAGGAAATAGCCTTCAATTACATAAGTAAAAAGCAAACACATCACCTCAGTTCTTGCCTCTTTGACAAAACATAGTGAATGCATGTCTCTGGCAAAGTCAAAACTTACCCCTTCATCGTATTTCCCACATCCAGAAAATCATCTGTACCACAATTATTTCCTTATTCTTCAAAGCATGCTCCTTTGATGAAAATGTTTCCTAGAGAATTCCCACCATGCTTGAGATATTGCACTCTGATCTGAAACACATCACTGATCTTTACAACACACTCCTACCAGCTACACAGCTCCTGCAAACATCAGCATCCTCTTGCTCTGTGACCCACCCTTGCACCATCACCTCACACCCAAATTCCGCCCCTGCCCCCAATCAGAAGTAGCTTGCTAGCCCTAAGTTGCTCTTGTTGGTGTTTTGGACTCTTCCTATGAATCTCAGTGGTCTACAACTAACCCCTTTAGTGTTCCTCATATCGACAATGGTCACTGAATCCTCTGAGCCTCAGTTTCTTTGTCTATCAAGTGAGAGGGCTGATAATGAACTCCAAGATCTCTATGAGCTCTGTAATTCCACAGTTCCTTGGTGTCTGTGCATGAGGTTAAGTCAAGCAAGTGAAAAAGTCTACCACATTGACTCCTTGTCCAGTCTCTTGCGTCAATGTTCTGTAGACATCCTAACAGAGTATTTCCTCATCTGAGAATTCTACAGTTGAAAGTCTGTGAAGGAAGTTCAGTTTACTTTAACAGGAAGAGTTGTTTAAATTTTTTTGTTTGTTTTTTAAGTGGATGAATTACAATCTCATCTTTGACCTTTGGGGTCTATGTCTATGACTATAGTTCTCATGAGTTTAGTTATGACCAGGAATAAGCACAGATCTTTATTATCATAGTGTAGTGGGAATTGTTTAAAATTTATTCTTAGACCAAGCCCTTGCCTGGGTCTCCTGGGTCCTCCTTACTACACCTGAGACCATCTGTGGGCAGCCTCAGTTTAAATGCATCCCACGCCGGCTCTCCTTATGCCACAGCTCCTTGTGCAGTGAATACACTCCACTTGCAGTTTTTCTTGTTTACATACTAACTCAATTTTGGATGCTGTCTCAGGTATAATTTTTTTGTAAGTTGAATCAGTATCACCAAGGTCCAATAAGGAGAACAAAACCAGTTCAACAGAAGAACTTTACTATCAGGAAAGAACTAGTTACAGAGGTGTTGGAGGGGCTAAAAACAAGTGCTAATGAGGCTATGCTGAAGGTAACAACTACAAGAAGCTACTACTACCCATGGGGCCTGAGGGACAGAAAAGGGCTGGTGCTATCAGCACAAGAGCCAGGGCTACCCTGTGAGAGCTAGAACCTTGGAGAAGAAACCATTCAAAAGGAGCTAGAAACAAAACAGGGGTTGCCTGGTGGGTGAGGCTTCCAGGCAGGAGCTGGAACCACAGAAGAGACACAGCACTGCTAGACAAACTTGCAAAGCAGAGAGGAGAGAAACACCTCAGGGCCTCCCCTTCCCAAACTTCCATCTCCTGTCAGGAACTCCCACTAGCTGAACCTCATCAGAAGGCAGTGGGTGAGGGAGCCTGAAAAATGCAGAGCAGCCCCTTGGGAGTCAAGGCAGGGAAGGTCAGGGAATGGATCCAAGAGAAAACAGACAAATAACCTGTACAAGAACTGGAAAAGGAAATACGAATAACCAATAATCATAGGAAAACATGTTCAACCTCATTAGTAATCAGGGAAATGCAACTTTAAACCACAATCAGATACCATTTTGCCTCCCACCAAAAATGTTAAAATGCCAAGTGCTGATGGAGATGTTCAGCAGTGGAAACACATGTGCACATCGCTGGGAGTGCGGAATGGAAAGCACATTGACATCGTCTAATAATGTGATGCTGAACATACACTATGCTCCAGGAATTCCACTTCTAAGAACACACCCTCAGGAAAATCCAGCAATGTGCACAGGAGATGTGTACAAAAATGTTCACAGAAGCATTGCTGAGGACAGCAAACCACCCAGCTGGAACCTACCCAAAAGTCCACCAATAAGAGAATGGATAAAGTATGCTTTATTCTTATAATTGAATACCACGTAAAAATGAATGAATTATACCTACAAATGCCAACATGGATGAATGTCACAGGTGTAATTTTGAGCAAAAAGGAGAAGTAGGAAAAAGACTTGAAATGATTCTATTTGCATAAAATTCAAAAACAAGCCAAGTTATATATACTGTTTAAGAAATGAATCATAGATGGGAAACTGTAAACAATGAATGATAATTCAGAGGAGTGTTACTTCTGTGTGGTAGTGAGGTGGGTATGATCAGAAGGAGGCCCCCAAGCATAGCCACTCTTTTTTAGGTATGATATACTTTACAATTAAAAACATGACTTCAGGGGGGACCTTCAAGATGGCAGAGGAGTAAGATGTGGAGATCACCTTCCTCCCCACAAATACATCAAAAATACATCTACATGTGGAACAACTCCTACAGAACACCTACTGAACGCTGGCAGAAGACCTCAGACCTCCCAAAAGGCAAGAAACTCCCCACGTACCTGGGTAGGGCAAAAGAAAAAAGAATAAACAGAGACAAAAAGATAGGGATGGGTCCTGCACCAGTGGGAGGGAGCCATGGAGGAGGAAAGGTTTCCACACACTAGGAAGCCCCTTCACTGGTGGAGATGGGGGTTGGGCAGGGGGGAAGCTTTGGAGCCACAGAGGAGAGCACAGCAACAGGGGTGCGGAGGGCAAAGCGGAGAGATTCCCGCACAGAGGATCGGTGCTGACCAGCACTCACCAGCCCGAGAGGCTTGTCTGCTCACCCGCCAGGACCGGTGGGGCCTGGGAGCTGAGGCTCAGGCTTCAGAGGTCGGATTCCAGGGAGAGGACTGGGGTTGGCCGCGTGAACACAGCCTGAAGGGGGCTAGTGCACCACAGCTAGCCAGGAGGGAGTCCGGGGAAAAGTCTGGACCTGCCTAAGAGGCAAGAGACCATTGTTTCAGGGTGCGCAAGGAGAGGGGATTCAGAGCACCGCCTAAACAAGCTCCAGAGACGGGCGCAGGCCGCGGCTATCACGTGGACACCAGCGACAGGAATGAAACGCTAAAGCTGCTGCTGCAGCCACCAAGAAGCCTGTGTGAAAGCCCAGGTCACTTACACCTCCCCTCCCAGGAGCCTGTGCAGCCCTGGGTCCCGGGATCCAGGAACAACTTCCTGGGAGAGCACACGGCATGTCTCAGGCTGTTGCAACGTCACACCAGCCTCTGCCCCCACAGGTTGCCCTGCATTCTGTACCCCTCCCTCCCCCCCGGCCTGAGTGAGCCACAGCCCCCTAGTCAGCTGCTACTTTAACCCCCTCCTGCCTGGGTGAAGAACAGACGCCAGAGGGCAATCTACACACAGAAGTGGGGCCAAATCCAAAAATGAACCCCAGGAGCTGTGCGAACAAAGAAGAGAAAGGGAAATCTCTCCCAGCAGCCTCAGGAGCAGCGGATTAAATCTCCACAATCAACCTGATGTACCCACCAACTGTGGAATACCCGAATAGACAATGAATCATCCCCAAATTGAGGCAGTACACTTTGGGAGCAACTGCAGACTTGGGGTTTCCTTTCTGCATCTACTTTGTTTCTGGTTTTATGTTTATCTTAGTTTAGTATTTAGAGCTTATTATCATTTGTAGATTTGTTCATTGATTTGGTTGCTCTCTTCCTTTCATATATATATATTTTTTTCCTTTTTCTCTTTTTGTGAGTCTGTATGTGTATGCTTCTTTGTGTGATCTTGTCTGTATAGGATTGCTTTTACCATTTGTCCTAGGGTTCTGTCTGTTTTTTTGTTTGTTTGTTTGTTTGTTTTTTAGTATAGTTTTTATCGCTTGTTATCATTGGTGGATTTGTTTATCGGTTTGGTTACTCTCTTCTTTCTCTTTCTTTTTTTACTAGTTTTTATTTTAATAATTTTTTCCATTTTTTATTTTAATAACTTCATTTTATTTTATTTTTTCTTGCTTGCTTGCTTTTTTTTCCTCCCTTTTCTTCTGAGCCGTGTGGCTGACAGGGTCTTGGTGCTCTGGCCAGGTGTCAGGCCTGAGCCTCTGAGGTGGGAGAGCCGAGTTCAGGACATTTGTCCACCAGAGACCTCCTGGGCCCAAGTAATATCAATCAGTGAGAGCTCTCCCAGAGATCTCCATCTCAACACTAAAACCCAGCTCCACTCAATGACCAGCAAGCTACAGTGATGGATATCCCATGCCAAACAACTAGCAAGATAGGAACACAACCCCACTCATTAGCAGAGAGGCTACCTAAAATCATACTAAGTTCACAGACACCCCAAAACACACCACCAGACACGTTCCTGCCCACCAGAAAACAAGATCCAGCCTCATCCACCAGAACGGAGGCACCGGTTCCCTACACCAGGAAGCCTACACAACCCACTGAACCAGCCTTACCCACTGGGGGCAGACACCAAAAACAACTGGAACTACAAACCTGCAGCTGTGAAAAGGAGACCCCAAACACAGTAAGTTAAGCGAAATGAGAAGACAGAGAAATATGCAGCAGATAAAGGAGCAAGGTAAAAGCTCACCAGACCAAAGAGGAAATAGGCAGTCTACCTGAAAAAGAATTCAGAGTAATGATAGTAAAGATGATCCAAAATCTTGGAAATAGAATGGAGAAAATACAAGAAACGTTTAACAAGGACCTAGAAAAACTAAAGAGCAAACAAACAATGATGAACAATACAATAAATGAAATTAAAAGTTCTCTAGAAGGAATCAATAGCAGAATAACTGAGGCAGAAAAACGAATAAGTGACCTGGAAGATAAAATAGTGGAAATAACTAACGCAAAGCAGAAAAAAGAAAAAAGAACGAAAAGAATTGAAGACAGTCTCAGAGACCTCTGGGACAACATTAAAAGCACCAACATTCAAATTATAGGGGTCCCAGAAGAAGAAGAGGGGAAAAAAAGGGACTGAGAAAATATTTCAAGAGATTATAGTTGAAAACTTCCCTAATATGGGAAAGGAAATAGTCAATCAAGTCCAGGAAGCACAGAGAGTCCCATACAGGATAAATGCAAGGAGAAACACGCCAAGACACATATGAATCAAACTATCAAAAATTAAATACAAAGAAAAATTATTAAAAGCAGCAAGGGAAAAGCAACAAATAACATACAAGGGAATCCCTATAAGGTTAACATCTGATCTTTCAGCAGAAACTCTGCAAGCCAGAAGGGCGTGGCAGGACATATTTAAGGTGATGAAAGGGAAAAACCGACAACCAAGATTACTCTACCCAGCAAAGATATCATTCAGATTCAACAGAGAAAAGAAAACCTTTACAGACAAGCAAAAGCTAAGAGAATTGAGCACCACAAAACCAGCTTTACAACAAATGCTAAAGGGACTTCTCTAGGCAGGAAACACAAGAGAAGGAAAAGACCTACAATAACAAACCCAAAACAATTAAGAAAATGGTTATAGGAACATACATATCGATAATTACCTTAAGTGTAAATGGATTAAATGCTCCAACCCAAAGTCACAGACTGGCTGAATGGATACAAAAACAAGACCCATATATATGCTGTCTACAAGAGACCCACTTCATACCTAGGGACACATACAGACTGAAAGTGAGGGGATGGAAAAAGATATTCCATGCAAATGGAAATCAAAAGAAAGCTGGAGAAGCAATTCTCATATCAGACAAAATAGACTTTAAAATAAAGACTATTACAAGAGACAAAGAAGGAAACTACATAATGATCAAGGGATCAATGCAAGAAGAAGATATAACAATTGAAAATATTTATGCAGCAAATATAGGAGCACCCCAATACATAAGGTAAATGCTAACAGCCATAAAAGGGGAAATCGACAGTAACACAATAATAGTAGGGGACTTTAAAACCCCACATTCACCAATGGACAGATTATCCAAAATGAAAATAAATAAGGAAACACAAGCTTTAAATGCTACATTAAACAAGATGGACTTAATTGGTATTTATAGGACATTCCATCCAAAAACAACAGAATACACTTTCTTCTCAAGTGCTCATGGAACTTTCTGCAGGATAGATCATACCTTGGGTCACAAATCAAGCCTTGGTAGATTTAAGAAAATTGAAATCATATCAAGTATATTTTCCAACCACAACGCTATGAGACTAGATATCAATTACAGGAAAAAAAACTGTAAAAATTACAAACACATGGAGGCTAAACCATATGCTACTAAATAACCAAGATATCACTGAAGAAATCAAAGAGGAGATCAAAAACCACCTAGAAACAAATGACAATGAAACACGACAGCCCAAAACCCATGGGATGCAGCAAAAGCAGTTCTAAGAGGGAAGTTTATAGCAATACAATCCTACCTCAAGAAACAAAAAAATCTAAAACAAACAACCTAACCTTACACTTAAAACAACTAGAGAAAGAAGAACAAAAAAACCCAAAGTTAGCAGAAGGAAAGAAATCAAAAAATCAGATCAGAAATAAATGAAAAAGAAATGAAGGACACAATAGCAAAGGTCAATAAAACTAAAAGCTGGTTCTTTGAGAAGATAAACAAAATTGATAAACCATAAGCCAGACTCATCAAGAAAAAAAGGGAGAAGACTCAAATCAAGAGAATTAGAAATGAAAAAGGAGAAGTAACAACTGACACGGCAGAAATACAAAGGATCATGAGAGATTACTACAAGCATTATATGCTAATAAAATGGACAACCTGGAAGAAATAGACAAATTCTTAGAAAATCACTACCTTCCAAGTCTGAACCAGGAAGAAATAGAAAATATAAACAGACCAATCACAAGCCCTGAAATTAAAACTGTGATTAGGGCTTCCCTGGTGGCGCAGTGGTTGAGAGTCTGCCTGCCGATGCAGGGGACTCGGGTTCGTGCCCTGCTTCGGGAAGATCCCACATGCCATGGAGCGGCTGGGCCCGTGAGCCATGGCCGCTGAGCCTGGCGTGCGGAGCCTGTGCTCCGCAGCGGGAGAGGCCACAACAGTGAGAGGCCCACATAACGCAAAAAAAAAAAAAAAAAAAAAAAAAAAACTGTGATTAAAAATCTTCCAACAAACAAAAGCCCAGGACCACATGGATTTACAGGCGAATTCTATCAAACATTTAGAGAAGAGCTAACACCTATCCTTCTCAAACTCTTCCAAAATATAGGAGAGGGAGGAACACTCCCAAACTCATTCTACGAGGCCACCATCACCCCTGATACCAAAACCAGACAAAGATGTCACAAAAAAAGAAAACTACAGGGCAATATCACTGATGAATATAGATGCAAAATTCCTCAACAATATACTAGCAAACAGAATCCAACAGCACATTAAAAGGATCAAGTGGGGTTTCTCCCAAGGATTCTTCAATATATGCAAATCAATCAATGTAATAAACCATATTAACAAATTGAAGGATAAAAACCATATGATCATCTCAATAGATGCAGAAAAAGCTTTCGACAGAAATCAACACCCATTTATGATTAAAAAAACCCTCCAGAAAGTAAGCATAGGGGGAACTTACCTCAACATAATAAAGGCCATATACGACAAACTAACAGCCAACATGGTTCTCAATGGTGAAAAACTGAAAGCATTTCCACTAAGATCAGGAACAAGACAAGGTGGCCCACTATCACCATTATTATTCAACATAGTTTTGGAAGTTTTAGCCACAACAATAAGAAAAGAAAAAGAAATAAAAGGAATCCAAATTGGAAAAGAAGTAAAACTGTCACTGATTGCAGATGACATGATACTATACATAGAGAATCCTAAAGATGCCATCAGAAAACTACCAGGACTAATCAATGAATTTGGTAAAGTAGCAGGATACCAAATTAATGCACAGAAATCTCTTGCATTCCTATACACTAATGATGAAAAATCTGAAAGAGAAATTAAGGAAACACTCCTATTTACCACTGCAACAAAAAGAATAAAATACCTAGGAATAAACCTACCTCAGGAGACCAAAGACCTGTATGCAAAAAGTATAAGACACTGAGATGGAGAGATACACCATGTTCTTGGATTGGAAGAATCAACATTGTGAAAATGACTCTACTACCCAAAGCAATCTACAGATTCAGTGCAATCCCTATCAAACTACCACTGGCATTTTTCACAGGAGTAGAACAAAAATTTTCA
The DNA here is from genome assembly GCF_963924675.1 of Phocoena phocoena. Classification (NCBI taxonomy): domain Eukaryota; kingdom Metazoa; phylum Chordata; class Mammalia; order Artiodactyla; family Phocoenidae; genus Phocoena; species Phocoena phocoena. The sequence goes on along the minus strand of NC_089225.1, from coordinate 43,618,907 downwards.
CACTTCGTATGGAAATACAAAAGACCCCAAATAGCCAAAGCAATCTTGAGAAAGAAAAACAGAGCTGGAGGAATCAGGCTCCCTGACTTCAGACTATAATACAAAGCTACAGTAATCAAGACAGTATGGTACTGGCACAAAAACAAAAATATAAATCAATGGAATAGGATAGAAAGCCAAGAGATAAGCCCATGCACATATGGTCACCTCACCTTTGATAAAGGAGGCAAGAATATACAATGGAGAAAAGACAGCCTCTTCAATAAGTGGTGCTGGGAAAACTGGACAGCTACATGTAAAAAAATGAAATTAGAACACTCCCTAACACTATACACAGAAATAAAGTCAAAATGGATTAAAGACCTAAATGTAAGGCCAGACACTATAAAACTCTTAGAGTAAAACATAGGCAGAACACTCTATGACATAAATCACAGCAAGATCCTTTTAGACCCACCTCCTAGAGAAATGGAAATAAAAACAAAAGTAAACAAATGAGACCTAATGAGACTTAAAAGCTTTTGCACATCAAAGGAAACCATAAACAAGACGAAAAGACAACCCTCAGAATGAGAGAAAATATTTGCAAACGAAGCAACTGACAAAGGATTAATCTCAAAAATATACAAGCTGCTCATGCAGTTCAATATCAAAAAAAACAAACAACCCAATCAAAAAATGGGCTGAAGACCTACATAGACATTTCTCCAAAGAAGATATACAGATTGCCAACAAACACATGAAAGGATGCTCAACATCCCTAATCCTTAGAAAAATGCAAGTCAAAACTTCAATGAGGTATCACTTCACACAGGTCAGAACGTCAATCATGTAAAAGTCTACAGAGAATAAATGCTGGAGAGGGTGTGGAGAAGAGGGAACCCTCTTGTACTGTTGGTGGGAATGTAAATTGATGCAGCCACTATGAGAACAGTACGGAGGTTCCTTAAAAAACTAAAAACAGAACTACCATATGACCCAGCAATCCCACTACTGGGCTATACCCTGAGAAAACCATAATTCAAAAACAGTCATGTACCACAATGTTCATTGCAGCACTATTTACAATAGCCAGAACATGGAAGCAACCTAAGTGTCCATTGACAGATGGAAATGGATAAAGAAGATGTGGGACATATATACAATGGAATATCACTCAGCCATAAAAAGAAACGAAATTGAGTTATTTGTAGTGAGGTGGATGGACCTAGAGTCTGTGAAACATAGTGAAGTCAGAAAGAGAAAAACAAATACCCTATGCTAACACATATATATGGGATCTAAAAACAGAAAAGGTTCTGAAGAACCTAGGGGCAGGACAGCCTTAAAGACTCAGACGTAGAGAATGGACTTGAGGGCACAGGGAGAAGGAGGGGCAAGCTGGGACGAAGTGAGAGAGTGGCATGGAGATATATACACTACCAAATGTGAAATAGATAGCTGGTGGGAAGCAACTGCATAGCACAGGGAGATCAGCTCAGTGCTTTGTGACCACCTAGAAAGGTGGGATAGGGAGGGTGGGAGGGAGACTCAAGAGGGAGGAGATTTGGGGATATATGTATATGTATAGCTGATTCACTTTGTTATAAAGGAGAAACTAACACACCATTGTAAAGCAATTATACTCCAATAAAGATGTTAAAGAAGAAAAAAAAACACATGACTTCAGGGGTCCTAAAAGTTCATACTCCCTCTCCTTAATTGTAACTGGCAATAAAATAATAGTAACAACCACACACACTCATGCAAATTCTTGGTATCTTCACTTATGGCTACTGACCATGGTCAAGTTGTTGATACTGTCTGTGTTGTTTCAGTTTCCACAATGAGTATAATAGTAATAAATAGTAGTGAAATGGGACTTCCCTGGTGGCGCAGTGGTTAAGAATCCGCCTGCCAATGCAGGGCACATGGGTTCACACCCTGGTCTGGGAAGATCAAGGCCTGCAGACCCTCACTTTCACCCTGATTTCTCCCTCTTTTAAATACCTAGACCTCCTGTTGCCTGCACCATTTATGAGGCATTTACCACGTATTTATTCTTTTATTCATCCAGCAACTCATGGGCTAGGTACTGCGAACATAGAAGTGACTAAAACAGATACAGTCACCACATTCATGGGTCCTATGGCCTGGGGAGGGAGACAGACATTCAACAAACGAGCAAGCACGTAATTATTTAATCCAGCTGTGCTAAGTGCTATCAAGACAAAGTGTGGCATGCACTGAGAACCTGTCACAGAGGAAGCTCACCTAGCCTGCAGAGTCAAGAAAGATTTCTTTGAGGAAGTGACATTCAAATTGAGGCTTAAAGGATACACTGCTTTCTACTGTCACCATAGACAATAAATGTTTATTTAGGATCTGTAACCTAGGTGGACTGTCAAGGCACATGTACTTACAGAAAAAATAGCCGCAGGAGATAGCACTACCAAGGGAACAGAATGTACCTTCTACCGATGATTGGAATCCCTGAAGGTTAGAGGCTGTCTTAGAAACATTTTATATAAAGTATGAGATTTGAGCAGGGCCTTAACTGGAAAGGTGGAACTAAGACAAGGATGGGGGAAAAGAGGAATTCTTGATAGGGGAAAATATAAACATATGGGCAGAGATAGGAAAAGGAAAGACATTTAGACAGGTTGCTTGAATCAAGGAGTGACATAGGAAAGTAATTAAAGACAAAGAGTGGGGTCATAGAGGGGCTTGCTTTATCTTACATGGAATTTTCTTCCTTCTTTGAAGGAATGGCCTTCTTTGAGACTCTCATGAAAGCCTTGGACCCCTCCTCATAAGAAAGAAAGAAAAGAAAAGAAAGAAAAGAAAAGAAAGAAAGAACGAAAGAAAGATAGAAAGGAAGGAAGGAAGAAGGGAGGGAGGGAAGGAAGGAAGAAAGAAAGAAAAAAAGAAAGGAAAGAGCATTCATAAAGATGCATACAATTTCAGGGGTTCACAATCCCCCTGAACTCCCATTTAGGAACCCCTGCTATAAGCAAGTAGCACTGAAAGGGTGTGAGTGAAGGAAAGGCAGCACGTTTCAGACCATGTTTAGAAGCCTTCACTTTCCTGAGAGGCTAACAGCTGTTGGCAGTGAGGTTAATTGAGAAACTATTGCAATACAATGCAAGCTAGAGCTCATACCGCCCTAGGCTAAGGTAGCAGCTTTAGGCACTCATTAATTAAGTAAACTAATATTTATGGAGAGCTCACTCTGAGACAGGCCTGGTTCTATTAATGAAGAAAAAAAGATCACTACTGTCAAGGAGCTCCAAGCTGGGCAGGATCAGAAAGGTAAGCAACCACAGACGTCGAGGGAATCAGGGCAGTAGCAGATTGTCTTACCCAGAACTTGCCACTGCCCATTCCCTACAGAATTAAGTCAAAGTCTTTAATATCATGTTCAAGGCATTTCACAAAATAGCCACATCTCACTTTTCTGCTGTCATTTCCACTTAGGCCCGCATGACAGCTTCTTTCAACACGCACCTGCACCCTGCAGGGTGGCCACACGGGACTCTTGACTATCTTCTGACACTGCTTTGCCTTTTCCTGCCTCTGTTCTATCAGTATTTTCCTCCCACCAGCTGTGCCTGGTCAAATGCCTACCCATTACCCAGGCTTCAAGGCCCAACTGAGGTGTTGCCTTCCTTGAAGCTTTGTGGAGTCTCCCCATTCATTCTGCCCTGATTTACTGTGTGTGCCTCACTCTCCCCCAGTACTCAGTAAGCTGGAGAGGGCAGGGTGTCATCCTTTGATCTCATCCTGGGAAGTGCCCAGTTCCTGTGCTGACAGGTGCTGAATATATACACTGAACCGAAAGGCAGGGGCTTGGTGAGAGAACAGGGCCAAGGGAGCTTTGGGAGCCATCATCCAAGCCTTGGTGGTTGGCATCAGAAAAGGTAAACTTCCTATTCACCTCCTCCTGGAAGAATTCACCCTGTAGGGAGGGAGGGAGGCCATCCCCGGCACACACCATGTGCTCAGTAAATATGGGTTTAAAAATATAGGACATTCATATCCAGGTAACTTAGATCACCCTGTTTATAATGATGGCGGTTCCCACAGGCTGAGGATAAATTCTACTCTCACAATTACCAGTTTTGGATGCAGACTTCCACATTTCTACTGGATTATTATTGTTGCTGTTTAATTATTAAGAAAAGAGCTTACTTGCAAAAGCCAAATGGTTATAAAGCCTAATCATCCTTGGAAGTATTATAGGGTCACTCGAATAGCTCTTGCTTTCAATTCTTTAACAACTGTGGATCGAACCTCATTGTGCCATTACCTCACCTTTGTTTGCACTATCAAAATACGCAAGACGTTGCCAAGGACGACTGAATTCTTTGGCTCGACCGCAGCTGTAACAGGATGGGTGCACATTTCCCTCTTTGGGGTACGAGGGGATGTGGGTGCCTTCCCAGGCCAACCGTGCAAAAGGAAGAAGTCATGCCTGACTGAGGGGGGCTAGGCAGAAATCAAGGTCCTAAAATGAACACTCACCAGGGCAGTGCCAAGTCCCAGCAAGGGCCGCGTCTCCTCAACTTTACTGAAGCAGCGGCGGGGCGCAGGACCCCCTCATCCGTTAGTCTGGGTGGCGCTCTGCCCTCTGACCTGGCGCTCACCACCCGCCTCCTCGCGGGGCCGCCCTTCGCAGGTGCGCAGAGCTTCTTACGCATCGTCTTCCCGCCTTGTAGCCGCACCGCCCCCCCCCCCCACGCCCTGGGACCGAGGACGTGCCGATCCGATTGGTCGAGGGCGGCGGGGGCGGGTTCGGAGCACCCGGGGAAGCCAGGGGCCAAAGCCGCTGGCGGGGCTGACTGCGCGCATCGGGAGTGCTGGGTGCTGAGTGACCCCGAGGACTCGACTGACCCGCCCGAGCCGGCTCAGGATGAGGACGCGCTGGTCCACCCCTCTCCGTGCGGCGGAGCTGCTCGTGCTGCTCCTCCCGTGCTTCGGTCTGGTGGAGCCCTCTGGCCGCTCAGGTAACCGCGGGCGCGTCCGCTCGCCGGCCGGCTAGGGACCTCGACGTTGCCAGGCCGGCTGACTTTCCTCAGTTCGGGTTAGGGCTGCGCTCCGGGGTCACGTCACCTCTGCTTTGCTAGGGGCTGGAGCCGGACAAGTGAGCCGAAGGGAGGTCCGGGGAGAAGCAGCTCCATTACCCCCCGGGGTCCCGGAGGAGGGCGGGGTGGGGCGTGGGAGCGCCGGGCTTTTCTCGTGCTGAGGGCGAGGAGTCCACCGTAGCGGAGGCACCCAGAGCCTTTTCAGAACGAGGCTCCCGCCCCTTCCTCGTCCTCTCTCCTCTAAAATCTTGCTTCCCTAGAGTATAGGGCTCCTTAACACCACCACCCCCCCAAGCCCCATCCCGCCCATCTCGCCCCTCGTCCCTTGGTCACCTTGGCCACTCAATGTCAAGAGGAGCTTTCCACCCACAGCGCCAGAATAAGTAACGATGCCCTGACTTCACTGCGCTCATGGTGCACATCAAAAAGCCATGTCTCCTACAGTGACCATGGCCGTGACTCTGTTATGATGCCCTCCCCCAGTGCCTCGAGCAGCGAGCGTTTCTTCTACTTGGCTTATCAGCTCCAGACGACCGCCCCATGCCCTACCCCAGAGGCCGGTGGTCCCGCGGTGGAACTCAGGTTGCTTGCCCGGAGACCTCCTGCCTGTCGCTTCAGAAGCAGGACCAGGATCAGACACCCTTCGCTGATGCTCTGGGCAGTGCTTGCCGCACCAACCCCTTCGCAGCACCCGGAGTATGCTTTTACTTTCTCTTTTTGCCTTGGCCAAAGGTGTGCTGAGGATTTTGTTTCTTAGTCTGGCCACTTAATAGGCAATCCGTGAGCCGTCCCTACCTATTATTTCCGTCATCTTGTCTAGATGAGGAAGTAAAAGATGGTTGAGGGAGTTTTTGAAAAGCTTCAGTTTGCTTGTGGCATTTACTTTCTTTGCAGCTAAACTAAGTTACTCTCTGAGTTATAGTTTGTTCAGAGTATGAGTGGCATCGTCTTATCTACATCCAGAACTTTTTAGTTGACCTTGCTCTGATTCACACTTCTGTGTTCTTTGATCCTCCATGTTGGAAACTACCTAAAGGCCTTTACTGCTGTGAGAATTCTATTCTGCCTGCCCCATAATCCAGGGAGAAAATTTTCACCGCAGCGACTAACTATAGTCAAAACACTCTAGCCTTTCAATCACTGTACTCTTGGTTTCCATCTACATTTGCTTTAGTCTTATCTGTTTTGTCTCCCCCATAGAACTCAAGACTTCCTTCATTTTTGCAGTCTCTGCAATCCCTGGCCTTTCTCATTAACCCAAAGCAAAGAGCACCAGCTTAACGCCATTCTTCCTGCACTAGGTCCTCGCAGGTATTTGTTTTCCTGCATCCTTCCCCACCTTGAGCAGCTGCTCTGATCAGCTTACACACACCATCAGACCAGACTTGTGGCCCTGTTAAGGGAAGCGCTGGAATTTTGAAACCCTAGCCCCTTGGGTAGCTTGTTGGCAGTATGCCGGCTTCATGATGCTGGTGATGGCGTGCACTCCATCACATGTACGCAGCTAGGTTTGCGCAGGTGGTCTCCATTGCTCAGACGCTGGCGGAGTACCTCTGTGTCCTTGGGGAAATGCCAATTGCTTAGTTAACTTTTTTTGCCTCCTTGGAGGGCCAACAGCTTGAAGTAAACTAATTCTTCAGGGACTTCTGAGGTTCTCACCAGCCCGCACCACCCAGTCTGAACCCCATGACTTTCTGACTGCTAGTACACTGATGTGGACCCAGGTGTCACTGTTTTTTGTTTGTTTGTTTTGGCTTTATTTGGCTGCTGCACGCGGTAGGACCTGTTCTTGAACTGGCAGATCCAGACTTCTGAGTCTCTCCTAGTGTACACTCTGTGCACACATGGTAGCAACTCCACAAAATGCTTAACAGTGTGGGCTGTGGAAGTTCCCCTGAAACTAAAAAGGCTGCAGTCTTCATCCTTCTTGCCTTCCCAAGCCATCTCTTCTCCATTTGTCTGTGGTTACAAAATGTTGAGGTCCAGCTTCTCTTTGGAATGTGCAGAACTCTTTGGTTTAGGGCTTGTCACAAAGGAGTTACTTCACAATCAGGCAGTAAGAAATAGTTTTCCTGTGATGGTCTAAAAATTCATTTTCAATTGTGATAATGCTATGTAGCCACTTCCTCTCAAACACCAGTAAAATGTTTATATAAAACGAAACATTCAAAAGTGCTGCTAGAGGTGTTGAGGCTTCTTTTCATCAACCTCTGTCTTTTAGACTTGTCCCAATATTGTATTTGTAGGTAAATATTAAAATTCCATTTAGGGCCAGTATAAAGTGAACAAGATGCCATATAGGGCTATCAATAAAGAATCAGTGTTATAAATTGCTCTGCAATCACCTTTTCAAAGTGTAATACATTTCTGATATATGTCATAGACCCTTATTAAACAAATTTTCTAAATAAATTATTTTCACACTTTCTTAGTTCTTCTTCCCACTCTTCAACCTACCCTCCCAATAGGGTCACAAGACTGGGGCAGACTGAACGCTTCTTCTTAAGGATAAAGAAAGATAGGGGAAAACATCATGAGTACAAGACTCTCCCTAGGTTATGTATTATGTACGAATGCTTACACATACATCATGTATGAAGGCTAATAACAAGTTTCCTTAAATCATATCAATAATTAATGTATTTGCTAAGTGATCACTATAGGTGTCAAGCATTGATATTACATACTTGGTTAAAAGACAGATTTAGAATGAGGCAAGTATCTATAATCACAGATGTTTGCAATTAGGTAAGAAGCTTGGCAATTCCTATTCAATGTAGCTACTCCACACCTCTCCTGTAGTCTTTCAGAGGTCCTACAAGCTTGTTAAGTCCATGGGTGTCCTAAAAGTTAAACATACAGTAAATGGGAAAGGTTAAATTTTTTTTCTCTTCTAAAGAGTACTTATAAAGCAGCACTGTCACCTAAGTGCACATGCCCAATACAGACGGAATTCAAATGACCTAAAATTCTACTAGCACGACATAATAAACTTGTGGACATCTGTTTAAGAACAATATGCAGTGAACTTAGCACAGACCTGTAAAGCCTACAAGCCTAGAAAAACTCAGTTAGTAGAAGCATAGGATGTTAGTACTGGAAGTGACTTAGGTTTCTTATATCCACTGCTTTCATCTTACATTTGGAGATTAGAAGACCCTGAGGAGATTAACTGACTTCCCCAAGGTCTCCCAGCTAACCAATAGCAGAGGTAAGTCTTCAGTCTAGGACCCGAACTCCTTATTCCACTGCTCTTTCCACTATTCTAAGAGTCGTAGCTAATCCATTGCATTCTGCAAAGGCAACTTGGAAAATCTAGAACTCCAGATTGCAAAGGTAGGCAAAGCTGGGGTCAAAGGGCACAGAGCGAAGTGCCCAGGAAAGATTATAAAGTGCAGGGAGATTATAGGGCAAGAGAGGGGATGGTTCCAGCAGGGGTGGCCACCGCCCGCTCTCCTGCAGAAGCAGACTTCTTTTTTGCTGCGGTAATTCGTGATACTTTGGAACCCAGGAGAGGTGAGAGGGAATAGGTTGGGAAAGAGGTACATCACAGTCTGATAATCTTCTAAAATAGTACATTTTCCTTTTTTTGTTAACTATCCTTCCAAGCTGTGCCCATAAAGTAGAGAATGGCAGAGTGATATCAAAGAAGAGTGAGGGATGGAAGCTGCTATCCAAACAGATCTAGCTGCAACCCTAGGCAGTATTTTAAAATACCAATTTGAAAGCAGAAATAAAGTTTTAAAGGATTTTGTTCTTGTTGTTCCTGTTGTTTCTCTTGGTGCTGCTACTGCTTTTTTTTTTTTTTTTTTTTTTTTTTTTTGCGGTACGCGGGCCTCTCACTGTTGTGGCCTCTCCCGTTGCGGAGCACAGGCTCCGGACGTGCAGGCTCAGCAGCCATGACTCACGGGCCCAGCCGCTCCACGGTACGTGGGATCTTCCCGGACCGGGGCAGGTAGCCGTGTCCCCTGCATCGGCAGGCGGACTCTCAACCACTGCGCCACCAGGGAAGCCCCTGCTACTGCTATTTAAAACAAACAAAACTTCCGTCCAAAGTTCAAACTGGAATTGGACTTACTTTTATAGTTGTTATTTGCATGGTGAAATTTCCTCTCAAGGCCTTAGCATGAGAATTTTTAACTCTGCAAGCCTGTGAATTATTACTAGAAAAGGTGTTTAGTGTTAGTAAAACCACTGAATGTGAGGCTGGTATCAAAGCGAAAGTGCCTTTTGGGAACTAAAATCTTACAGCTCCTTCTGCTGAACCCTTTGGTTCATTGACAGAGATTGCTTACGTTTGTCTAAACTATTTCAGCTCACCAACATGAGGTTCTGTGCTATACCTTCAAAAAGTGTTTCTTTGTCGGAAAATGTTTCTTTGTAAAAGCACTGACCAAATTGTTCAATTGTGGTTTTCTGTAACATGTGACTCTTGCTTCACAAACTCAGGTATGCAAGAAGCAGTGTACTACTTTATTTTCATAAAATCAAATTAAGTTTTGTTCTGAGGTCCCATTCTGCCAGATTAACAGAAATTCAGTTTCTGTCACTACTGAGGTCTTCCCCAGCTCATGCAAAGCTGCCAGGGAAGCATTCAGGGAGATCCCTCCCTTTGCCCTCAGCTCACACTGATTACTTCTGAGTTTCCCGTTGTCCAAACCTACTGGGTCTTGAATCCTGTGGCTCAGGTGATTTCTGGAGCTCAGGTTTGACCTTCCCAGGCGATCCAGGTGGTCAGTCCCCACAGCCCCTCCCCAGGGGCATCCTGTCACCTTCCTGGAGGTTAAACAGTGGAGCTTGTCATAGGTCCCCCTACCGTCAGAACCCAGGCCACCATTTCCTCTCGTCCTTTTATCTCACTATTCTACTTCTACCCTATTTCCTCTGAGACACATTAATGTCATATAATAATTTACTCTGCTGTAGTAGCCAAAGTGTAGGCAAGACAGAATTGCAGTCCTGAATAAGCTCAGGATAGTTTTCATTGACTACAGGTCACTTATCTAAAGAAGGTGAAAACTAAGGAGCGTCTTCATCTTATTAAATAAGGGGGAGAAATAGTTCACTGAATGGCAATAACAAGTATGCATACTATTCTAAGTGCTTTACATGTATGAGCTCATTTTATCCTCACATCTACCCTATGAAGTACTGTTTTACAAAGGAGGAAGCTGAGGCATAGCAGGTAAATAACATCCTGATCACATGGCCGGTAAGTAGCAGAGGCAAGCTATAAACCCAGGCAGACTGGCTCCAGAGCCCATGCTCTTACACAACACTGAACTGCCTCTCCGGCTCTCACTGTCCTCCGACCTTGTGTAGAGCATTACAGTTTATACAGCTTGGAGGGTCTTAACAGTCCAGGGGTGCTCAGACTCTCCTTAGCAAACAGGGGCCAGGGCACATCAACCACATAATTCAGAATCCTGAAATGTCTTTTCTGCTTGTCTTGTCTCAGGTGATGATTCATTCACCATCGTTAATGAAAACACAGGCAAGTGCATCACGCCACTGAATGACTGGATAGTAGCAAAGGACTGTGATGAAACCAAGGACATGTTGTGGAAGTGGGTGTCCCAGCATCGCCTCTTTCATTTGCAATCCCAGAAGTGCCTTGGCCTAGACATTACCAAACCCGTGGATTCCTTGAGAATGTTCAGCTGTGACTCCAATGCCATGCTGTGGTGGAAATGTGAGCACAGCTCTCTGTACGGAGCTGCCCAGTACAGGTTGACTCTGAAGGGTGGACACGCCATAGCAAGTACCAATTCATCTGATGTCTGGAAAAAAGGAGGCTCAGAGGAAAACCTCTGTGCCCAGCCTTACCATGGTGAGTACTGGAGAGGCACTTTGACTCACTTGCTGCTGTATTTGGTGAAAGTGGCCTTGAACATGTACCACTGACCACAAGGAGAATCATACACTTGTGAGGGGAGTGAGCTGGTGTTTAGTTCCAGACACCGATGTCAGTGCCATTTGCTCCCTTTAACAGGCAAGGCTAGGAGAGGTTAGGTGCCTTGTCAGAGGTCTTGCAGCCATTCTGTGGCACCCTGGGATTCGAAATCTCTCCGATGCCTGAGCATATGTACTTCCTATGACTACATCCTGAACTCCAGAGAAAAGGAAATGTTAGAGTAACAGGAAGTCCTCTACACAGGATAAAAGTCAAATGATCTAGTAAAGTTGAACCTATTCTAAGTTAAAAAAGAAGAAAGAGAAAGGGAAAAAAAAGGAAATGAATTTTTTCTTGTCTGCAGATTTGGATGTAATGGAAAAACTTTAAGAGTCTTGCGGGCTTTACTTTTATTTTTGGCATGGCTATCACACTTTGATGTTTGTATTTATGATTTAACATTTTAACAGTGGACTTTTTCCTCACTTGCTTCCAAAAATAAGTATATGAATACAGATCTTCCTCCACTAACAATGGGGTTATGTCCCTATAAACCCATCGTAAGTTGAAAATATCATAAGTCAAAAATGCATTTAATACATTTCTAATGAACATCATAGCCTGGCCTACCTTAAATGTGCTCAGAACACTTACATTAGCCTACAGTTGGGAAAAATCATCTACCACAAAGCTTATTTTAAAATAAAGTGTTGAATATCTCATGTAGTTTATTGAATACTGTACTGAAAGTGAAAAACAGAATGGTGTGTGTCAGTTGTTTACCTTCATGACTGTGTGGCTGACTGGGAGCTGTGGCTGCTGCTGCCCAGCATCATGAGAGAGGATTGGACCATGTACTGATAGCCCAGGGAAAGACCAAATTCCAAGTATGGTTTCCATGGAATGAGTACCGCTTTCACACCGTCACAAAGTCGCAAAATCATAAATCAAACCATCGTAAGTCTGAAACTGTCTCTGTTGCCTTTGGGGGAGCCGATCATGAACTTTGTTTTGAGTCTAGAGACTCAGTTATAACAAATTTCTGAGTTTAAAAAGAAAGTAGATTCATTTTTTTAAACCTCTAAATGTAAATTACCCAAGCAAATCTTTTTTTTTCATTATGTTGCTCTAACTTACATCAAATGCTGGTGCATATATATATGTATATATATTTAATTATCTAAGTCTTAACTATGCTCTTCTTTGTACATTTACATAGCTTTACAGAGATTTTCCTCTTCTCTTAAGCTAAATCTGGCCTCCCACTCTTCTTGTTGTCTGCACAGTTTTTTCTCCTAGGGGAACCTCTTTCTGTTTCCTAGTGAACATGCAGCAGCTTCTGAGATGTCAGGTTCTGCTGTTATGGGAAACATTAGAGAATCAGAGATGGGATTTTCCTTTTCTTCAGTCCTCAGCCCTTACGTAGTTGAAAAGTCTGCTTCTGCTAGCCACCTTCCTTCTAACCTTAAAGAGCAACTGCTTTCTGGATACCACTTAATGGCAAGCTTAAATTTTGTGCTATAAAAGCCTTTCTGTAACTTGGCAGCTAAGAGAAAACATGGAACCAAACAAATTGCCTTTTGAACTGGATTTGACTTGTTTCCTTGTATTTGTTCAAGGATTAGAAAAGATCATTTTCTTGGCAGGGCTCTTTCTGTCTCCTGCTCCTAATTCTTTTGAGGGAAATAGTTGTAATTATAAATTCCCTCAGTCCCCAAAATGCCTTTATTTCAACGTAACTGGTTTTCTTGGTAATCCTATGTGTTTTATTTTATGCATTTATAATATTCTGCTGAGAAGGGGGCTCGTGTGCTTCACATGGCTGCCAAAGTGATCAGTAGCACAGAAAAGATTAAGAACTCACCTAGGAGACTTCCATGGTGACGCAGTGGTCAAGAATTCGCCTGCCAATGCAGGGGACACGGGTTCGAGCTCTGGTCCAGGAAGATCCCATATGCCGTGGAGCGACTAAGCCTGTGCGCCACAACTACTGAGCCTGCACTCTAGAGCCCGCGAACCACAACTACTGAGCCCACACACCTAGAGCCAATGAGAACAACAAGAGAAGCCACTGCAGTGAGAACCCGTGCACCGCAATGAAGAGTAGCCCCCGCTCGCCACAACTAGAGGAAGCCTGTGCATAGCAATGATGACCCAACACAGACAAAAATATGATTAATTAATTAATTAATTTAAAAACAAACAAAAGGAACCCACGTAGGGTGTCACCCCAGAGAAAGCTAAACAGTGCTCACCAGCAAGAGCCCGTAGGCATAGAGTGTTTCTTGACCTTAGCAAATACAGTATTTGGAACACTAAATTTCCAGATAAGAAACTTAAAAATTTCTAAGAAAAGATGCATGTAGTCCTGACTTATTGACATATACCTCGAGTTTTAACATGAACCGAGGCCAGGGCCAAACGTGCCTCTTCTTCATTCCTCTCCAGGTGACTTGTACCATCGAAGTTGCATATGTCAGAAATCTACAAGTCACTCTAGAGTTGCCCTGCTTTCTTCTCCCACCATTCAAATTCAATCAAATATTAAGTCCTGGCAATTCTACTCTTTTAAATTTATGCAGTCCCTTCCTGTTCTTGGGTTGGAGACTGCTGTCTTAAGTTAGGAACTTCCCCTAGGACTGCGCTCTCAGACTCTTCATGTTGGTCCCTGCCCCCTCCTTCCTGTCTAATTGTACAGAATAAGAAAGATAAGATACCTGAGTTCAACAAAATGAAGTTCAAGGTAACCCAGCTTGTTACAGCAAAGCTAAGGCTCAAAACTAGCATTGTGTTCCCCAAATTTAGCTTCTTTTTTTTTGGGCCTCTCACTGTTGTGGCCTCTCCCATTGCGGAGCACAGGCTCCGGACGGGCAGGCTCAGCGGCCATGGCTCATGGGCCCAGCCGCTCCACGGCACGTGGGATCTTCCCAGACTGGGGCACGAAGCCGTGTCCCCTGCATCGACAGGCGGACTCTCAACCACTGCGCCACCAGGGAAGGCCAAATTTAGCTTCTTTATTTCTCCCTTGGCTTTTGCTGTATAATTTCTTTTTTTTTTTACCTCTGATATAAGAACATTTATCTCTCATTGTGTCCTGGGTTACCTCTCTCTCCAACCCCCATCCTGTGTGAGCCATGTTTCTCTCAGAGAAAAATTTTAGCTGTATAAATTTTATGAATAAATTGCTCTTGACTAGCATCCAGGTATGCATTTATATCATTAAGATATCTTGACCTCACTAGCAGTCTTCAAGTTTTGAATGTTTGGTGAATCATGCAGAGGAAGTAGACTTAGTGGAGGGGTGGCTCTAGAAGTGTCTAAAGTCTGAGCAACTCAGAAGGCTGCCGAGCTCTCTAAACATTGAAACTATTTTGTCTTGTGCTACCAAAGAGTTTAATGTTAGTTTTCCAGGACTTCCCTGGCAGTCCAGTGGTTAAGACTCTGTGCTCCCAATGCAGGGGACACGGGTTTGATCCCTGGTCGGGGAACTAGATCCCGCATGCAGCACCATGCGGCCAGAAAAAGAAAAACGTTAGTTTTCCATGTAAGCATCTCATCTCACACATTTGTGCCTATCGTAGAATAAGCTGCTGTTTTAAGGCTGCCATCACCATAAATTCATACATTCAGAGAAGATTCTTCTCGAGAAAGCCTGTGTCTCTGGGGAGACGCTTGGGACTTAAGAGGTCCAGTAGCATCGAACAATGTGTAAGAATAAAACTAACACAGGATTGTGAAGCAGTTATACTCCAATAAAGATCTATTAAAAAAAAGAACCCTTAGTGAGTAGTTAGCATAATTTAGCTGCTGCTCTTGTGGTGGTTGTTCCATGTTATCATTCTTCAAAGCATATTGTGAACAGGAGAGCGTTTTAATTGAAGCCCAGCTTTGAGCTATGACACTAACTTGGAACCTGAGAAAGCAGCCATTGATGTCACAAGTTGTCCTTATATGTCAAGGACTCTAATCAGAGAGTCAGTTCTCATCCCTGGCACAGCTGAATGACTGAATGTTTCACTTAACTTTGCAAAAATGGGGATTTCACAAACAAGTGTAATACTTGCCCTACTGATCTTGTGGGCTTATGGGAAAGAACAAGTGAAAGTACTTTGTATTACAGAAACACAAGGTTTTAACAAAAAATCCCTGATGGTTCTACAAATGATAGTCATTGTGCTCAGGGACTCTCCTTTTAAGTGCTGTAATTTGGGAAGAGAAATCGGTCATGAGCTATTGGGAGTTTTGGTATGGTTAAAAATAAAACATGCTAATAAGCAGAATCCCTATAAAATATAAGGTCAAATTACTCTTTAACAGAAGTACACTGTTCAAAACCATTTATATGTCAGAGGAAAACCCAATGTTCCTTAAAAGATTGTTTGCAAGTAAAAGCATCTAGATTACTCTTCCTTTTGCTGTACTGCTGCTTAATACATTCTAAACTGTCAAATTAAGTCTCACACTTAAGTTAAATGAACATTTGAGAATAATAAAGGATATGGAATCAAATTCTACCTTAAGCACACTTTCAAGCAAACCTATGAGACATTTTGAGGGGCCCTAATAGCCTGGTAAATGATGCTAAGATCTGATTACTATGCTTTACCTAATAGTCATTATTTGATCTGGTAACAACCACGGTTTTAAACAAATTAAGGCTATGGAAAAAAGTGAGCGAGGTAGTCACAAGGTTAGCTGTTCTATAAGACACCTCTCCAAAAGAACTGTTATCAACATAAGTATTTAGCACTTCCTCCAGCATTTCCAGACGTATTTGAGGTTAGAATAATTTTTCAGTTCCTCTCTGTGTACCAGAGGAAATTGTTAAAAGGAAAAGCTAGTTCTGCTACCTTGCTGGTCACCAGCTGGTTCCATGACTGCCTAGCTGAAGCTGGTTCTTCTTTCAGAACCTGAATTACCATATCCTGCCCTCTCCAAGAGACTGCTGAGAGACTCAGCAGCCCTTCGTCCTCCTTCCTCAAAATGCACAGCCTCAGTTCTACCACCAGACTGTAAACAACAGGGCTATTTGTGCATCTCTCTAACTGCACAGTTAGTTTCAAAGTCCGCAACCAGCCTCAGTGATTCCAAGGTATTTTTCTAGCCTCACTCTTACTAAAGAAAATAGAGTTTAAGTTTAATCTCAAGCGGAGCACCCCTTCTGGTGAAGTACTCTGCTACCCGCAGTAGTCAGTTGATCCTTACTTGGTAAAGCTGGAATCTTTTAGCTCTTCATCGTATCACAGTTAATGAAGCTTTACATGGATCATCTCATAGAATCTCACGAACAACCCTATGAGCCCCATATCATTATTCCTAATTTGAAAATGCAGAAACTGAGACTGATAGAGGTCGGCAAGCTTGCCCACAGACACACAGATGATCAGTGGGGGAGCCAGCACCCATGCTCTGAATCTCCACACCATGCAGCCTACCCAGGTACTATATTCTCATACATGTGAAAACATAATCTTTCTTTCACAACAGTTTTAGAAATTAGTTAGCTAAAGCTGATTATCCAGTTTTTAACTCTTCTTTCCTCTACTTTCTCCCCAACCCACAGAGATCTATACTAGAGATGGGAACTCCTATGGGAGACCTTGTGAATTTCCGTTCTTAGTTAATGGGACCTGGCACCATGAGTGCATTCATGATGGAGATCACAGTGGGCCGTGGTGTGCAACCACCTTAAATTATGAATATGATCAAAAGTGGGGCATCTGCTTACAACCAGGTATGTATGGGCTGGTAAACTTCATATGTGGAAGGGAAAGGATACCATTCCTATGAGGCAAAAGGGAGAAGGAAGGGTCCATCGTGACTCAAAAATGACGAAAACAAATATCCTAGAGAAGGGGTATATATTTGAGGAAAGAGAGAGAAGTCGTGTGTAGCTAAGAACTTACTTTCAGAAGTAGGCCAGGAAGAAAACCAAGACAGGATGCTGTGATGGAAGACAAAGGATGAGGAAGTGTTCTATACCCCCAGATACCTTAGGAAGGGGAAATGGACCAGGCAGGAGCAGTCAGGAAATTGCTGTTGGCCTTTAATAGAGCAGTTTCCAAAACACTAGTGTTCAAAGAAGATGGGTGATAGTGGACTGAGGAAGCTTCTTTTCAGACGATGGAGACTTAAGTATGTTTATTGCCTGAGTAAAGAGCAGCGAACAAGAGACAGATATCCCTATCCCTCTCAAAATTGGTGACGTTGTTCCTTTTGCTGTACCTGTACGTTGGTCAAAGCATTTTTTCTAGTTGCTTCTTACTTGAAGCAAACTCTTCAGGGTGTGCTAAAATATTCATTGTTCTTTAGAAAGAGAGACCAAAGCAGCCGCTGCGTCACTATCCGGTATATAACCGAGACATATTTTCTCGATAATCTGGTGAGAATCACAGGGGATCATGGTACCTGACATGTGATGGGTGCCTAAGAAATATTTTTTAATGGGCAATAAGTTAAGAGAATCTACAGTAAATAGAAAGGAAAGAGCTCCAGGCCTAAGTAGTAATAGTTATTACTTAAAGTAGTAATAGTTATTACTTGGCACTGCCGAGTGTCAGGTACTATTCTGAGCATTCAGCCTTTCTTGACTCATTTAATCCTCACCCAGTTCTATAAAGTAGGTACCCTTATTTATCACCATTTTACAGATGAGCAACGTGAGGCACAGGGGAGTTAATTCATTTGCCTAAGGTCACATAGCTAATAAATTTCAGAGCTAGGATTCAAACCCAGGATATCTGGCTCTGAAGTCCTTGCCTCAAATAACTGTACTATCCTGCCTTATTCAGTAGTCAATCTGGTGGTATTAGTAATACCACCACCGGAGCTCAGCTCTCCTTAAGGGAAGCTGAGCTTCAAACTGCAGAGTCCTAAGCAACTTGAAGAAATTATATTGAGCCAATGGTTCTCAAACTTCAGGTTGCAACAGAATCACTTGGAGAGTTTGTTAAAGTACAGATTTCTGGGGCCTTGGTTGATGAAATAGCCTGTCTGGGTCAGACCATATTTGTGTGGAGCCGGGTGGAGATCCCAGGATTCCTGACCCTTATTCCCCTGTGTATTTATCCCATTCTACCTTGCTACCTTGACTGACATGTGTCTTGGTGCCTTTAGCCTACTTTGGATGGAAGGGGGGATTGTCAGTGCATTCATGTGACTCCCTTTCTACAGAAGAAGCAAGATTGTGAGTTTCTCAAACCTGAGAACTGCCAAACCATGGAGAATGTATTTTATAGCAAACACACTGCCCTCCTGCTGAAAGTTTCCAGATTTACAAGTGTTGGCCTTAGTGGTAACAAAGAACCTTTAGGCAATGCACTTGCAAATCCACCTATTTTGTTTTTACCAAATATCAGAACAACCTCTGTTGTTATTTAGGACATTCAGAAGTGGCTGAAGAAGCAGTGTATGCCATTCAGAAGATCAACAACACCAGACTTAGACAACAGTACTCTGGTTATAGCTTTGCCACAAACACCCCTATATCTTTGTTCCTATCTGTGAAATGAAGACATGACACAAAATGATCTCTAAGGGGCCTTCCAGCTTGAGAGTCCATAAGTTTGACTGGTTATGGGAGACCCTTTGGAAAAACCCCAAGTGAAACCTGGGATACGCTTGACATAAGTTATGTTGGTTTTTTCTTCTTGTTGGGAGCACATAGGAGGCTGTGAGTATATTTTTGAGCTAGTTGTATCAAGACCTACAAATCTTGTCCCAGAAAGAGCTTGAAGGTTCTTCATCTGAAATTATACATGCTTTTTAGATATTTGTTAAAGAAAATGATGTTCACATGCGTATCTGTAAGTTTATAAACACATATATGCACATATATATGTACATATAGATATACAATGCATGTATAATGATAGTTATATAATATTTGTCATATATTAAATCATCTATTAAAATATTAAGGAGAAAATGGACTGAGTTTCCCAAATAAGGTATCACTAGGCTTTAAATCTTGGGTACTTAAGCAGCATGTCTAAACACACACACATGCATATCCAGTGGTTTCACTGCAGGCCATGAGCAAACCCCTCTGCAGTCTGCCACCATCTTTAGGTGAGCTCAGGGGTTGAGCACAGTTGAAGACTCCTACTTTTAGGCAGAGGGTAGGCATGGGCTAAAACATGGCATTGTAATTGATGGGGGTAAAGGGAGGGTAGAAGATAGGAGAGTGGAAGCTTTAGCCAGCCTAAGTCATTTCCTGTCCTATGACTTCAGTTTTTTTGTGTAACCAAAGAATCAAAATGTTGTCCAGTAGAACAATAACAGCCTCCATTTTAGCATATCCTAAGAGTATGCAAATTGAATGGCAGTATTTGTAAGCATTCTAAGTAATAGACAACATTGTGCCCTTACTTTATGATCACTAACGTATCTTTTTATCAAAGAAAATGGCTGTGAAGATAATTGGGAAAAGAAAGAGGAGATGGGAAGTTGCTACCAGTTTAACACTCAGGCAACTCTTTCTTGGAAAAAAGCTTATGTTTCATGTCAGAATCAAGGAGCTGACTTACTGAGCATCAACAGTGCTGCTGAGTTAACTTATCTTACAGGTAGGTTTCAGTTGCGTGTGGTAGAGCAAATTGCTGTGATTGTAAAGGTGCTGTCTGCCTTCTGTTTGCATATCTAGGTATGTTGTTTTCTGCATATATTTATCTTTTCTCGGGATTTAAACTTCAACACCAAAGCCCACAAGTAAAAAATACTGAATATAATCCTATTCTGTCTATTGAAAATGCGTCTCATGATAGAGACCAAGAGAGGTTAATATTCAGAAAACTATGTGAGGTAGCAAGATTAAACTGCTACCTGAAGCCTAGGTGAAAGGATTTGAAGAAAGGTAAGCATTAAACTCTTTGAACATTGAACGGTAGAGAACTTGAGGAAGGTGGAGAAGGTGGCTGAGTCAGAGTAGATCACCTCAGTAAAAAATCTTCACACTTGAATAAATGAGTTCAGTTCCACATCCGTAGATTCAACCAATCATAGATTGTATAGTTCTGTAGTATGTATTTAGTGAAAAATCTGCATATAAGTGGACCTGCATAGTTCAAACCCATATTGTTCAGGGGTCAACTATAATTTAATCATCATTACAACACCATAAGACAAGTATTTTTATCCCCACTTACAGATTCGGGATTGATGTTTAGAAATAATATACCCAACATCTCAGAGCTATGAAGTACCAGAATTGGGATTTGAATATCAACATGTATAACTCCAGAGCCCTTGCTTTTTTACTATAGTACTTACTCCTCTTACATATCTTTTTTTTCTTTGTTTTCATCATTAAAAGTCTACTGGACTTTTACATTCCCACCAACAGTGTAAGAGGGTTCCCATTTCTCCACATCCTCTCCAGCATTTTTCATTTCTTGCCCTTTTGACAACAGCCATTCTAACAGGCATGAGGTGATGTCTCATTGTGGTTTTGATTTGAGTTTCCCTAATAACTAGCCATGTAGAACATCTTTTCACATGTATGTTGGCCATCTGTATGTCGTCTTTGGAAAAATGTCAATTCAGATCGTCCGCCCATTTTTCAATTGGGTTGTTTGTTTTTTGTTGTTGAAATGTATTATGAGTTCTTTGTATATTTTTGATATTAACTGCTTATAGGATAAATGACATGCAAATATTTTCTCCCATTTGGTAGATTGTCTTTTTGTTTTGTTGATAGTTTCCTTTGCTGTGCAGAAGCTTTCAGTTTTATATAGGCCAGTTTATTTACTTTTGCTTTTGTTTCTCTTGCCTAAGGAAACATATCCAGAAACATTGCTAACACGGGTGTCAAAGAACATACTGCCTATGTTTTCTTTTAGGAGTTTTATGGTTTCAGGTCTTACATTCAAGTCTTCAATCCATTTTGAGTTGATTTTTTTGTGTGGTACAAGATGGTGGTCTAGTTTCATTCTTTTGTACGTGGCTGTCCAGTTTTCCCAATACCATTTGTTGAAGAGACTGTCCTTCCTCCATTGTATGTTCTTTGCCCCTTTGTTTTAAATCAGTTGTCCATATATTCATGGCTTTATTTCTGGGCTCTCAATTCTGTTCTTTTGATCTATACATCTGTTTTTCCTGACAATACTCTACTGTTTTAATTACTATAGCTTTGTGGTAAAATTTGAAATCAGAGAGTGGCTACCTCCAGCTTTGTTCTTCTTTCTCAGGATTGCTTTGGTTATTTGGGGTCTTTTGTGCCTCCAGGTAAATCTTGTTTATATAAAATTTTGTTCTTTTCCTGTGAAAAACGTCATGGGCAGAACTTGAGAGTATTGTGTTAAGTGAAATTAGTCAGACGGATGAAGACAAATACTGTACGGTTCCACTCATGTGAAATATTTAAATAAAGAAATGAACAACCCAAACCAAACAAAAACAAACACTTAGATACTGAGAACAGAGCAATGGTTATCAGAGGGGAAGCAGGAGAGAAGTGGGTGAAATGGGTAAAAGGGGTCAACTGTATAGTGATGGATGGAAACTAAAATTTGGTGGTGAGCACGCTGTAGTGTATACACAAGTTGAAATATAATGTTGCGCACATGAAACTTCTGTAATGTTATAAACCTGTGTAACCTCAAAAAAAAAGTCTGCTGGTCTTTTGTCATGCTTTTCGGCTTAAGCTTTATTCAGACCTCTTTCTTATAGTTTTAACCATTTCCTGTGTTGTTCGGGACTTAAATAATCAGACGTCTTGAATAGAAATCTGTCAAAGAAGCATAATGGGCTAGTGTTTGGCAATGGAATTCTATTCCAGACCCCGCTGAAACCTTACAAAAAATATTGTTGAGAGTAGACAGGGCCAATAAATTTAAGTCTCCCAAAATACTGACATTTGGAAACTGATAGCTTCAATGAAGGAAAAAGGTGTCAAAGTGTGACTGTCAACACCATACCAAACAATCTAATGATGCATTTAGAGGAATAAATGTTGCAGGGTTCCTTTATGCATCAGTTTTCTTTAATAACACATAAAAGTGAGATAATGTGTTAAAGGACCCAGTTTTCCCCTATCCCTGGCCAGACACTCCCCACAGTTTTTGCATATCACTAATTTTAGAGGTACAGCCCTTTCTAGTGATCCAAGCTTCTCTTTCACTGTGAGTGCTCTTTAGGGATATCAGTATGCCTAATTATGATTGCTGGTTTCCTAAGGCCTAAGAAAGCTGTACTTTAACATCTGGAACATTTCTTGAAGTCCCTATTAATATTGTGTCCCTTCCCTGAAAACTACCATGTTAAACAGTGGGCTAGGAACAGTGAGGCCCACAAAAGTGAATCAGAGATTTTGTGATCAAAGTGCTTGATCTAGTCAGGGAAATAAGAGTTGTACCTACGCAGAGGATAGTGGAGAATGTTATTCCCAAAGGACCTCAGGGTTTCGCAGCTAGTAGTTAGGTGGGACTAGGGAATTTGCTGACAGAAATACAGCAGAATCAGCTCTCTTGATGATAAATCCCATGCAGTCTAAAAGAACTTTCTTTCTCTTTTGTGCCTGCCCTGCACCTAATTAGTTTGTTCCGATTTTGTTTTACTAATACAGGGACCTACGGTGGGGATTTGGTTTCCTCAGCCTCGCTGGATTCTATTTGAGAGTCTAATTCCTATGGCTCTGGCCTTCCCAGGGACCTGTAACCACAGATTCAACCCCAGAGCTCAAGGGAGGACTGAGAGTCCCCAGAGCAGGAACAACACATTTCAATTCTTTCTAATTTATCTCTGGCCTCAGGGGCTGCTCACTTTGAACTACCTTGATAGTGACCCAAGGCTAGAACACTCCTAGGTCAGGGCTCCTGCTGGCTGTGGCCTTTCTGATGTTCATCCCAGATGCATGACCATTATCAGGCCCTGCAGTTTCTCATTGTAGGAAGAGGAATAGAAATATAGGGTCATGTCGGAATAGGGGTGTTGGGAACAGTCAAGAGTATCTAGCTCATTGGACTCGTCCATTTGATTAGATATAGGAACTTAACGCTAGCGATCATCTGATTCTTGATGGCAAAGATGGGCATTGATAGAGTCTCAAATTGGTCAACGCCCTGCCAAACAATCTAATGATGCATTTGGAGGAATGCATCATAGCTTTCCTTGCCTGGACTCTATGAAGGAAAAAATCCAGCTCCAAATTGTCCAGGCCATATAAGAAATCCCTGCCCTTTGCATTTGCCCAACCAGGGCCCTTAAAATTTATCACACCCACCTGGCACGAGACACATAAAGAGCAGTCACAATTTTAAAATCTTACGATTCTAGTGAAGAATAAGTCATCATCAATACAGATCACAAATAGAACATTGTGATGCAGTAAACAAGAGCCTGACACCCTCCAAACATCATTGCATTCCACTGTAAATGTGTACTTGTCGTGTGCAGGTGAACGATAGGATTATTCATAGGAAGCAGTAGGATTATTCAGACTTCCTGCTGGGGGTATCTGGAAAGTCTTCATGGAAAAGAGGACATTGAACTTGGGATAGATGGGAAGGATTGGTCCTCTATAGTATCCCTGGTTAGAGATGAATGAAAGGAATTCCGAATGTCAGGGTATGGTTGAGTCTGGAGTACCATCAATATGTCATAGTTCCCAGGACCTCTTTAGGAATGCTGGAAAATCAATCACATTTACTAATGAAGAAAGATTTCGATTAGAGTAATTCCTCAAGGTCTTGCTGTGCCAGTGCTGGCAGCCTTCGCTTATGCTAACAAGGTGAAAGAGAAGGATAAATCCAGAGTTCCCTTCAGCATTCTCCTCAAGCCATCTACCCAAACATCCACCTTCTCCTTCCTTAGTAGAGAGAGTATCCTTGTCATCTATCTCCTTGAGAAAAGTGAGGTGAACCCTTAGTTTGTCACCCTCACACTTACAAATTTATCTATACTGTTATTTCTCCAGCTCGTTCAAGGTTAACTACTTCCTCCAAGCTCATTGTATCCACATCAACTGTTTCTTCTATCTCTTATACTTTTATCGACACTCACTCTATTAACTCTTCCCCAGTAGACTATAAACTTGTTTAAACTTCTACCATTAAAAATGTTTTCCCTAGACCCTGAAGCCCTCCCTCTATCTTTCACAGTGAAGCTCCTGGAAAGCACAGTGTATCCTTAAAATTCACTTTTTTTTTTTTTTTTTTGTGGTACGCAGACCTCTCACTGTTTTGGCCTCTCCCGCTGCGGAGCACAGGCTCCGGATGCGCAGGCTCAGCGGCCATGGCTTGTGGGCCCAGCCACTCCGCGGCATGTGGGATCCTCCCGGACCGGGGCACGAACCCGTGTCCCCTGCATCGGCAGGCGGACTCTCAACCACCGCGCCACCAGGGAAGCCCTTACAATTCACTTTTAACCTCACATTTATTCCTCACTGGAGTGATAATTGGGCCTCTGTCCTACCACCCTCTTCCCAGACTCCTACCCATCCCTTGGATGTTGGTGTCCAGGTTACTGCTCTTGGCCGCTTTTGTCTTTGCTCGTGCTATTTCTGCTTTACCCAGGGATTCTCCTCCACTCCCAGGTGTCAGTTACGGTGAAGTTACTTGTTTTAGGCATTTGGGTTCTAAAGTGTGAAAGTAAGGCAAAAATTACATAGAGTCAAAATTACCCTCAAAGAGCCCTTAAAGTATGGATATGGTTCTCTGCATGCAAATCACACAGATATATCTGATATGTATGATGGAACAAAATCCATACTTTAAGAATTATTTATATTTATATAATATATATGTTATGTAATATAGAATTGTATTTTATATTTATATATAGAGATACATGAATTATATATATAATACTATAATATATCATACAGAATTCTCTGGGAGGAATTGAGAAACTGTTATCATGTGTTTTATTGCTGGGAATATTTCAACAAATTTATAGAGATTCCAACCTGTTAGCTCTTCCTGTTTGTCAACATCATCTTTGTCTTCTGTAGACCATTTCATTAGTTGCTTTATCTCTTCTACCTGGCCTTTAATATCTTCAAATTCTTTGTGATGTCGATAAAGTCTCACCAGGTTCTTGAATAATGGTATTGACTTCCTTGACAGTGGTGTGAAAATCCTTACAATTGTTCGCACATTCTTTTTTTAATACACATGGCCCCATACGACAAGCATGACTGCATCCATTGCTTGTGAGCATGTGCACATTGAGTGGCATATCAGCACTTAGCTTCTCTATTTAAAGTATTTCTGCTTCTCTTTTTCTTTTATGCTAATGTCATCTAGTTGTCAAATAATAAATTTGAATGATGCATCTCATCTGTAACACGAGTGTGTGTGTGTGTGTCCCATTCTGTATCTCCAGCCTTAATGTCTCCTCTGGACTCTAGAGTTGTATATCCCTTGCCTAGCTCAGTACATATTTCTGAAACAGTACTGGTTACACGTCACCATTTGGGGATCCATATCTGTGTCCTACTAGATTGAAATTGTCATGAGGGCAGGACTTTATCATTTTGGTTTTTATGTCCTTAGTACCTGGCAAATGATATGTGCTCAACGAATTTAAACTGTCAGTCTGGAATATAATCAGACCTTCAAAACTCAGATATGTATTGGAAACTACTTTTTCTAAATCAGTACAAGAGGGTTAAAAATAGATAGTGAAACAGCTACTCTGAGAAAATTCTGTTCTTACTAGAAGAAAGGGAATTGGACAAGCTAATGGGAAAGCAGCATTGAATTAACTTAGCAGCCTTTGGGTTTCTCAATAGACTGCGGTTTTGTTGCCTCTCAGCATCACCTGCCTTTGTTGGATAGACAGCCACCTACAGGGTTCCTGCCTCATAATCAAGGCCTTCAGATATTTTTGCTATTAGTAAAAACTTAAGTCTGACTTAGATAATAACAGGTAATTTTGTCACTTTTTTAAAATGTGTAATTCTTACAGAAAAAGAAGGCATTCCAAGAATTTTCTGGATTGGTTTAAATCAGCTGTACTCTGCTAGAGGCTGGGAATGGTCAGACCACAAGCCATTAAACTTTCTCAACTGGGACCCAGGTAATTGCTCCCTCTTCCTCTTACTATGCACAGAGCACAAGCTTCAAAAAAAATAAGAGCTTCCCATCCCCTGAGAGCTTGTACAAATTTCAAACCTTATTATGGTTACCTCTCAGAAGAATATTCTTTCCTACACCCTTGTGATACCATTATAGGCAAGTTGACCCCCAGCATGGGCAACTGAGCATTTGTCCCTAATCTTTAGAGTGACCCTGCATTTTTAGATAGGAGCAGGAGCAGAATGAGCCCCACTACGTGGCCCAGGAACCATTCTGTGTCCCTAAGAGGACTTGACGTGTCCATGACTGACCCATGTTGTGTTTCATCTGCAGCTTAACTCTGATATGGAAATAGTTCCTCAAACTCTTGGTGTCTTCCACTGCAGCACCCAAGTGCTGACAACATAATGGTTATATTTTAATCACAAAAAAAGACCTTAAAGAAAATTTTATACTAAATAAACAAACCCTAACTCACTAACTAGCCAAAATGCCTTTTTTCCCCCTGGAAAGAAGGTTTAGTTACCTTTTTAAAAAATAAAACCATAGGCTTCTGACAAATGTAGAATGTAAAAGTTAACACTAACTTCAGTACCAAGATATTTTGCATACATATAAGAAAAACAAGCACAAGAAGATACCAATACATGGGGCATTTTAGTTAATGAAATTTTATAAGTAGTAAATAAATTTTCTATTATCTCAGTAAATAAAATCTTTAAAGAGAATTTAATCTTAAAGCCTTAAAGGCATGGCAGAATCATAAATCGGTATTTTTATTGTGTAGGGTAGCAAATTAAGAGCTCCTGACCACAAGATACGACATGCAAGTTGGTTTGGGGCAGAGGTTTGGTTTTGGGTTTGGTTTTTTAAATTAACTACAACAGATCAGAGTACTCCTTCCCCCCCCCCACCCCCGCCATATCCTGTATTTAAGAAGACATAGGTAAGCACGTGATTGTCCGTTGCAGCTTAAACATTTCAATTTAGTTGAAAGTTTTAACTATTTTATGAGTCCCCCTAAAAGCAGAAAATTAGGAATACAAGTTATTTTTTCTAACCACCACCCTTGCCCCCAACCTTCTTCTTTTAACTCTTTGAAAATCCTGCTGTTCAAGATGTGCCGAGTGCACCTGTAATTGGCAGATCAAGCTGTGCGAGAATGGATGCCGACTCGGGTCTGTGGCAGAGTTTTTCCTGTGAGGCTCAACTGCCCTACGTCTGCAAGAAACTGTTAAATAACACAGTGGAGTTGACAGGTACCTTTCTCACTTCCTCCAACAAAGAGGTCCCACAATTACAGTTTTGTGAAGTCAAGTGAATCCAGTTCAGATACCTGTTTTCCCCCTTCCTTCACCTGATACTGCCAGTGCAGGGGAGTATTTGGTTTTGAACCTGTGGTTAGATATTGTCAACTCCACATGAGTAAAACTTTGGTTTGGTGTATGCCCATGAGAAGGTAGAGATATTCTAGACAGGAAATATATTTCTGTTCACAGGTGGCTCTTCTTTCTCTAGAGCAGAGTGGTTCCCCAGACCAAGAGCATCAGCTTCACCTGTACCTGTAAGAAATGCAAATTTTTCAGGACCTACCCCAGATTTACTGAATCAGGAACTCTGTGGGTGGGAACCAGCTATCTGTGTTTTAAAAAGCCTTCCAGGTGATTCTGATACACACTCAAGTTTGAGGGCCACTGCTTTAAGGCCAGGTCTTACATATTACCTGCCTCTGTGGGAAGTAAAAAATGATGGACACGGGAATGTTCCCACCCCCTTCCCCACAATGCCCACCCCTTCTTTGCCCACCTCTCTCTCCTTCTTTGCCAGACTAGTTCTTTGTGTTGCTAAGTCAGGTAGAAAGGAGGGGTGCAGATGGACAAAATATGTACACAGAGGGGGTTTTTTCCAGGGAGTTCGGGGATAAGAGAGACACAGGACAGCTGCAACTTCTGAGCTGCAGAAAAGTTTAAAAGTTTGAAAGAAAAATCTTTGTAAGAATGGAGAAGAGAAATGCCCTACTGTCTTTCACAGCGCCCGCCGTATACCTGGTATTTGATTAAATCCTCACTGAATAAGAAAAACTAATACTTAAAACTGGGAGGAGAAGAGGAGGTTTTAAAATGTCTTGCTTTAAGGAATGTTGGGGGAAGAGAATAAAGCATAAAATTTCTTATCATCCAAATAGGAGCATAAAGCTATATTTTAAGTTTAAAAAATAATAGGGGAAAATGAACATTTATCTTCCAAGTTGATTCAAACCAAATTTAGTCCATACGATAAAAGGCATAGCAGAAAAAACAGCACAAATGAAAATAAACCAGGATGACTAATGATAGATCAAATAAATATCCTGTAGTATCAGTTGTTAAGTAAATCAAGATGCTTCCACATGATTGAACAGTATGCATTTATTAAAATAACTGTGCCAGCAGGAAAATACAAAAAACAGAACAAGGGGCTTCCCTGGTGGCGCAGTGGTTGAGAGTCCGCCTGCCGATGCAGGGGACATGGGTTCGTGCCCGGTCCGGGAAGATCCCACATGCTGCGGAGCGGCTGGGCCCGTGAACCATGACCGCTGAGCCTGCGCGTCTGGAGCCTGTGCTCCGTCCGCAACGGGAGAGGCCACAACAGTGAGAGGCCCGCGTATCGCAAAAAAAAAAAAAAAGCAGAACAAAATCATATGCCTCCCTATCATTTTAATCTTGTAAAACTATGTATTCATAGAGACAAAGACTAAAATATGAAAATAATTATTTCAAGTTCAATTATGGGTGTTTTTCCCTCTGTTCTTTTATTATAATTGTAAAATATCATAATAATAAGTGCTATTTCAGAACCTTAAAGCTAATTGAGTTATTTTACAAGTGTGAGAAGCTGAACCTGAATTTTATCGTTTAGTAAAAATCAAACTGTCCACATTTTTAAGATGCTATGTTTTCTTATAACAAACATTCCAAGTGGTCCGAATCCATGAAGCCTGAAAAGCCAAACTGTTTTCTAGTTCTTTTAAGAGGGGTAGGTAGAAGTATTTTGTATGGTTTATACCTTGCTCTTTTTCTCTAATCTTTCTTGACCATCACTTGAGTGAGTTTTATTATAGTCAAAACAAAGAATCCCTCATTCCGTGGACTGTAGGACTAGCAGAGGGGAGGAAAGAAGAGGTCCAGAGATGCCCTTTTCCTCCAGTGATGCCATTTCTTGGGTGTAAAGTGAATAAATGTTTTATTATGTTCCTTAAATATCTGCCTGCTCTCTGTTCAACAGTGAGCATTAATGCACATTCCTTTGCTAAGCTGACCATACATGAAAAGGAGGCTCAACTTCATAATCTCTCAGTCAGAGACTGGAGGGGAACCTCACAAATCCCATACCCAGGAAGAGATTTGTGAACAACTGGCTTACCCCACACTTTTCTTCTGTCTACTAGGACTAAGGGCAATCCCTCTTTAAATAGTCTGTGGCCAGCCATGTAGCACATTTGTATCACTTTAAAGTCACATTATTATCTGAATCCCTGCAGTCACTCTTATGATGTTATGTATACATTAGGCACCACAAAAATTCATGTCACTGTACCATCTGACATCACATTCTCCAGTTTTCCAGAAGCCTTATGATTCAAGAAAGAAGAATTTGCAATTCAATATTGAAGAATTTAAATATTGATTCAAAATAGATGTGTCTTTACTGGAATATAAATAGCTTCTTTTCCTCCAGATGTTTGGACATACTCAGATACCCGCTGTGATGCAGCAGACTGGCTGCCAAATAATGGATTTTGCTATCTGCTGGTAAATGAAAGCGATTCCTGGGATAAGGCACATATGAAATGCAAAACCTTCAGCAGTGACCTCATCAGCATTCATTCTTTAGCAGATGTGGAGCTGATTGTCACAAAACTCCATAATGGGGGTAAGTTTTTAAGATATCCTCTTTGAGAGGTTTAAAACATTTTAAAGTATCCCTGTTTTCAGATTCTTAGCAAGAATGAAAAGCTTATAGTTTGATCCTGTACATCAGCACTGTCTAATAGAATTTTCTGCAGTGATGGAACCGTTCTATAATCTGTGCTGTCCAATTCAGTAGCCACCAGCCACTTGTGGCTTTTGAGCCCTTGAAATGTAGCTAGGGCGACTGGAGAACTGAATTTTTACTTTCATTTCATTTTAATTGATTTACAGTTTTAAATAGCCGCATGTAGCTAGCAACTACCAACCTGACAGTACAACCATTGATTGAATAATTTCCCTCTTCTCATAAGCTAAATGCTGTTTAAATTACTCCCAACACTTAAGTGATGATTGTTTCACTTTTATAATTATTTGAAAGCTGAAAAATGAAGAACAAAACACTAGAGAGCCAGTATTAAGACCTCCTCCTAGGATTCACCCATAGTAATAGTAAGTACTAGATACCTATTCTGTGCCAGCATGGTGCCAGTTGTTTTACCTGGGAAGGCAGTATAGTCATTCCATGGCTGTGATGGACAATATCCTTATTCTAATTGGAATATCTATGACTGTATTTGTAGAGTTTCATTATTTCTCATAAAACAAGGTTTATCTAAACCAGGTATCAGGAACATCCAGCCTACAGGTCATAGTACAGCTGTTCCACCTGTGTACCCTACCTGTATAAGTGACCTGAAAAGCCCTCATCCTCGGGCCTGCCTAACTTATCAATACTTTTACAGGTTAATTAAGAATACCATTTACTGAATTCAAATTTTAAAAGAAAAAAAATTCCGTCAAGGCTCCTAACACCCCATATCAGAATGTAAAACTCAGTAGCAGTGTACATACTGAAGTATGTAATTGAGTAACCAAACAAATAAAACATTTTTCTTTTAGATGCCAAAGAAGAAATATGGACAGGCCTTAGGAACATAAACACACCAACTCTATTTCAGTGGTCAGATGGTACTGAAGTTACTCTGACTTATTGGGATGAGAATGAGCCACATGTTCCCTACAATAAGACTCCCAGCTGTGTTTCCTATTTAGGAAAGGTAGGAAGCCTCCTCAAGTTTATTTATATCCTTATTGTTATACCTGAAAATCTAATAATAATAATAAGATGACTTTGGTTGGGATATTTGTGTTTAAGCTGGGAAAGAAAATAAAAGGTAATAACACTGTAGACTGTCTTTCCAGTAGCTGCTGAGAAAAGGTAAATAAAGCAATTACTAAAGAAGCAACCCAATTCCTGTCTGAGAGTATCTTCTCTGGTGTGAAACCGATCAAGAGAATCCCTTTAGAGCTCAGATTCTTGTGCCAGATTGCTTCTGATAAGCTGCTTTCTCTCAGTACCACCAGTGTGATATTTAGCAGATAGCCACAATTTAACCTGGAAAATCCCATCTTCTCATGTTCAGATCAAAGTAAGCCAACTTTGAGAACTGAAAAACTAGTTTTGTTAAAAAATTAGGTCTGACTTTGTTCAGAGAATATCTTACTCCTACAGAATGCATAAATGTTTACTGAGCATGCTTTGGACTTTCAGAAGAGTCCAAAATAAACTATTGAGCCGAAAGGACATACGTATCTCTATATTTTTGTTTGTAGCACTTTCCTGTGGACTCCTAATTGTTTAGGAGGCCAGACGTGTCACTCAGACTTCTAGAGAGACTTAAGTGGAAGCCATAAATGGTAGGGCTATTTAGAAGTGTTTCAATAGTAAAGATGTTTTTAGAAAGGTGTAAAGCTGAATTTAGAAGGGTGTCACATTTAATGCTCTATTTAAAAGGGTACACAGGATATCTTTAAAAGAGTATCAAAGATAGAAATGAGGTCCCATAGGCCAGAGTGAACTGATGGCTTATCTAGACAGCTTCCAACGTTCAAAACTGACCCGTATCACAGTTGACTTACTAAAATTTAATTCAAAGAAAGCAGAGTGACTTAAGCAAAATCAATGTTAAGTAGCACATTTGAAAGCTGGAACTTTGACGTCTAGACTGAAGTAGAGTTGGCAGAAACTTTGATTCTAAAATTCTTAGGGAGTAGCTATTCTAATCACCATCATCATCTTAAATATGAGGAAACTCAGACAGGGAGATTAGGTGACCTGCCCCAAATTTTCTTTTGTTTGTTTGTTTAACATCTTTATTGGAGTATAATTGCTTTACAATGATGTGTTAGTTTCTGCTGTATAACAAAGAGAATCAGCTATACATATACATATATCCCCATATCTCCTCCCTCTTGCGTCTCCCTCCCACCCTCCCTATCTCACCCCTCTAGGTGGTCACAAAGCACCGAGCTGATCTCCCTGTGCTATGTGGCTGCTTCCCACTAGCTATCTATTTTACATTTGGTAGTGTATATATGTCCATGCCACTCTCTCACTTCATCCCAACTTACCCCTCCCTCTCCCTGTGTCCTCAAGTCCATTCTCTACATCTGCATCTTTATTCCTGTCCTGCCCCTAGGTTCTTCAGAACCATTTTTTTTTTAGATTCCATATATATATGTTAGCATACGGTATTTGTTTTTCTCTTTCTGACTTACTTCACTCTGTATGACAGTCTCTAGGTCCATCCACCTCACTACAAATGACTCAATTTCATTTCTTTTTATGGCTGAGTAATATTCCATTGTATATATGTCCCACATCTTCTTTATCCATTCATCTGTCGATGGACACTTAGGTTGCTTCCATGTCCTGGCTATCGTTGCCCCAAAGTTTTTTAACCTGTGGACAAACTGGCTGTGTCATATGGAAGAAGACTAGAACTCTGGCAACCCTGTGGGCTGGGTTCTTCTCTCTTCAACTTCTGTATAGTGTCCTTTGGTGGTTTTATTGTCACACTTATAAGAAAATGAAATTCATCCCCACTGTGATCTTGAGGTGATGCTGAAGTAACAGGCTTCCAGGTTTGTTGGGTAGCATTTTCTAGGAGTATGTTCTCAGATTTAATCATTCATTTATATTCATTTTCTCCCCCTCCCTTTCCTCCTTCCCTTCCTCCCCCTCTCCCTCCCTGATAGTTGTGGGAAGAAACTATCTTGATTTAAGATAAGAGTTCAATTCTAAATATGTGGCAAATAATTTCTCTTGTGGGAAAAATTATTTTCTGTTTTTTAAAAGCTAGGTCAGTGGAAGGTCCAATCATGTGAAGAGAAACTTAAATATGTATGTAAGAAAAAGGGAGAAAAATTGAATGATACAAGATCTGATAAAATGTGTCCTCCAGTTGAGGTATGTAAAACCCCTGTGGAAATTTTTCTAAGCAATACTATACCTTCTTGGTTAGATATGTTAGTTGAGACTTAAATACTTTAGACTTGGAAAATAGAAGAAATTACTAGGTTCTGTTCATTTATACGTTAGAGCAAGCCAGAAGATGGTGAATCGTAGATATCAGCACTCTTACAGAAGAAGAAAGAGTTATAGGAAAACTAATTATCTATTCATGAATTTCTATAAAAATGTATATGATTGTATCCTCAACGCTGATCTTTTACTTCTCTTACTCGTATTATTCTTATTCAAAAATAATTGAACTAACAACTGTTATACTCTTATGATGAGCTAGGCATTAGGGGTAAAGAAAGTTAAGACATTCCTTCTGTCTGACACAGGCTCACAGGCTTATGGAGGTTTTCTATGAAATTGTATCCCACTCTCATCATGTGTTTAAATTCCCTGTCCATGTCCTTAATTTCCCTTAGTTGTAAGATGCTACTTATGTAACAGAAACTTGCTTGTTATCAAGTGCAGAAGACAGTGTGATATTTTTCCTCTGATTTAGGGCTGGAAGAGACATGGAGAAGCCTGTTACAAGATTTACAAGGATGAGGTCCCCTTTGGAACCAACTGCAATCTGACTATAACTAGCAGGTGTGAACTTTTAACTCCTTTGCTAAATAATCTTCCTTAAAAAAAGTGCGTCTTCAATTTATATAGTATTTCAGTCACTGTAAAAAAACACCTACTAATTTGACTCTCATTTTGTAGATTTGAGCAAGAATACCTGAATGATATGATTAAAAAGTATATTAAGTCTCCAGAAAAATACTTCTGGACTGGCCTGAGAGATAAAGATGCAAGTGGAGAGTATAGTTGGGGAAGTGCTGGTGGAATAAAGCGGGCTGTAACCTTTTCCAACTGGAATTTTCTTGAGCCAGGTGAGTGCCTTAGCCTTGAAAGCTGTAGAATACAGTGACTTGTGAGAGGCAGCATTCCTCCCAAATCTGTTCTTCACATACCTTGAAATATGAAGGAGATGATGATTTTCAGGACTAGAGTCTGTCTATGGAACCATAAATAGAAGCAGCGACTGTGTCTTCCCTATGAAATCCTCGGCAATTACCCAATAAAAGCTAGAAAACTCAGTTCTCAGAAACCACCATCTAATGGCACAGAGCTAGAAGCATCAGTGTGAGTTTGTTATCTTTTCCACGTAGTCTCAAACAGAACCTAGAAGCTTCATTGTGGAGCACTTTACATTTTCACCTCTCTGCTTCTTAACTTCTTTCTCCAAAATTGAATGTGTTTATTTCTATTATTCTCAATGGGTGAGAATTAAGGAGGCAATGTATTATAGGTATTATTTATTCTGAAAGGTAGTTTATCCTTCTTTAGCCTGAAGCGTTGACCATAATTAGCCATAGAATCAGAATATTTGAGCCAGAAAAGGCCTCAGAAGGCCCTTCTGATTTTAGAGTTGAGAAAACAGAGGCTTAGAAAGGTGACTTACCTGACGAACATTACCTGGTTATTGAATTGCTAAAATCCAGATCTGATTTCTAATTCAATGCTTTTTAGAGGACTTTCGCTTTTTGAGACAGCATTCGACTTTTCTTCCTTTGAATTATTTATGTTTTCTTATGTTTGTATAATGGAATCATGAAGACCATTTTTATAACATAGAAATTGGAACATGTGAATGTGTAGTTAAACACACTATTTGAAATAGAGAATGCCCACAAAATTTGTAATACATGATCATTAGTATAAATATGAGTGGTATTGATAATAACAAGGTCATCTTTTTACTAGTAGAAGATGGAGGATGCAGATGCTAATCCTGGTTAAATTTCATCTTAAATTAGAATGTTCTAAAATACAAAACACATGATTTCTTTTATAGACACTCAGACATTGTAGAGTCAGTGTCACATTCCTCATGGATAAGCCTCAGTGGTTGGGGGCAGGGGTGCTTAGGAAGTAGCTGTAATAGCTATTCTCTCAGTCTGTAGCCAGAAAGACTGCCTTTAAGTCCTCTTTACCATTATTACTCCCAGATTCAGCCAGTTTGGTTTGCATTGGGCAAGCCATGGATAGGGGGTAGAATAAGAGAAAATAGCACACCCATCCAGGGTAACACAGCATTATTTTTCCCAGTTCCTTGTTCCTCTTGCTGTCCTTGTATAATGAGACATGAGACCATATGGCTTCTCTGTGTGATGGAGTGGAAGTTGTCCTTATTACTTTGCAATGCATGTTCTTCTTGTCCTCTGTGCATTTTCAGCAGTGTGATGTAATGGGAAAGGGAGCATGGCATTTTGCCAGACAAATCTGGGTTCAAGTTCTGACTCCTCCACTCACTAACTATGATTGTGGGCAAGTCACTAATTCTTCATCTGGAAATGGATCTGACAATACAAACTATCTTTTAATGTTGTAGTGAGTAAATAAAATTCTGGCTGCCATAAAATTAATAGTAAACAAATGTATATTACCACACACCTCCTTTTACCTTTATTGTACCAGCTCTTCCTTTGGATCTGAATCTGAGAGTGTTGTTTTGAGGTTTACTAAGTTGCTTAAAAACTGTTGAAAGCTGTTAGGTGAATATGAGCGATTTAGACTGTTCTGAGCATCATAGTGGTTTAGGGTACAGCTCTACACACACACCACCTAGATTCCAATTCTGGATCAGCAACTTTCTCACATGTGACCTTGGACAAATCACTAATCCGCACTGTACCTCAGTGTGACAATAGAATCCACTCTGTGTGAGGATCAATTCACTTAATCCTCTTAGAATAGTACGTGGCAAGTAGTAAACACTTCTCTGTATTACTGTCATTATTATTGTGAACAACACATTTATTTCCTCCATTTTCTTTCCTATTCTCTCTCCCCACTTTGAATCAAATAAAGTGTGTAGGCACTAGAAAATGTTTGGGCTTTAATTTTTTAATGTTTTTTAAAAAATATTTATTTTATGTTTTGGCTGCGTCGGGTCTTAGTTGCAGTACCTGGGATCTTCATTGAGGCATGTGGGATCGTTGTGGTGCACTGGGTTCTCTCTAGTTGTGGCATGCAGGCTTCTCCCTAGTTGTGGCTCACGTGCTCAGTAGTTGCGGTGCACGGTCTTAGTTGCCCCACAGCATGTGGGATCTTAGTTCCCTGACCAGGGATCGAACCCGCGTCCCCTGCATTGGAAGGTGGATTCTTAACCACTGGACCACCAGGGAAGTCCCTTTAATGTTATTTTTAATTAAACTTTTCTGTTCAACCCCAGCTTCTCCAGGAGGGTGTGTGGCTATGGCTACGGGAAAGTCTCTCGGAAAGTGGGAGGTAAAAGACTGCAGAAGCTTCAGAGCACTTTCAATTTGCAAGAAAATAAGTGAGCGCCCTGAGCCTGAAAAAGCAGCCCCCAAGCCTGAAGACCCCTGTCCTGAAGGCTGGCATAGTTTCCCCTCAGGTCTTTCTTGTTATAAGGTAAAGTAATATTCTCATTCAATCCCTCAATGAAGCTATCTGTCTACTATCCTAGTCCATGTTTTTGTCCAAATTGTGCTCCTTCCCAGACATATACATCACCTACTGAAGTGTTTGGGAGCACAGAGTCCTTGTCAGGGTATCATTGAACGTCTGGTGTCAGATGACTCATTCCCATATAAACTCATGTGCTACCCAAAAGAGCAGGGCCAGAGCCAGAACTGGCTCTTTCCTAGGGTTCTTTTGTTTTGGGAAATTGGGTGAGCTGCATGCCATGCTAATACTTTGCTTACAATTCTCATACCCCTTTAATTATTGCTGTCAAATGAAGAGTTCTGTCCCTTCTTACAAGTCAAAAATTTTACTTTAGGGTCCGTGTCAGTCTGGCCTCTAGTTGACACTTTCAACAGGACCTGTCTGTGTCACAGTATATGGGCCTTTACCTATGACTTTATTACACTTCTAAGAGTCCATTTCAGGGGCCCACACATTTGACTGTAATTGACTTTGAACTTATGAATACTTTATGATTATACCAGGAAACAAATTAACATTATATTTTGTTAAGCTATTTCATATAGAAAGAATTGTAAGAAAGAGGAACTGGGAAGAAGCTGAGAGATTCTGCCAAGCACTTGGAGGGCACCTTCCTAGCTTCAGTCATATGGATGAAATAAAGAAATTTCTTCACTTTCTAACAGACCAGTTCAGGTAATACTTTTAGAATGAGTTCTTCTCTGTTAAATTTGATGTCCTCTAGGTATTCAGAATTGACATGTTTTATTATCTAAAAGGGTTATTCAGTACTTTAACAGTCATTCAACATCAAACATTTTTATGTGCAAGATGCTATGAGGGATTCAGAGATGAAGGAGACAAGAGTCCCCACCCTTTGTGTACTGTAATAATGTCCAGCAGTGGGGATAAGAAAAGTATGGTGGAAAAATCTAGAACACGAGTAAGGAGAGACCATGGGAATTTAGAGGAGGGAGGAAGTGTTTCTGGGAGGTATAATTGGGGAAAATGTTATGAAGAAGGATGGTTCTTAGGAAGTAAGGTAATATTTGAAAGTTAAGTTGGGAGAAAAAGCCAGGGAAAGCAGAACATAAGCAAAGGAACTGGGACTAGAATATACAGATATGGTGAAAGAGAAATGAGCCAAAGAACTTAGCTAGAAAATGGAATTTGGGTATAAAATTAGAACACCCTTTCTTGCCAGGGAAGGAGTTTAATAAGTCAATAGACAAAAAACAAACGAACAAAAACAAAGTGTGTGTGTGTCTGTGTATCTGTGTGTGTGTGTGTGTGTGTGTGTGGAGAGAGAGAGAGAGAGAGAAACAGACAGACAGACAGACAGACATGGTAGGTAGATGCAGAACAATTAATTATAAGGCTATTACAGCCCAGCTGGTAGAAAACTACATTGAAGAAGGGCAGTAAGATGGGACAGTAAGGAAGTGATCAGAGATGTAACAAAGATGGAGTCAATAAGCCACTGTGATTTTGATGTTATGTAGAAGGAGGATTCCTGAACAGTTTTCTTGATGTCCTTAAAGATAATGTGGAGAAATATGGGCAAGGTGTTGCTGCCATAGAGGGAATTTTTTCTGAAGCTTTGGGGACAATCATAGGTATGAGGGGCTTCTACTTAACAATTTATTTTTCCCCTCACTTTTTTTTTCTTTTTTAAGAGAATGAACTTTTAAATTTATTTATTTATTTATTTTTGGCTGTGTGGGGTCTTAGTTGCAGCACGCGGGATCCTTCATTGCAGCACATGGGCTCTTCGTTGCAGTGCACAGGCTTCTCTCTAGTTGTGGTGCACAGGCTCCAGAGAGCATGGGCTCAGTAGTTGTGGCGCACAGGCTCTCTAGTTGTGGTGCGCGGGCTCCAGAGAGCATGGGTTCAGTAGTTGCAGCACACAGGCTCTGTAGTTGTGGTGCGCAGGCTCCAGACATCGTGGGCTCAGTAGTTGCAGCACACAGGCTCTGTAGTTGTGGTGCGCGGGCTCCAGAGATTGTGGGCTCAGTAGTTGCGGTGCACAGGCTCTGTAGTTGTGGTGTGCAGGCTCCAGAATGTGGGGGCTCAATAGTTGCAGCGCAATGGCATAGTTGCCCCACGGCACGTGGGATCTTATTTCCCGGACCAGGGATCAAACCTGTGTCCCCTGCATTGGAAGGCAGATTCTTAGCCACTGGACCACGAGGGAAGTCCCTCCCCTCACTTTTTGAATCGAAAAGAAGACCAGAACTTGGGGTTTCCCTGGTGGTGCAGTTGTTGAGAGTCCACCTGCTGATGCAGGGGACACGGGTTTGTGCCCCAGTCCGGGAAGATCCCACATGCCACGGAGTGGCTGGGCCCGTGAGCCGTGGCTGCTGAGCTTGTGCATCCGGAGCCTGTGCTCCGCAACGGGAGAGGCCACGACAGTGAGAGGCCCGCGTACCGAAAAAAAAAAAAAGACCAGAACTTGTAAATCAAGGATTCAGGGTATACCACGCAAAATTATGGAAAAGAAATCACCACCTGGACATACCCTAGTGAATACTTTCCTGATCATTTTGACTCAAAAAAACAAAGACTTCAAAGAAAAATAGCAAAAATAAAACAGGTACCAAAACACAAAATCCAGCTAGCCTTCTTCTCTAGGACATTAAATATAAGAAGGCATTTTAAAAATTGACATCTAAAGAGTCTTGAACTGGAAAATGTGGGCAATGTGTTGATCTTAGTTCCCAGTTGTGTGGTTTTTCATTTGTGAAGATAGTAATTGATAATGCTCCCTACTTGAAAAAAATTTCAGACATATTCCAGTTGAGAGATGAATAAAAATCAAAACACATGACCAGGTATTTTGTTGTTAAAGAATTAGAAGGAAGAATACATAACATAAAAACATAGCCCCAGTCTAAATAATGCAATATATGTAATTATAAAATTACCCTACATTATCCTAAAGTTAGAATGTAATTATCCTAAATTCTGAAAGAGGAACAAGAATATTTTAATAAAACCAGGTGTTAACTCTGGTTAATACCAGAGTTTATAACTCAGTTTATAAATAAAAACTGAGATGTAAAGAGATAAAATGATTGTGAAAACTGAAAGTATAATAAATTCTTCATTTTACCTGGAAATCATATTTAGAAACACAGAGTCTGTATTTTTTTAAAACTGTAAAGAGTATGTTCATCTACTGAATATGTAATGAGTGGGGTAAAAAAGGCCCATACAGCAAATTATAAAGGAATAAAATAACAAAGCATAAAGTCCGGCATAAAGAAGATGGCAGAAGACCAAATGTATCCATTATCAGTTATGTTTAAGTCCAAGTTTGCAAATGTGTTCAGTAATGAAACCCAACTCTATGCTGTTGAAAGATACCTAAAACAAATCTTGCCAATTAATACCTTTCCAAAAGCCCAAGGAGTATTATGTTCTTTTCCTGGAAGGAAGGGACCACAAAGTGTTTCAGAATCAAAACATTTTGATAAAATCCATATTTTCTGACACTCCTTTTAAAATTAAAACCACTGGCAACATTTTCATATTGCAGCAGTAATTAGTGCTGATTAGCCAATGGCCCACCAAAATGTGGCATCACTCTCCAATTTGTTATGGTCTCCAATTTATTACTCCTTGGCCACTTCACTTATGTTATTTTATTTCTTTATAATTTGCTGTATGGGCCTTATTCACCCAAGTAGCATTGAGTTAATAATCACAAACTTAATGTAAAACTTAGAATGGGAAAATTAAAATAATGGGCAAAATTATATTGTGTAAATGTGAATGAAAAAGCTAGAGTTGTAGTATTAATATTAGATAAAATACAATTGAAGTAAAAAGACATTAAATGGGAAAATGAGATCTTATTATTGATTAAAGGTATAATCTACAGTGAAGTTATAATAGTCAAGAACCTTTACACACTTAAAAGATATCAAAATATATAAAGCAAAAATATTAATTATATTGCTAAAATTTTTCAATAAAAAATAATAATGAGAGACTCTAACGCTCATCTTATTTATCAACAAATGAGACAGGCAAAATAGAAATAACATAGAACATATGAATAGTATAATTAAGGTTGATTTAATAATATCCTCTTTATTTATAGATTAAAAAGTCTGTATATACTTCCTTTTCAAGCTCTTTGCCTGGATCACTTAAAATAATGGATCTATTAGGCTAAAAAAAAAAAAACCCTAACATTTCAAAGTGGTAAAATTATACAAGTTACATTAGAAGTGAAATCAAATCCCCTTCACCTAAAAATTCAGTGTTTTTTAAAAAAAAATTTATTGGAGTATAGTTGATTTACAATGTTGTGTTAGTTTCAGGTGTACAACAAAGTGAATCAGTTATACATATACATATATCCACTCTTTTTTAGATTATTTTCCCAAATAGGTCATTACAGAGTATTGAGTAGAGTTCCCTGTGTTATACAGTACATCCTTATTACTTATCCATTTTACATATAGTAGTGTGTATGTATCAATCCCAGTTCCCAATTTATTCCTTCCCCCACCCTTTCCCCTCCGGTAACCATAAGTTTATTTTCTACATCTGTGACTCTTATTTACAAAATAAACATTCAGTGTTTTTAAGAACTCTTTTGGCAAGTAAATCAAAACTGTATAGATGATAATAAAAACACTCATTCTGAAATTCATGAGATACAACCAAAACTATAGCTGGAGGTATATTAATAGCTTTAAGGGCTTTATTTATTTATTTGTGGTATGTGGGCCTCTCACTGTTGTGGCCTCTCCCGTTGAGGAGCACAGGCTCCGGATGCGCAGGCTCAGCGGCCATGGCTCACGGGCCCAGCCACCCCGCGGCATGTGGGATCTTTCTGGACCGGGGCACAAACCCGTGTCCCCCGCATCTGCAAGCGGACTCTCAACCACCGCGCCACCAGGGAAGCCCAGGGCTTTAATTATTAAACAAAAATAATGAAAATAAGCATTCACCTAAAAGTTAAAATATTTATCAACATAAATAAAAGGAAACCATAAGAAAGAACCTAATAAAAGTGAAATGAATGAATTAGAAACTAGAAAAGCAGTAGAACTGACAAATCCTAGAGTTTTATCTCTAGAAAAAAAACTACAAAACAGAGGAAAAATATCTACTGATGACTAAATCATGAAAACAGAAAACAGATACTTAAAATGAAACCTAAGTAAGAGATTATAAAATCCTTTCAATGGAGAATTTTTTAATTGGTAAGAATCCTATGCATAATTCTGTGTTATTATAATGAAATTATTAAAGTGAACAATATCTAGGGAAATATAAATTAGTCTATAATTGATTTAATAAGTGGAAACCCAGTATTCCAATAGCCATGGAAAAAATGGAAAAAGTTAACAAAGAATTTCTTCCAAGAAAAAGATAGGAACTACATATATGGTTCTATGTGTGAACTCCTTCATATTTTAAAAAAGAGATCATTACCACGTATTTCAGTAGTACAACCAAGAGATTGTATTCCATTACATAGAAACTGGTGCAAGCATTCAGTTTATTTCACAAATAGTCTAATTCTGATATGACAACCTGTCAAAGATAGCACAAAGAATTATAGACCAACCTCATATCTAGACTTGAAAAAGTAAATACTAACAAGGGATACAATAAGAAACACAGATACCCTGCTTATTGCGTGCCAGATAATGTCCTAAGTATTTTCTACTAACTAATCCTTACAACGGCCTATGAGGTAGGTTACTATGCCCATTTTATCTAAATGGGGAGATGGAGACACAGAGAAGTAAAACAACTTGCCCAAGGTTATATAGTTAGTAAATAAAGGATCCAATATATGAACCCATTAGAGCCCACTTTCTTAACTGACTGTGTTATAGTACCTCAAAATAACATGCCTTGATCATGTAGGATTTCTTCCAAGAGTACAAGGTTGGGCCAGTATTAGGAACTCTATATATCTAGTCAAATACGTGATCATCTTAATAGGTGCTGAAAATGCATCTGGTAAAATTCACTATTCATTCCTGGTTTTATATATAAATATATACTTAGCACATTTAATTAATATAATTAACACATAATTTCTTATTAAATTAAAAATAGAAGTGTAGTTCAACCAATAGCGATATGACACTTAATGATTAAACATTAAATGCATTTCCATGAAAGTCAGAAAAAAGGTAAAGATGCCTAGTGTCATCACTTTTGTTGATCT
This sequence comes from Phocoena phocoena, assembly GCF_963924675.1. Classification (NCBI taxonomy): domain Eukaryota; kingdom Metazoa; phylum Chordata; class Mammalia; order Artiodactyla; family Phocoenidae; genus Phocoena; species Phocoena phocoena. Next base: position 43,576,046 of record NC_089225.1, on the reverse strand, counting down.
TTGTTTGGAATTTATCCCCTGTTCATTAAGATTTGAAAAAAGAACATTACAACATGCAAGTATTTATAATGTATTAAGTGGGAAGAAAGGCAAATTATAAAAGAGTAGAAAATATACTATTTACATCAAAAAGTAGACTGCAAAACTACGTCAGAAAAGATCATCGTTGTTACCTCTGGAAGATAAGATTTTGAATGCGTGTTTAAATGTTTGAACATTTTCCCACATTTTCCAGATTTGCATTACTATGCTAACAATTGTATTTTCTTCATTAAAGCAAGTAAAGTCTCACTACAGTGTGCTTGGAATCTGATGAAAAATACAATACATGCGTTCCATAAATAATCGTTTATTAAGCATCTGTTGTATAATTTCTAGTATTTTAGACTTCATTTTCTAGTATTAGAACTTAATATTCAAAATTTCATTGCACACTAAGCTAATTTGAATATACAAACTCTTAAGTTTCTTTTGAGATGAGTGTTTTTTAGCTACTGCCCACAACCTTGAGAGTAGAGTATAATGAATGCAATATTCAAACCGAATCTTTCCAGACATACATTTATTAAACAGTCATTGAAGCAGGCAAAAAACATATTATATAACCTGTCTTGTAAGCTTACAACATCCCGGTAGTCTGTCCTTTTAGGTTCCAGTGACCATCTTGCATGGAAGGCTCATTTGAGGTAAATGTGACAATGTTCCAGAAGCAGGATTCTTCTGTTCCCACTGTAGTTGGCATCAGGCAGTCCCAGTCACCTGACCCAATGACTGGACATGGGACCATTAAAAGATCAGGCCCCAGGGCTTCCCTGGTTACGCAGTGGTTAAGAATCTGCCTGCCAATGCATGGGACATGGGCTTGAGCCCTGGTGCAGGAAGATCCCACATGCCGCGGAGCAACTAAGCCCGTGAGCTATAACTACTGAGCCTGCGCTCTAGAGCCCGTGAGCCACAACTACTGAGCCTGCGCTCTAGAGCCCGTGAGCCACAACTACTGAGCCTGCGCTCTAGAGCCTGTGCTCCACAACAAGAAAAGCCACCGCAGTGAGAAGCTTGTGTACTGCCACAACGAGTAACCCCCGCTTGCCGCAACTAGAGAAAGCCCGCGCACAGCAACAAAGACCCAACGCAGCCAAAAATAAATTAATAAAAATAAATAAATTTTTTTTAAAAAGAGGAATCAGGACACAGATCCATTTCCAGTGGTACAGGATACCAGCCTCACCAGATTCTCATACCCTTTCATGAAGAGTGAGAGTGTCCCTAAGTATTTTTAGCTATTCCTCATATCTTCAATTTTACCAGTGAGTGCCCATTTCTAAGATCATGCTGATTAACAAGCTTCTAAGTTTGCTGATATTAACCTATTTCTGACATTTACTCTGCTAACAACCAAAGTCTCAGGTACGGCTTTTGGACTGCAGTCTCCCTTGTGGTGACTGCCTCTGGAACATAACCTTTGTAATACCCTGCTGACCCTCCCTGAAGAGAGAATTTCAGCTGGGCAGCTTGCTAGCCCCTAGATCTCAAGCTTGACACACACAGTATCATACTGTCTAAGCTAAAGTATTTTTAAGGAAAATACTGACATAAACAAACTGGGTTTTGAATCAAGTTCCTAACCCAGCAAGAGATTAGGAACCTTTAAGTGGTTCAGGGAGCCATGGATAAGTACTAAGCAATGAGGTTGTGGATACAGTCAGCCCTCCATATCCACACGTTTCACATCCGCAGATTCAATCAACTTCAGATTGAAAATATTTGAAAAAAATTCTGGAAAGTTCCAAAAAGCAAAACTTGAATTTGCCTCATGTTGGCAACTATTTACTTAGTATTTACACTGTTTTAGGTATAAAAAGTAATAAAAAATAACGTATACAGGAGGACATGTTTAGGTTACATGCAAATACTACATCATTTTATATAAGGGACTTGAGCATCTTTGGATTTTGGTATGACGGAGGTCCTGGAGCCAATCCCCTGTGGATACCAAGGGGCAACTGTATTTGTGGGAATCAGTTGATGAAAAATGGAATATCATATATGATATAAATGATCAGTAAGAGCTTCTATATACAGAACAAATTACACTAGAAAACAAAAGTCTGAGAGGTAATTAAGGACTCTTTCTTGACTTTTTAATTTCTAATCACACTTGATGAGTTCTCCCCCTCAATTAAAAATTTAAAAATACAGGTTCATTATGTAAAATTGGGGAATGTAAAAAATGATAATGAAGAAAATTAAAATCACCTCAAATCCTAGCTCCTAGTTATAAACTTAGTTAACATTTTGTGTAAATCTTTTCCATTTTCTTCTATTCCTGTCATATACTTTATTTTCTACAGAATATACAATGTTTAGGTTTTTCTCTGATCACAGAGGAAATGTATATTGAATTTAGAAAACAGAAGAGGACAAAGGAAAAACACATCACCATAATCCTTTCACTCATAGGGACTATATTTTATTTGTACTCATCCTAGCAGCTAATATAGTACCACGTATTAAGCAGACTGTAACGTCTGCTTAATACATGCTCCATTAATAGATCATTTGCCCATGCTATATTTAGACAACATATTCTAAAACGTATTCAATATTATAACCATGGCTTGAAGGGAAGAAAGGAAGCCAGCCCATTTATATCAGAAAATGATTCTAAAGCTTATTCCTTGAACACCTTAGCTTTTTATTGCAGGGATTGACCTTGCTCAGCAAGACGTCCATTGCCCAAATTGTGTTTTGCCTGCCAAGGAATAAGGTCAGATTACTGCTCTACTTCTCACAATCTAAGTTCCATGTCTCTGTATTTCAATGAAAAGGGTTCATGGTGCACCAGATCATTAAGGCTCTAAAATCTTTGCAACTCTTAACAGCAGCCCACCAGGGAAAGCCATTGTAGAACGAAAATAGTTTTAGGATTAGGGAAGAAAGCCTTGTTTGCAGTGCGATTGCTGCTGTATGCACTACCTCCAGTGATGTGGCATGAGTGGATTTGGATATAAATCTAAGGCTTTGCAGACTAAGTGCCCTCATCAAATAGTGTTTACCGGGGGTTATGGTTGAGGTGCTGTTTTCCTTAGGAACCAGATGCAGCAGGAAATTTGATTGAGAGTAGAAATTTTAACGCAAATACACAAAGTAACCTTTCGTGCAATGTCTTCTTAACCTCATAGCCTTAAAACCATATACTTAGTGTTTGGAGCAGAAGAAATTTATATACAGAGAGAAATTTTCAGTTTGATTTAATTCCTCAGTTATGATCCATTTCTTCCCACAAATTTTTTTCTTCCCTCGAATTTTTGAAAATCCACATTAGAGGTGTGCAACAATTAATGTGATTTCCAATTTCTTCTTCTCTTTATCTACCTACAGACAAATCAGGCCAAACCAGGAAGAAGTTACAAATGAGGAAATATTTTCCACCTCTTACCACACACACAAAAAAAACCCACAAGTAGCTACTATTTACTATATTTATAACCGAATAATAAATCTCTTGAAATGGAAGCTGAAAACTATAAAGGTCTGGGTTGCAATGAAGTTCAGTCTCAGAAAGTAATGAAGATGAGAAGCTTTGGACAATGGGATAAACTTCTTTCTAGGAAACTGTTCTCTGGGATGCAGCAGAGGAGGCAGAAATGGGCTTGAAAGCAGAGGTTTCTAAGGGAAGATGGGGAGCTAAGAGCAGACTGAGTGGAAATGGTGGGGACAGACCCCTAAAGAAGCTTTCTGTGGGAGCTGCCTATAGAGTAAATGCAGATGGCAAACGATCTTTGATCATCTTCCAGTCATACTGTTGATTGTGCAAAGAAGATAAAATATCTAATGCTTACTTTAGGGAAACACAAAATTCTGCACAAATTCTCCAGGCCCAAATACATAATCTACAAAAATTAGAAAGAAATGAAGTTTGAGGAAGCAAACTTGACCTCCTCTTTATTTTAGCTGTCTGACTTTAATTATAATGTATATGGCAATTATCTAGACCTGGTGGTTTAGAAATCCAGCAATCGGAAAGTATGATACATTTGGAAGTCTGTAGGAAAGCTCTGATTAGTTGAAGACACAAACTGCAAAATCCTTTTTTAGCTGCTAAATTCAAACTAGACTTAATTGTCTCCACTGGATTTATCTTAACTCTGCAAATTGGTAATCTTTCTTTCTGAAAGAAAACAGTAAAACAATAAAAACTGAAAGGGGACTCAGTGGACTCATATTCCATTGCAGTAAGTTGAAAAGCTTGAGGTTGGTAAGGTGAAAAACATGCTTATTGATGTTAAAATATGAGGGAATGTTGAACAGAGGAAAGAGATGAAGAAAAGCAGTTATATCATTAAAAAGTGAGAAATTAATTTAAAATTAAGTTTGTTCCTGCCTTGGATTCACTGGCAAACATTTTTAAATGCAGACTTACTCTGTTTCCCAGCAGTCTTGTAACTGTACGTTCCATATGTTCCATAAATTCTCCTGAACTTGAGAGTAGGGTTTAACTTTAGATTTGGATTCTACCCCTTTTCTAATATGTGTTCTATTTATACTTAGCATTTATGTATGCATTGTTTTGCATATATAACATTCACTCATGTACTGGTGGGACATGACATATATAATCAGAAGATTAAATTATATGGAAATAACCAGCATCACCAACCCACCACCCCCACCAAAAAAAAAATTGCATGGTAAATGGTCTACTTTTTAAGGCCTAAGAAGTATACTATATTTTAGAGAGTATTTTCAAATGAAGTTAGAGGTGGAGAAATTTCTTATGGTTATAGCCCTTCAATTTATTGAAAATATCTCCCTGGTTAGAGTATAAGTTTAATTGAGGGGAAGGGATCACTTACAATGTATGTCCCTGCCTCTATATGTTGTTGTATGTATTCTTCCTTGGAATGCCTATCCTTTCTCTGCTCAGCCAACCTGAATACTGGCACGTGGTAAACACTTAGATATGGCTCGAAAGAAATGTTGGCAATTCTTCAAAGACTGTCTTTTGTCCTATTAACTCTACAAAATGTTTCCTGACTTCCTACAGTCCACAGTGACCTCTCCTTTTTCCGAAATTTTTGTAGTGCTTAAAATGTATGCAAATTTTTATCATTTGATGTTTTTCAAAAATGGTCTCATATTTTCTTTGTTCATATATATCTTGTCTCCCTAACTAGTTTATATGCCACTTAAGGGTAGATATTATGTCTTGTACTTCTCTGTATCATCATTGCACATAGCTCAATGCCTTGTACATAAAAGCATCATAGTTACGACAGTTAAATATATTCACTTAAGTGATTGCTTAATTATATTGCTGTGGTATAACCCATGGAGTTTGGTATTCAGAAAATATTGATACTTGAATGCTTGTTTTACTTTAAACTTAGTGGGCAGAGGGAATTAAATTTTTTTAAAAATCTCATTTAATAAAAGGTTAGCCAAGCCAAAGGTTAGCCAGATTCTTCATTTTAAAGAAAAGATACTTGATAGTTATAGACAAATGCTTTAAGGAAATGCTATGGTTGTTTTTGTATCTGAAAACATTATCTAAAATTGAAGCTCTTCAGTAAAAGTTTTGAAATAATCATATACTTTTTTTCCCCTCCTAAGTTTTTCAAAGCAGAATAGTTTTTGCCTTTCATATGAAGAAAATAACATAAAATTTAGTTTTAAAAAGTCTGGTACTTTTTTGATAGCTACCCTGTAAATAGGGTTCAGTTTCATTTCAGGAGACTTGTTTATATAGCTTGAAACTGTGTTTCTCAGTTAGTGAGAAGGTCTTCTGAATAAGCTTACATGTCTTAAGCATTTTAGACATGTGGATGCTAAATGTTTTTGCCAAATGCTGTGCTCAAATTTTCTTAACACTTCCTTTTCACATAGTGACCAGCGTTGGCTTTGGATAGGTTTGAATAAAAGGAGCCCTGACTTACAAGGATCCTGGCAATGGAGTGACCATACACCAGTAAGTTTAATCTTTCTCGTTTAGGATAATATGGAAAGAGTATTTATTTCAATAACAAGAAAGTTGATTGTTAATTAATATAGCCATACAACCATTAAGTTATGTAGATGTATCTTTATTGAAATAGAAATAGATTCACATATATGAAGTGGGGAAAAATAAGTTACTAATCTCACTTTTATTAAAAAATAACCATACACATAGTCTCTCTACATATAATCCAAAATACATAAAAATATAGATATATAAATATAGCGGTAATTTTGGGGTAGTAAAAGTGATTTTTTTTCTTTTTCTTTGTTTTTTTTCCTTTTTTTCATAATGAGCAACGTTTATTTTTATTATTTAAAAATATGAGTTATATAAAGAAAGAATTTTAATTGGAGGAAACAATTCAGGAGAACCTTAAAAAGTCCTTAAATATTATTTCAAATGTTTATATTATCCTAAGGAGAGGTTTTAGGTAACACTTAGAGAAGCAAATTATTCTCAGGTATTAAATATTTGCTCCACATTACCGTGTGTCAAGTCATTGTGTGTTCTTTCGAAATGTAAAATTCCTTGACTTCATTTTCAAATTGTAGCATATCCAAGAATAGTCAATCAAATAACTAACATTTCAACACATGCATTTAAAAAAAGTATTTTGCAAGCTCCTGATTCTTTATGATTCCAACTGTGAACTTAATACATGATTAACCTCCACTTCTGAAACTGTAGCCTCCTTTGTTTGGAATCTGAAGACCTCATGGCATTTTATAAGTCCTCACGTGATTTAGCATCCTGACATAAAAAAGAAATGAAAAAGTTTTCCTCCCTTGGCATATGAACACACTTGAGTTATTAAAGCTGCCTAAATTACATCTAAATTGCAAATATTTATACATCAGTCTTAAATTATCAAGCCTCTCTTGTCTTTTAAGGTGTCTACTATTATCACGGCAAATGAGTTTCAGCAGGATTATGATATCAGAGACTGTGCTGCTGTCAAGGTCAGTACAATGCTGGAAAATCTGCATATTTAAAAAATAAATCTGGCAGTATGTGCAGTCAGGCAACAGATCCATGACGTGCCTTTTGCATGTGGAGCATGATATTGGGTGCAGTGGGAGGTTAGAAGTACACCCATGGCCCAGCCCTCAAGCAACCTAACTGACACTTAATTTGAGAAGATAAAATTCATATTCAAGAAAGACGACTCTTGTTACTATGCAGTAATAAGCTCCAAATGAGTGGGCTGAGGAGGGCTAGTGAAACTCAGAAGAGGAAGTGATTTCTATTGCCTATTTCCAGAAAGAGGTGGGACCTCAATTGGACCTTTAAGGCTGGATAGAGTTTGTACAGGTAGGATAGGGTAAGGCATAAAAGAAAGTGGGAGTGGAAGGGAGAGGCTAAGGCAGTGAGGGGAACAATGCAGATCAAGAAGTTTTAGTTGGTGCTGTGGTTGAAAACAAAGGTGGGAAGTTAGACTGATGCCAGGTGAAGGAGTTTGTGCATTTTTTGGGTAGGCAACAGAGCATGATTAACTGTTTTTGTCAAGAACTACGGAGGGTGTGAGAAGATTCATCTTGAGGCAGATTTCAAGATGCAAAAGATAGGACCAGAGACATGGAAGACCAGTTAGGCCTCTTCCTTTGCAGACTTCATTTGTTTATTCGTTCCATAAGTAGTATGTCCAAGCAGTCTGTGATGCTCTGGGGGGGTCAACAATGACAAGATATAAAACAGTCGTTGTCTTCACAGAACTTACAGTCTCATAGGAGGTAAAGACAAGTAAAAGGGCAATTACAAGGGCTATGACAGACAAAGTGTAAGTTTTATGCAAGAACAAGAGTGTTCCAGGAGAGTAACAATGACGGTGCTGATGGTTATGATACAGCAGCTAACACTTGTTGACTCATGAGCCAGGTACAGTCATGTCACATATATTATCTCACTTAATACTTAAGCAACCTTGTCAGGTAGGTACTGTTACTGTATCCATCTCACGGGGAAGGAATGTGAGTTCTGAGTAACTTACATGATTACAGAACTGAAATTTAAACCCAGGTGTATGGGTCTACTATGCTATGTATGGCATTTACAGAAACAGTCAGAACGGGTATTTGTTTATGGAGAAAATAGTAGTACATTTTAGTTTTAACTGATGTCTTGAATCCAGACTTGCAGTAAGAAATATGCTGTAGTAACTTAGAATAAAGAAACTGGAGTTGAAGGAAAATGTTCATTAAAAAAAGAGTTCTCTAGTGGCCTAGTGGTTAGGATTCCGGGATTTTACTGCCAGGGCCCAGGTTCAGTCCCTGGTCAGGGAACTGAGATCGCACAAGCCATGCAGCACAGCCAAAAAAAGAAAAAAAAAAAAAATCGCAAAGGGCCAAGAAGTGGATTTGAGGTGATTACCAACATTTTATAAAATGTAAGAGGATGAGGAGGAAGGAGACATCTAGAAAATATCTTTGCTATGTAAGCCCAAGAAAGAGATTCAGGAAGATGATTGACCAGAAACGTTGCACGAAGGTTGAGACCAAGTACTGAGAAGGCCATTGGAAAGCATTATTTCAAAGTAACTGTTTTAGTAAAACACTCTGTAGTATCATGCTGTTTTTATAGAATTCCCAGTTTAACAAATGAAAAAATGAAAACTTAATAGAAGTTTGTGAAGTTTCCAGAACACTGATGCAATAAACTACATTCTATGTAAGTTGTGTCCCTATGTGTGAAAAGATTGGAAGAACCTACCAAAAAAACTAAACAGAAGAGACACTGATCAGTAACAAGGCCAGCTAGGGCAGTGTCTGGAAGGAGAATCTTACCTCACCTGCCACCTTCTAACCCTCCAGAATGTTGCCCTTAAGAGATAGCAGTCCAAAAACTGAT